>NW_023270316.1:3030729-3059345 GCF_011800145.1 Mirounga leonina | reverse complement strand
GAAGGAAGGAAGGAAGGAAGGAAGGAAGGAAGGAAGGAAGGAAGGAAAGGAGGAGGGAGGGAGGGAGGGAGGAAGATAGGGAGGAAAGGAGGGAGGAAAGGAAGGAAGGAAGGAAGGAGGGAGGGAGGGAGGGAGGAAGGAAGGAAGGAGGGAGGGAGGGAGGAAAAGGAAGGAAGGAAGGAGGGAGGAAGGAAAAGGAAGGAAGGAAGGAGGGAGGGAAGGAGGGAGGGAGGAAGGAAGGAAGGAGGGAGGGAAGGAGGGAGGGAGGAAGGAAGGAAGGAAGAGAAGAAGGAGGGAGGGAAGAAGGAAGGAAGGAAGAGAAGAAGGAGGGAGGGAAGAAGGAAGGAAGGAAGGAGGGAGGGAAAGAGGGAGGGAGGAAGGAGGGTGGGAGGGAGGAAAGAAGGAAGGACGAAGGAGGAAGGAAGGAGGGAGGGAGGAAGGATGGAAGGAAGGAGGAAGGAAGGAAGGAGGGAGGGAGGAGGGAGGGGGAAAGGGAGGCAGGAAGGAGGGCAGGCAGTCAAGGGAGCACCCCAGCAGACAGGTTCTCACGATGGCCCCCGGCTGGGTTCTTTCACAGCCCCTAGTCCTAACCCTGTGTAACAGGAAGACTACTTGTGGTGGATTGGGGCAGATCCCCAAAATGACCCCAGCATTATCTCCTGCCCCGTGTCCTTCCCCAGACTGTGCCAGTCCCCCGTCAAGAGGCATAATCTGATGACTATCCCCCTGAATCTAGTGGCTTGTGACTGGAGAGCACGGTGAAGGAATGCTCTGGAACTTCCCAGGCTGGATCATGAAAGGCCGCCCACCTGCAGCCTTACTCACTACAAGAGCCACCCCTGGGACCCGGAGCTGTCAGGTGAGAGGCGGCCATGCTGGGAGGAAGGCCAGCCCCTGCGGAGGCCACTGGCAGGTGGGCCAGTCAGCGGTCCTCGACCAGGATCCGGCCCAGCCCAGGCAGCAGGTGTGGACGCGGTCAAGACTTCAGGTGCTTTCCAGCCGTGGGAAGGAGGGGACGGTGGAGGCAAAAGTCTCCACCTGATTAGTAACTGAGAGAACACATAGGAAAAAGTCTCAACCATCATCGGCAAATAACACAAGGGCAGAAAAGGCAAAATGAATTGTATGTCTTCTAAAGGGCACTGGAACTCCCCAACACCCGTGTAACCATGACAAAAGGCATCACACAATCACGGATCGGGGGAACTCCACAGGATGCCTGGCTAGGACTCCCCCTAACTGTCAAGGTCATGAGAAACAAGGAAAGACTGAGACACCGTCCCTGAGCAGAGGAGCCGGGCAGACAGACATGACAACGACGTGCAGCGGGGTACCCTGGATGAGATCCTGGAACGGAAATGGGGAGCTGGTGGGGAAACGTGATAGCCAAGTAAAGTGGAGAGCTTAGCGAGTGCTCACACGCCATGGCCAGCCTCCCGGTAGACCAGCACGCCAGGGCAACGCGAGCTTCACAGCGGGGGACGAGGTCAGGGATGTGGGGCGACTCTCCGTACCGTCTCTGCAACTTTTCTGTAATGTAAAATTCCTCCAAAATACAAAGATTGTTTCCAAGGAAAAGTTAAAGGCAGAGTGGTGGGCCAAGCCCCAGAATGAAGTAACCCGGAGAAGACAATGAGCTCATTGACCGAGTGTTCGACAGACACGGACTGAACACAGCTGATGGGCCAGATAGTAGCAGGCGCTGAGTCTTGATGATTTAAAAAACAAAAAAATGCCACCGTGCCTTCTATTTAGCACAGCCACAGGTTCCTGCACCAGAGTGCAAAGTTCTGACCCCAGAAGAGACGTGAGCTCTAAGCACACAGGGGTCTGCACCTGGGAGTCGTCGTGAATCACACGCTCTGTACTAACGTGGCACGGCTGAACGGAGGTTAGCAGGAAGTCACACTTGGGAGGCTGGGGGTGCGGGCAGAGATGCGGGCACATGTCCTGTGGCCCCAAGCTTCCCTTGTACCCTGAGCAGCCGAAGTCCTGGAGATGGGGACTTCTGACATGGAGGTTGTGTGGTCCCTGGGGGGCTTACTGGGTTCACCTGGAAGGGCCTGGACTTCTGGCCCCGACCTGGCCGAGCCAAAGGGAGGCTTCTCCTCCAGGCACTGGTGTTGAAGATGTTCGAGCGTCCTGGAGGCACTCGTGGTCGTCACGATTGAGGCAGGTGTTCCCAGCGCGAGTAGGAAGAGAGCAGGATGCTACCTACAACCCCACAGCGCACAGGGCAGCCCCCCAACAAAGCACCTGCCCTGCATGTCAGTGGTGCCGAGGCTCAGAGCGCCCCTCTCCAGCTGCGGGTGGTGCGGACGCACTGGAAGCCGGATCCCTGTTGTTAGCGTTCATCCAACGCTGGGTCAGCAGATCCACAGAGCGCCCTGACCCTGGGTCCCTCCCCAGCCTCAGCTTGCCCCTCACTTGAGACATGGGGTAGGAGAAACGAGCGCTTTAGAGTCCAAAAAGCCATCTTTGAGGCCTGGCTGAAATCCCTCCCGCCCGGGTCTCTAGGTGTTCGCAAGCAACCCACTTCCCTCATCTGTGACACGCAGATAAAACCATCTGCTCCCGGGAGCCGTGAGAAACACCTGCCTCTTTCTCTCACTGTGACCCTTTTGGGATTTTAACCTGATCCGTGGTGTCTGAGGATAGAACTATATTTTAATATAAAGCAGTTACTCATGATTTTATGTATCCTATATAACGCATTTAAAAGCAAGATCCACAAGGGTGTCTATACTCATCACCACAAGGTCAAGGGCATCCGCGGCACAGAGGAGCTTAAGGACCCTTGGATGTCGGCAGAAATGTGTGCTAGGGGTTTGTAAAAACCAATCCCGGGGGAGGAAATGAGAAGTTCTCACAGACCACCTCCTGGTCACTGCTAACCCAAACTACGGGCCCTCAGTTTCTCTGCTTCCAGGTTTCCGACCCCATTTGGCAACACAGCTCAGTTTCTGATCCCCGGGTGGGTTCCCCTTGTTGAAACAGCTTAGGCTTATCCAGCTGAACTAAGCCAGATAATGTTCTTCAGTCCCATCAGAACTACCCAGAACGCTGGTATGTACCACAGCTCTGGTCTGGGCACCCCCAGGCCTGCCCAGTGGAGCCCCACCTCCAGTCCTGTGTGCCCACCAGGGAGCCGTGAGTGCACCCCAACGTGAGGTGAGCACATGCGGGATGTGCCCTAAGCCTTCAGTCCCCCTGTGACACCCACACATTCCAGGGCACTGGGCCGGGGTTGACCCAGATTCTCAGCCAATTCCAGCTTACCCTTCAGGACCAAGGTCGAGGTTCTCTGAATTGGTACTTCCTGTAAGCATTCCTGCTTGCCTAGACTCAAACTGGCTAAAACCGAGCCGTCTTACAACAATCGATTCCTGCCGAAAATACCTCACCTGCTAGAGAATAACAAATAAAAATTAAGTACAGATTTGAGAGCGAGGTACAGCCAAATGTGGGTGGAGGAGAAAGTGAATGCCAGGTTGGAGAAGGTGCCGATGACAGAGGAAGGGGCTTGTCCTCTGAGTTAGAAGGGGCCCCGGTCCCCTCCATGGCCACCACAGATAACTGAAGGTGGGCCTGGCAGGGGGTGTTCCGTGCTCTTCTTCAAGGAGAAGCATGTAGCTGCTGGAAAACCAGCTCCAGAGTGCACGCCCATGGCCAAGGATCTCCAGGTCCCCTCCAGAGCGCCGCACTGCAGATCAGCAGTCGGCTTTGCTGGAAGGGCTGGAGGGGCTGCTTTGGACTTCTTTGATTTTTATCTGGCTGCTTTCCACCTTATCTTCCTCCTGGCTCCGGTTTTTGAGACCTTAGGCATTTTCTGTTCTGCTGCAGCTGAAATCTTTTGTCTGGCCCCTGGGAATTACCGGCCCTTCACTTCATCTCCCCTGCACGCTCCTGTCTCTGGCAGAACAGAGCTCAGCCAGCCTATGGCTCAGATGGTAACCAGGTTGGTCCATCACTTCCTGCACTGAGATTATAAGCAAAATTTGCTTGCACTCCTTAATGCACTTTTGGATATAGGTTTCCCTCTCCATTTGGAAGATGACTAATTTGCTTGGAGCATCTCCAGTACCTAATCCTTAGAGTCACTCTTGCATTCGATTAGCAAATTACAGAAGTTTTTAGGAAATCATGGGAGTCTCCTAAAAAACGAGGCAGCAGAAGAAGTGATGAAAAGCGTAGACTCTGGAGCTAGATTCTTGGGTTTGAATCTGAGCTGTGTGACCCTAACCAGATATGCCTTTGTATGCCTGGCCAGCTCTGTCTGCAGACCGGCCAGTGCCTGGGATGGGAGCTGCATTTCAAAAGCACTGCTGCTTTGAGTCTACTCTCTTTTGCACTCATGAGATGGTCAGCTTGCAGGTAAGTCTGCGAGTGAGAAAAGTAAACGTGCAAATGTGGAAGCACCATATTTGCAGATACACCCAGAAATGTGAGCGTTGATTCATAACAAAACTTCCCCCTTAATCTTTAAATGCGATTCACTGTTAATAAGACTGTTTAAAATATCAGATTTCTGAATGGAGTGGAGGGCTTCTCTGGGCATTGCACACTGCAGTCTGCACTGCGGAGCATGGAGTGACAGAGGAAAGCCCACCTTCTCCCGCGCATGACTTTGTCGTGTCTTCACAGTCCCGCTCTTGGCTGTGGTGCAGAAAGAGGAAAACTCCGGGACGAGAGCTCTGTGTACACTCGTTGAACAGGATGCTGGTGGCTGGCGTGTATTTCCAGGGCCAGTGCACGCTCTAGGGTCCCATGCACAGGAGGTGCTCAGTGAATATTTGCTCTTTTGCTGAAGCCAGAAAGAAGCTGGGGGCCTGGGGGGGCACGGGGGGGATGCGATACTAGCTGGTTGAACCCTAGTTACTCCTTCTACACACTCAGCTTCCCAGGGACTTCATCACAAGGGGACTCTCTGTTAGTCTCCCTAGGTACCGCAGCATGGTGCTGCCCAGCCCCCGGCAACCCGGGTTGCAGACGAAGAGGTCTGTGGATTTGCCATTCATCCTCAAACACTTACTGGGTGTTTGCAGTGTACCAGCTGATGAACCCACAGCCTCGAGCCTCCTTCTCCTCTTGGACTGCAGGACAGATTCTCCCCACAGTGACCCTAGAAAAGCTTAGGAAAGATACATGGACCACTCGCCTGAGATCCAGCAACATACATAAAGTGATATTTTTTTTTAAAGATTTTATTTATTTATTCATGAGAGACAGAGAGAGAGAGGCAGAGGGAGAAGCAGGCTCCCAAGGAGCAGGGAGCCCGATGCGGGACTCGATCCCAGGACCCTGAGATCATGACCTGAGCCGAAGGCAGATGCTTAACCATCTGAGCCACCCAGGCGCCCCATAAAGTGATATTTTTAAAATTAGTGTGATCTCACTATCTCCTGGCTCAGCTCCTGTCCGACATATCTGGTACCTATCTGATTGCTTTGCTCTATGCAAGACGTAGGTAAGAGATTGTGAAGGACAGCTCTTCAGGATGGCATGAAGATGGCCTTCCTTTAAGTGTGCTCATCTGGAAACTATTACGAACATATCTTCTGTTGGCATTCTAGTTTCTATAACGTCTTTCAAATAGAGCTTTTGTGTGTGTGTCAGTGTAAGACTATTCACCAAATAATAATGCCTTTGTGGAAAGCATGACTCTTATTTATGTAAGTCTAGGAAATGCATTGACGCATTATCCCAGCTCATGAAGGCAGTTAGATAATAAAAGGGGAAAGAAGGAGAAAGTTCTGAGATCAGCTCTTGTGGGTTAATGATCTCTAGGAGGACCCTCCCCAAGAACCACATCAAAGCAGAAGGAGGCTTGGACAGATGCAGGAGACAAGCACACGATTTGTGGGAGCTTGTATGTCATTAAGCATGTGTGTGCTGGGCTCTGTCGTGAAAGATCGTCTTTCAGGTCGTCTTCCCCTCTTCCTCTGCAGGCTCACTCATCCACGAGTGCAACGGCCCTGTGTGGACACTGTCTAGTGAGAAAAGATGGAGCTATGACAAGCCAGATGAAAAGGTCATGGGGACAGCAGTGTCACCCAGAAATCTGTGCTGGAAGCGATACAGATACAGATACAGAAGGAAGCGATACTTCCAACTTGCCTCGATCAGGAGTGCCCACCTGGTTCCCAAATCACTTATACCTACAGTTCCAGGTGAAGATGTCATTTTATTGTTTTTGTTACAAGGTTAAGATTTAAATTTGAAAGTCCCAAACACAGGGCCAGCCCCAGGAAAAATTGAAAATTGGTGTTTATTGTCCCAGGACACCCCTTTCTCTCCTGGTATCCCACCTTTGCTGCTTCCCTCCCACTTTTGCCCTTGTTCTCTCCTGAACACCAACTCCTCACTCAAGCAAAAACCTGCTTTCAGAAAGGGTCTGATATCAGTCATGTGCACCTTAGTATAAATTTGCTGATAATTCATTTATTCAACAATATCCATTGAACAGCTACTTTTTACTGATCCCTTCACTCCAACATGTTTTTTGAGTGTTTAAAAGATACCCACTGCTGTGCTGAAGGCACAAAGACCAACCCCAGGCTCTGACAGCTTGAGGAGCTCACCGTCCACTGAGGGAGAGAAGCAAAGAGCAGTGACAGTGGGAAGTGCTCCAAGTGGAGAGTTTGGGGTTGCATTGTGCTCCCTCCAAGCTCACATGTTGGAGCCCTAACCCCCAGGACCCAGAATATGGCCTTATGGGGAGATAGAGTCTTCACAGAGGAAATGAAGTCAAGATGAGGTTATTAGGGCATCCAATGTGACCATGTTCCTAGGACAGGGATATTTGGATGCAGAGACACACAGAGAAGAAGACATTGTGAAGACATGGGGAAGGCAATTAGGGAGAGAGGCCTGGAGTCGTCCCTTTTCTCATGGACCTCAGGAGGAAACACCAGCCACCACCTTGACCCCAGACTTCCAGCTTCCTCAGTGGGTGACAACAAACTGTGGAGCCCTAGGAAATGACCTTCAGTGTGAACAGGGCTCTGGGGACACTTAGGGAAAAAAGCAGGGGTCAGAGAAAGCTTCACCCAGAAAGTCTGAGAGAAGACAGTCCTTCCTCGTCCCCCACACCCACCCTTGTGTTCTGGCCTGGACACGCCAGTTCCAGCAACAGTTACCAGCCAAGATGAGAGGCCTGGTGGAGCACCAGCTAATCCTCGTCCACGATGAGCCGGTTTCTCTCTCGCTCTGGGAAAGCCTGTCTGTGCCCTCGTGGGGCCGCCAGCCGCAGGCCGGTGTTCCCGACGCCCTGGCCTGCAGTGGCCACCTCCTGCTCCCGTTGTTCAGCAGACACTCGATGAGCCGACGCAGGCTATTTCCTTGACCACTTTTGGTCTGGGTTTCCCTAGAAGCAGGTGGGGTGTTTGAGTGGCACCCCGGCTCTGACGGGGCCGAGGGAAGAGGTGCCAGGAGGAGGCAGGGGCAGGGGAAGGAGCCAGGAAAGGTGTGTTGTTGCGTCCTTCCCTGCTGTGGGCAACTGAGCCTCACCCCCACTGGAAACTCCGGGAAATGGGGCAAATCACGGGCTTCCCGACGAGCCCGTTGGGGGCAGTGGGGCTGGTCTGTCGTTGGGCCCAAATGTCATTGTCATTGGGGTGGGAACAGCTAATTCTGCAGCATGGGGTCAAAGCAGCCACCCTCGAGCTCAGAGGGAAACGTGGACACAGAGAAGCAGACCCACAAGCAGGTCTGCAGGCTGCCAACCCCACCGTGCCACCAGAACCCCCAATTAGCTGCCAGCCCCCACCCCAATGACTTGCATTCAACTTTAATACTTCCTTACATAAAACCCACAAATATGGCCAGATTTCTGACACTCAGCTCATAACAGTATTTGTGAACGTATAATTAATAGCAGTGATAAACATGACAACTGATAGACTGTTTCTCCAAGAACCAGAAGTCTCCTGTTCTCTGACCATCTGAGCCCCATCCTTTCCCTGCTTGGGGTGACCTCAGGAGCCCTGAGTCCGCATTCAGACGTCCTGCTGTTACAACATAGTGCTGAAATCAGCCATCTCCAGAAATAGCAGCTGCTCTCACAGTACCAGTCTCCAAATCTGGGCTTGGAGATTTACTCTAGCAACAGCAAAGACGGGACTCCGCTGGGTCCCAAACCTCCGCCACAGGCACACCAGGGTCTCACAGCAAGGAGAGCAGTGCCCTCGCCCGGGAAGGGTGTCCATATATCCCACCATCGCCTGGAGCAGCGGGGAAGCCAGCCCACAGACTTCCCGTTCCGGATCCATCACATTTCTCTCTGCGCCCGGCCGAACTCACGGTAAATACGGGTGACACCAAAATGCACACCACACGGTGCCTGCCTCCCACCCTCGCACCCTAAAGAGAAAACCGCAAGGGCTTTCCGCAATAAAACTCGAAGTCATTCCAAAATATTTTGCAGATGATGGAAATAATTTAACAATAATCTAACAAATGTGGATACTACTAAAATACTTCATTTCCAGTCTTTAGTCGGCTTGTGTTTTTTGGTTCCTGGTTCAGCAGGTACAAACAGGCACAGAAAGGGGACGGCGTCCGAGCGGATTTGAGTGATTTGGGACGTGGGAGCATAGAGTGCAAGCCTGGGAAGTTAGGGAGTTGTACAGAAATGTTCATTTCCAAGCTAGGACCGGGCTCTGGGGTCCTTGCAGTTTGGTCTATGGAACTGTGCACAGCAAGCCCAGCCAACACCTTCCACACAGAAGCAGAGTCTTGTCCCTCCAGGGAGACAGGGCCTGGGGCCACGGCCCCTCGGCGTGCTGCTCGGTCAGGCACAGCCTCGCCCGCCGCAGGGCCCCCGTTTTCTCATGTTTGAAACTGAGCTCAAGCACTGAAATCTCGATGTTGGTGAGGTCAGGCGGTCATGCAGATGACCAGTGTCCTCTGGTGAAACACATCTCAGATTCGCCCCTTCTTGCCTCACCTAGAAATGCTTTCTGTGCATTCACCTCCCCGGGGTGGCCTCTCTCTCTCCACTGCCCACTTGCGCTGCCTCGCAGCCCTGTCCAGCTAGACTCGCCAGCAAGCGTGCCTGCCCTGTGGACGCCTCCCTTCCTGCTGACAGCACGCCCATGGGAACGTGTGGAAGCCACGGGACGGAGCTGCCCGGCACAGACCAACTGGGCCAGTCAGAACCCCTCCCTCGAGAGTTTGGATGTGGAAATAAGAGAATAAAGCAACTAAACACAGGCTCTAACTCCAGGAGATCCCACGGGGTGGGGTTGGGGCCACCACAGGTCACCACAGGCTGAGGTGAGGCGGGAGCTCCAGTGGGAAGAGGGAGAAGCACCTTCTAGAAGCACGCAGGAGAGAAGATGGGGGGCTCCATGGAGTGAAAGGAGCACGGAGCAGACACCTGCAGACTCAGAAAGGCTAAAAAACAAAGCCAGGCACCCTGTGAAGGGGATACCCAGGGGGACCCTCCATAGCAGTGAAGAGCTCCTAAGGACAAGTGTAACCCTGAGAACCCCATCCCCGCTCAGCCTCCAGGAGGGTCTCCTGCTGACACTGCTGAGGCCACTCGCCGCCTCGCTCCCGCACCTGCCAGAACTCACGCCCCTGTGTGCGAAAAAACATGCTCAGTGGTGCTTCGTGAATGCCACTGGGCTAGAGACTCAGGACACCTGGCTGCCTCCTAAAGGCTTGTGGTCTTAAAAAAAAAAAAAAAAAAAAAAGACTTGTGATCTTTTTGGTTTTATTTCTCTAATTTCTATTTCTGAGACCAATTTTAAGGGAAATAGTCGTATGTAAAAATACTGTACAGATAAAGGAATATCATACCGTACATTCTATTTTTTAATCTATGTTCTGTCCACTGAGAACAATTAGCCGTCTTTGTGGCTTCCAACGTGTCTGTTCAGCGAGAATTCCAAGCTTCTTGTGGCCCTTCTATGAAAGGTATTTTATTGGACAATGGCCAATGGCCAATGATAAAAGGCCACAGAGAAAAAATGTCTCCATGTCCAACAGCGATGCGCACAAAAGAGAAACCGGGCGTAACCAACGGCCGAGAGCTTCCTCCCCTGAGTGTCGGGCCCCCTCAGGGCCAGCTCTGCACCTTGGGTCACCCCGTCACCCCACTCTACGGGGCCCGCCAAGAAGGAAGCACTGCTTGGAACATCCAGGGAAGCTGAGCAGTCTCCTCCCCACCAGGAGTTAGCTCACACATAATCCCCAAACCTGCTGCTTTTCCTCACTCTGGCAGCTGACCCCAGTAACACAGCTGGTGTGAGATGCTTTTCCCGGGGGTGCCCATCATCTGCGTCCACATGCTCCCCAAAGTGCAAACCCTTTCCACTCAGGCTCAGATCACAAATCCCACTCAGCAGAATCTCAGCCTTCCCGGATGCCTGTGGACCCCGTGTGCTAACCCCAATTGTAACACATTCTGCTAGTGTTGAGGGTGCCGTTAATTTTATTCTTATATGCCTGTAAATCTTTTTTAGATATGTGTTCCGCGGTCACTTGATGTTCGTGATTAGCATATTGATAAGCCAAAGCAGTCAGAAACCCACATCTCGATATAGCCTAGAGCCGGTGACACCCAGGAAGCTGGGCTGAGTCCCAGCAAAGGGACCAGTCTCCAGGAAGATCGTATCGTAACATTTGCGGTGATGCCCATATCATGGCTTCAGTCATTCACACATGCATTCTGAACTAACCCAATTATTCAAAAGGCCCTGGTGCAAATGGCTTTGTGACTTAGAAGTGTGATCTTTACGATACCCCGGGAGGAGTGGAATTTGCATTCCTGATGTGCACTGGCAATATCCATGTGGTTAGGTCCAGCTTCTCAGGGTACCAGCAGCCGCTCAGAGATGAGCCAGGGAGGCTCCTGCCGACCGCGCTGCCCACACTGATCCTCACTCGAGGACGCTTTCCGAGTAAGCTCGTCTCTCGCCTGAGAGGCCTCCGTTTTTGCTCCTTACTGAGTTCGGAGTGACAACGGGTCCTCAACCAGGCGGTATTGGTCTTGCTGAGTTAGGGCATCGATGATGCTCCCTAGAACATTCCAACGGGAAATCTGGGCGTTACACTAAACTGGTTTCTTATATCCTTCCCCCAAACATTAATATTATATTTGCATAACACGTAAGAGGGAAATGCTGTATGTTATACCGCGAGGTAAGAGAAGTAACTCTATTAAACTTCTTACCTCAAAACACATCCAGACAAAGGCAAACATGACTTCTGAAGTCTCCACCGTTGAAAATGGCGTTCTCCCTTGTACCTAAAATACAAGCCAGTCATATAAGAAATTATCTGCCTCCACTTTCAGCAGTACGTCTCCCCCCTAAGGAACGGGACCCGTGGTGAGGAATAGAAACGTAATTGTCTACGGCACTGCTTTGTTCTGCCCGCTAGCCCGTGCCAAGGAGAGAAAAGTCTGCTGGAGTAAGCACCAGATTCAGCTGCTGAGAGACAACTGTTGGCCTCACACGCCCAAATATGTACTTGGCAAAGACGGGGAGCACAGAGCGGAGGAAGACCAGGTAGCTCACACTTGGCTCGGGCTAACCCTTGAACCAGCCGGCGTCTCTCTCGGGCAGGCTCCTCCGGGGACGTGACACCAGCCACGCACCAGGACAGAAGCCGCACTGTGGGAGGGCACCTGCTGCCGAGGGCGTGGAGCGCTGAGCACCAGCCGCGCAGACTCACACCCACGGGCCACACTCTCCGAGATCGTGGTCTCGACCTCCCTTCCGAGGCCAGCACAAACTGGCAGGGACAGGCGGTCTCTCACTCACCTCCCTTCCCTCGACGGCGAGAATCCGGCTGCACATTCTAAACGGGAAGCATGCTCACGCTCCATGAGCCGACGCCATCCTAATTTTTAAAGCATAAGTTACTTCGAGCTGCTTTATCTGAGTCCATCACATTCAGATGAACTGAGATCACAGACACATTATTTTCGCATTTTGCCAGAACTTTTGTGTGATATAATGTGATAAACACAAATGAAATTGGGATGCCTGGGTGACTCAGTCGTTAAGCGTCTGCCTTCGGCTCAGGTCATGATCCCGGGGTCCTGGGATCAAGCCCCGCATTGGGCTCCCTGTTCAGCGGGAAGCCTGCTTCTCCCTCTCCCACTCCCCCTGCTTGTGTTCCTTCTCTCGCTTTGTCTCTCTCTGTCAAATAAATAAATAAATTCTTAAAAAAAAAAAAAAGGGCGCCTGGGTGGCTCAGTTGGTTGGGCGACTGCCTTCGGCTCAGGTCATGATCCTGGAGTCCCAGGATCGAGCCCTGCATCAGGCTCCCTGCTCAGCGGGGAGTCTGCTCCTCCCTCTCCCTCTGCCGCTCCCCCTGCTTGTGCTCTCTCTCTGGCAAATAAATAAATAATAAAATATTTAAAAAAAAAAACCACGAATGAAATGAATTCAAAGTCTGCCTCTCGCCTTCAGGTTGATTTAAGGAAGGTGCAAACAGAAACTCCTTCCCTTGGATTTGGCATAGAGGCTGGTACGTGGTGTGCTTAATCAGTGGAGTCCGTTCATTAGCTGGTTCACACAATATTGGTCTGGGAAGCATCTTAAGGAAGATGACAGCTCGCCACTGGCCTCCCCATGGCCGAAGCAGACGCCACGATGAATGGGCCTTTGGAGAGATGGGTCTGAGGTGTATCAGACGTGCCCATGTATGTCATGCGATGCACACCTCTGAGGCGTTCAGTAAAGACATACTTTATCCATGGGCTTTCAGACGCTGGATTCGAACACCTTTAAAAGGTGGTGCTCTGGTTTGCACGCCCTGATGGCCTGGACACCCTATCCTCTTCCCTGTCACTTCCAGACCTTTCTGCCGGACCCAGGCAGGTGCTCCCCACCCCACCTGGCCCAGCCCCAGCGCCACGAACCTGCCTTCAGAGGGCACCAGCTAAAGCCTGAAACGGCATGAACCACTGCAGGTTAAGTAAGGTGTTAGCCTTCCCATTAAACTTGCACTGTAATAAATCCTCTGCACGCCACAGGAACACAATCTGGAGAACAGTCTTGGATGCACGAAGGAGAGATACTTTTGGCAACGGGACGGTCTCGGCACCTTTAATGCGCATACCACAGTCAGGTGCCATGGCTCATCGTAGGAAGCTTGATTTGTGCTCCGAAATGGCAAAAGAGGGGGTTTCGTTCAACCAAGACATCAGTGGACAATGCTCTCATTTTCATTCGATTTTTTTTAGCAATTAGACTATTATTTGGAAGGACTGCAAAAACTTACCTGAGTAAGATGCCTTGTGTACTCACCATAAGCTTACCAGGGCTGGGGCCACCAGAAGGTTGTCTGGGGGCTGGAAGGACCTCGGAAGAGCAGGCTATTGCTGTTGGGACCAGATGGAGGTCAGGGCACGCTGGGCGCTGCTCTTCTCGAACTGCTCACAGACGCACCAGCTGCTCGTTCCGTCCGCTCACCTCAGAAGTTAGCGTTTACTAAATCTTGACGACCCAAATTTAGCAAATTCGGGTCTCCGTGCTGCAGCTTAGGAGGAGAGCTGGAACTTGGGTAACGATTATAGTTCTATTTAGTAAAGGACAGCAAAGGGATGTCCCAGGAATCAGAGGCTGAGCAGCCTCACTCGGGCACCAGGAAAACTGACTGGTGACGTAATTATAGGCTGTGAAGCCTACCTGGTAGCAGCCAATCTGAGAGCATCCGTGAGCCCAACCGCTGGGGGGAGAAAAAATTACTGCTCTTGGTTCGATGAGGATTCGCTCAGTGAAATGGCAAAAAGAATGTGCCTTTTAAATCTGCCATGATCAAATTCATCCCGATAAATGGCCTACATTTACAAGGTTCTCTATCTTCCGGATCACCTCGGAAAGAGTTCTGAAATGTTCCAGGTCATCCTAGAACAAGGTCCGATCTGTATGGACATCCCGGAGTGGAGTCTCTGAGCGGGTCCTTCTCCATCAGGGCCGTGGGCCACTCACACAGCTCCTACAAAGGACAGAAATGGATCCCACGGACTCGGACGTATCTGACTTAGGGGTACTGTGCTCATGACGGCCCTCCCGTGTGTACTCCCTGCGGTGTCATGGAAGACAAAAGCCAGGCTTTGGCCCCACAGACGGGACCCGGATGTCCAGCATGGACTCTTACTGGCCCTGAGACCTCTAACAGTTCACCCTCCCTGTCAAGGCTTAGGATTTTTTCCCACTGTGTGTGTTTGTTCGACGTGAAGAATCACCTCTATTGAGAACAAAACCCAAGAGAAGGTGTTTCCTGCGAGGGTCTGGGATGTAGCATATTCCATATGATTGCCATTTCCAAAGTTTGTATCTCTGAAGGATCGCCACCGCTTGGAAAATGATAGGACCCAGCCCAACACCCAGATACAGTCTGTCAGTTTGCCTTCCATTTACCTGGATCAATGATAAGTATAGAATATAAACCAACCAACACCTTCACGCAGTTGTTACTCATCAAAATGAGAGGACAGTAAATCAGGGTGATTCAAGCAAAACCCCCAGCATCACCGCAGAGCTGCAACAAGACCCTCGCCCCCCACCCAAATCACTGGACTCGTAAACCGTGCATCAGCCCCCTCCGTGTACATAGCCAGGGAGAGCACCTCCCCATTGGGCCACGAGTGATAACAGACAGGCCTTCCATTTTTTATTACAGGCATTTGACTCTTTACAAGATCCGTATCTTTAAATGTTTTCAGAACACTTGTATTATTTGGCTCATTCTCTAGTTTAACTCCTATTGATAAACAATCTTCAACTACATGGTAACAGTTGCAAATTACTCCCTCTGCAGTGCTCACAATCTCTGTTCAGTAAACGCTCGTTTTTCTTCCTTTCTCATTAGAGTTCATCCAGTCCTTTAAAACAGTGGTCTGCACAGTGGCGTATGTGTTTCCCCAAGTGATTTCCAAGGGGCATGCGGCGCAAATTGGGTTAAGTAGGTCCATCTCCAGACACCCGTTCTTGAAGGAGCTCTTTCCCAAAATCTCGCACCTGCTGCTTTTCCTTCTCTACTCTGTTTCACAGGTGACCATCTTGCACTTCACAGAAGACGGTTTCTCCTCTCTCCCTCTCTGGACCCCACTGGAGTGCATTTTCCCAGCACATAAACCCTTCTTCCTACCAAACCAAAGCAAGAGAAGAAGGGAAACAGCAGCTTCTGCTACTTTTTGTGCTCCCTGTCCGATACATCAGATTTCCCCGAAGAACCCAGCGTGAGCTTCGAAGGAGGATATTTTAGCCCATGGTGAGATTTCTGAATTTTGACCTACTGTAGAGCTGAATGTGAAAAGGACAACTTTGGTTTAATGGCATAAAGCCTTCCATCTCCTAAATTTTTGTCTGATTTTTGCTCGCCCATGGGAGCCTACCCTACAAAAGAGGACCCAACAAAAACAGAGACAAGAAATATCGAAGGCAGCCAACAGTGGGCCCAAGAATGCTCCCTCCGCCTAGGACAAGAAGAACCATAACCTGTCAAAAAGCGTGCTCACAAGTATTAGTCTGCTAGCAAACATACTCTGCCTTTTTCTCAGTTTTGGTAACGAGAAGTGCAGTGAATGACTTCATTCACCTACGTCTCGGCTTGTGTCTGCAACTCCAAGGTTTTGATGAAAACATACTTAAAAATATATGACACAATAATCCTACTTGATGAAAAACGTACTGCATTGGTAAAGGTGTATTGAAATCAACAATATTTTTCTATTCCTAAAATTTTCTGGTATTTTGAGTTTTTAAAAAAAAGGGTGCCTCTAAACAGAAGAGTACCTGGTCTAATGATAGTCATTTGCTGATTCTCAGTAAAGAATTTTTAGTATAATACCCCAAAGTTCGCAAGGCACATGCTTACTTTAATGAGTACATAATGAATTACTTTGTAAGTCGGGTCACTTCAGATTCTTTGCTATCAACTAAAACGAAGAAAGTCCTGATTGTGTTAGTCTGATCAATAATTTAAAATCCTTGTAATGATAGATCACTATGTAATTTTTTTGCATACAACTTGAAAGAAGTATAGATAATCAAATAGCATTGCTATAGTGAAACCCCTTCCAATTCCAAGCACTAATTTATTGGAATAAGATATTTTAGTACTCAAAAGTATGAAAATAAAAATTAGGAATTGAATTGAGGGTGAGCCCTGTCTCATTCTTTTTTTTATTTTAAAGATTTTATTTATTTATTTGAGACAGAGAGAGAGAGCAAGAGAGAGCACAAGCAGGGGAGAAGCAGAGGGAGAAGCAGACTCCCCACCCAGCAAGGAGCCTGATGTGGGGCTTGATCCCAAGACCCCAGGACCTGACCTGAGCCCAAGGCAGACACTTAACCAACTGAGCCACCCAGGCGCCCCAGTCCTGTCTCATTCTTTTTTTTTTTTTTTAAGATTTTATTTATTTGACAGAGAGAGACACAGTGAGAGAGGGAACACAAGCAGGGGGAGTGGGAGAGGGAGAAGCAGGCCTCCTGTGGAGCAGGGAGCCCGATGATGCGGGGCTCGATCCCAGGACTCCAGGATCATGACCCGAGCCGAAGGCAGACGCCCAACAACTGAGCCACCCAGGCGCCCCTGTCTCATTCTTTTAATAAATAATCATCTGTGATATGTACACTAATTGACAGAAAGCTCCATCCCTATCAACAGATATATTTCCAATAAAACTTTACTGTCTTATGTTTAATAACGATACATGCAATTTTATAATATATTTGTTGTTTTGATCAATTTCTTCAGTTAATACTTGTCATGACTCAATTGACAAGAAAAATGT
This sequence comes from Mirounga leonina, assembly GCF_011800145.1. Classification (NCBI taxonomy): domain Eukaryota; kingdom Metazoa; phylum Chordata; class Mammalia; order Carnivora; family Phocidae; genus Mirounga; species Mirounga leonina. Next base: position 3,042,586 of record NW_023270316.1, on the reverse strand, counting down.
AGAGGACTATGGTCATTAGAAATGAGTAGGGAATACGGAGTTTTAAAAGATGTTATATACAGCTTTTGAGAAAAGAATTATACAAGGTGAACAGTAAAATACATTACACAAACAAAATTCTGTGAGAAAGTGCAATTTACATGGAGAAAAGAGAACAAGAGAAATTATTCTATCATAAAAGAACTTGTTCACATGCCTTTTAAATGGGTGGTGGTGGGTATCAAGGTATGAGGATACTTAGATCAATGATTAATGATGTACCACTTTTATTTTTAAAAGTTAATATTCACTGTACACCAGAAATTATAATTTTCTATACAATTACAACTTCAATTTTTTTTAAAGATTCTATTTATTTATTTGACAGAGAGAGAGAGCATGAGCAGGGGGAGGGGTAGAGGGAGAAGGAGAAGCAGACTCCCCACTGAGCAGAGAGCCCGACACAGGGACTCCATCCCAGGACCCTGGGATCATGACCTGAGCCGAAGGCAAACGTTTAACAGACTGAGTCCCCAGGAACCCCAATTACAGCTTTTAAATAGAATCTTTATCTATCATCTTAAAAAAAGAGTAGGTACTGCAGTTTTTCAAACCTCTTTTACAGTTGGCAAAAAAATTTAAGGATGCTGCTTTGGACTATTGTATGGTAAAGTCAGACATCGGATATTTGCTAGGTCATACCCTGTGCCCTACTGATACATCGTATTTCAGCAAAGAATGAGGTATGAGTTTATAGCTCTACTATTACAGCAACCGAGCCAGAGGAGGGGACTTTCATCCCCTCTTGTGGAGGTGGGGCCCTGACCTTGGTCTCAGGATTTGGCCAGACTCTGACCCACCCCGGGGGCTCCTTGCCTCCCCCTCCCCATCACCAGGCTTGCGTGTGACCACCTCCTTGTATACCTGTATTCTGTGAGTGGGACTGAAGTTAGCATCGGGAAATGGGCTTTCTCCTCCCCTGAAGGATGATGACCCTTCAGTTAGTTGAGTAAACCTTTCCCGGAAGTAATTTATCCATTTTATAAGTCATTTCCTGCAATATCACTCACAAGGAAAAAGATGTTTTGAGGTATAATGATCCACCTTACGTAGGCAAAGGCTATACTCAGGGAGAGAACAAACATACACATACAAATGATTTGGGGCTTAATTTGCAATAAAACAATCTCTAAGGAGCAAGAAGAAATTATACCGGAAAGCCAATTAACAAAACACAAAGTGAGAAAAGATTCAGCTTCAGTTGCTGGGCTGAAGAAGTCTGCCATCGGGGAGACTTTGCAGACAGGCCTTCGCCCTTCGGGGTTTGGATGAAAGTGCTATTGATCACCTTTCTGAGAAGAGAATGAATGTTTAGTGATTAATAATTGTGGGGGGTTTTCCGCAATAATGTTGACACCTTAAAGAACAGTGTTAGGGACAAAAAGATGTTTTTAAAAAACTTCATGTTTGTAGAACAGTGATTCAGAGCAGAGACTAGAGGTCAGATGAGCAGCTCTTCACATTTACAAGCTTGAATGCTCTGTGCCAGGCACAGATCTAAGCACTCACTACGGATAAATGAAAACGAAAATTTCCTTTTGCACATTTCCAGTCTGGGGGCACAGAGTTAAAGAACAATACCATGTGATGCTAAGTGCCAAAGTGAGACGTGACACACAGGGGCAGAAAGTGATGAGACAGCCTGAGAGGTGCTGACCTGGGAGTCCTCTCGGCAAGAGCCAGAAAATGAAGACATACATGGTAAAGTCACTTTTTGACTGGTGTAACAGCTCAAACAAGGTAAACAGAGGCAGACTAAAACTGTTGGAAGCTGAAGACAAATATTATTCAAGGGATATTAGTATGAAGTCTACCTGAAGTCCAAGGGTCATTCAAGATAAAGTCTGACTCCAAGTTAAGAATTCATTAAAAAGAATAAATATTGATGGATAGATAGATCAACAGACGTGAGATAAGACAGGTAGAGTAAAATGTTAATGGCTGGATCTAAGGGTTGGGTATACAGGTGTTCACTGTAGAATTCTTTCAACTTTTCAGTATGTTGGAACATTTGCATAATAATATGTTCTAAGGACATTAAAACAACACATTAAAAAATGTATTCTTCTCAAGATTAGAAATCAATTTCAGGTTAGAGTAAGTCATAAATAACAATCATTAAAAATAATTATGAAACTCATCAAATTTGCATTGGTGTTTACTTAAATCCCATTCCATACAGCTATCATCTTTTTAAAAATGTTTATTATGGAAGCATAGATGACGTACAATGCTATATTAGTTTCAGGTGTGCAATGTGCAATGTAGTGATTCAGCAAGTCTATACATTACTCACCTGCATCCAGTTCTGTTTTTGTTTTAAGACAGAGTATTAAATGAGAGGCACGCTAATGTTTAGTTACACACACGCCATGACTGGGGCAGGGAAATTGAGACGATGAAACTACACATGCATAGGGTAGAAATATAATCTACTTGCATGGAAAGCACTCGAAAAACAAAAAAACCACAAAGATTTTGGTATTAAATTCTGATATAAATGTTAAAAGCCCTCATTCTTGCATATTTAATTCATTACTTACTTTGACATACCTGCATATTTAATTCATTACTTAAATCTGACAAAACCAGTAAAAACTGGTAGATGACTTCAATGCCGTCGACTGGCAGCATTCATATTCAATGCTCTAAAAGTCCCCAAAATACAGCAGCAAAATCATGTTCCTCTTCCAAAAAGGCAAGGTTGTGCATATTCTAGACTATCCAGAAGATCACACATTAGAAATTGAACAGAAGCTTTCTAGCATCAGAGTAAGATGGTGGCTCATAACTACTCTGACCAAAGCTAGTTTTTAGAAGAAGCTTCTCTTAAATTTCATTTCAAATTCTCTTAAATACAAACAAATCATTTCAAAAGAAATGGGGCACTGAAATCTCAAGCTCTGCCAGACAAGAGGTGTAATTTCTAAGAATCAAAAGTTAAACGAGGACAAAGTTACAATAACTTGATCATGCATGGGGAAATTAAGCAATTTCCACCCCTTCCCCCACCCCTTGCATGCTTAGTAGGGAAGAACATTCCCATCACATAGAGCTTCTTTTCTAAGGTTTCTGAGATGATTTTGATCCTTTCCTTCCCACTATACTTACATTTATTCAATTGCTTCCAGTTAGGCAAAAATGACTTTTGGATTGCGCTTTCCAAAACATGGAACATTTGGAACATGTTCCAAAACGTGGAACGTGAAGCTGGCAGAGCAAGGTGCTGAGTTTGGATGGGCCACTGGAGCAATGCCTTCTGGAATGTGTACCATGTTAGTTCATTATTTCTAGCAAAGGTGTATTTCATGCTATCCAAAAATAAATTCTCCATCCAATTAAGATGACTGGGCTGCAGTGACCGGAAAACACAGCTCAGTGAAGCAAATCCGTAGTAGATGGATGACTGATGAACACCAGAAAGTTGCCTATAAGCAGTGAAAATATATTAATAAAAAATTTAGGGACCCTAAGATAAAGACAAACAGAATGGTATACAAACATTCTACCCTGGGTTAGTGAATTTGTCTTTCACAAGGACTGGGCATAGAAGCTCTGAAATTAGTTTTTGTGTGTTTCAGGACTGCATAACTTAGTAAATATTTCTTAGGTAATGACAGGCAGGACTCTCATTATCAGAGTAACAAGTTACACATGAAGAAAGGAGGTTGCTGAAAGGAACTCCAGCATGCTGAACTGGAATCAAAGGCATGAACTAATGAATACACACACACATGCAGACAGATAATTGAAGGAAGTGAAGATGTGTACGTGTGCATTTGCTTTTATATATATATATATATATATATATATATATATATATATATATATACATATATTTTTATCTGTCCATGGAGAAATCCTAGACACAATGAATGGCACTAAAGTAACAAATGAACACAGTTAACACACATAACTTGGTTCCTAAATATCATCTTCAAGTGATAGCTAGAGCTCTTTAGAGGGATGGCTGTTCCAAGGTTGGGGTGAGGAAAAGATGAGTCTGGAACATCTTGTGGCACCAAAGAGTAAGGAGGTGCCCCCCAAATGGTGGGGACACGTCAAAGAACACAATAGCCAACTTCAAAAGATTCCCAAATGTCAAAGCTGGCACAATTTCCACAATAACCTAAATCTAACCATTTCTATAATTACATTAAATAGAAATGGCCTAAAATAGCATTAATTAAAAGAAACTGACAGACTGAACTGTATTAAAAAATAATTATATGCCATCTATAAGAAATCTACCACAAATATAATCATACAGGTAAATTAAAAGTGAATAGATAGTAAAGCAATATACCAAGTAAATACCACTTGAAAAACCTAAAGTGGCTATAGTAATAACAGAAAAAGTAGACTTCAGAGCAAGGAAAATTGCTAAGAATACAGACAGAACTTTCATTGTTATAAAAAAAGTCAATTAATCAAAAATAAATAATAATCCTAGTGTATGCATCCAACAGCAAAGTTCCAGGATAATGAAGCAAAAACTGAAAAAAACGGGCAAATTCACAACTGCACTTTGAGATGTCAGTGGTCCTCTTGCAGTGACTGATCAAACAAGTAGACAGAAAATTAGCAAGGAAATCAAAGACTTGCACACCACCACCTAAAACCTTACCTAGTGACGTAACAGACTCCACATTCAACAAGCAAAATGCATATTGTTGTCCAAGTGTACATAGACATTCACCAAAATAAACCATATTCTGGGCCACCAAACAAACCTTAACAAAATTAAAGGAATTTAAATCAGGAAAAGTGGGGTGCCTGGGTGGCTCAGTTGTTAAGCATCTGCCTTTGGCTCAGGTCATGATCCCAGGGTCCTGGGGTTGAGCCCCACATCAGGCTCCCTGCTTGGTGGGAAGCCTGCTTCTTCCTCTCCCACTCCCCCTGCTTGTGTTCCCTCTCTCACTGTCTCTCTCTCTCTGTCAAATAAATAAATAAAATCTTAAAAAAAAAATCAGGAAAAGTCATTTCCCTTGCCATACACAACCATAAATTAATAATAGAAAAATACTTTGAAAATGTCCCAATGTTAGGAAATTCAGCATCACACTTTTACAACCAAGGTTATGGAGGAAGTCTCAAGAGAAATTTGAAAATATTTTGAAATAAATTTAAAGGAGTGGGCAATATAGCAAAATTTGTAGGACACAGCTAATTGATAGCTTAGAAAGAGATACATAACAGAAAAAGCTTATGTTAGAAAAGAAAGATCCTAAATCAAGTATCTATGCTTCCACCTTAAGAAATAAGAAAAAGAAGAGCAAATTAAACTCCAAGCTAGCAGAGGGAAAAAAATTAAAAAGCAGAAATAATTGAAATTAAAAATAACAGAGAAAAGACACTGAAAACAAAAGCTGGTTCTCTGAAAGATCGATTAAACTGATAAACCTCTTGACTGCTCAAGGTAAGAGAGAGAAGACATGCCTTACCAATATTAAAGGAAAGAGATTATGTTATTGCTGACCTTATAGACATTAAATGCATAATGAATAACAGGGGAATGCTACAAACAAGTCCGTCCATGAATTTGACATCACAAAAAATAGACCAACTCCTTTTAAGATTTCAAAAATTCACTCAAAAGGAAATAGATAACCTGATTAGTCTTATGTCTATTAAAGAAATCGGATGCAAAGTTAAAACCTCCCGATGACGCATATCCCAGACCAAGACAGTTTCCACAATGAATTCTACCAAATACTTAAGGATGAAATAATGCCAACTCTAACACAATCCCTTCGGAAAATAGAGAACACTCCTTAGCTCATTCCATGTGGCAACCACTACTCTGATCCCAAAAGGAATCAAAGACTGTCAACAAAGAAAATCACAGACCAATATTCCTCATGAACATAACTGCAAACACCTTCAGCAAAACAGTGGCAAATCAGATGCAACAACGTGTAAATGGGATGATGCCACTCTACACGTACGTTAAAAACCACTGAGCCGCATACTTTAAACAGGTGAATTTCATGGTACATAAGCTATAGCTCAAAAGGCTGTTTTTTTGTGCCCAGAATCCAGGGCACAAACATTTATGCCAATTTTACCTAAAATTGGCAGTAATAGAAGCAACCCAGATATTCTTCAAATGGTAAGTGGCTGAATTTGTTCCTGGATGTGTTACATCCATGCAAGGAAGCTATCTGCATCAGACAGAATGAACTCTCAGAACACAGAACAGCGAATCTGAAATTCATTCTGCTGAGTGAGAGAAGCCCAACACAAAAGGCTACATATTGTAAGTTTCCATTTATAAGACATTCTTGAAAAGGCTATATCAGAAATAAAACTATAAGTGAAATAAGTCTGTCAGAGAAAGAAAAATACCAGAGGATCTCTCTCATATGTGGAATCTAAACAAACAAGCAAACAAAAACAGACTCTCAAATGCAGGGAAGAACCTGGTGGTTGCTGGGGGGTGGAGGGGAATGGGTAAAATTGCTAAAGGGGATTAAGAGGTACAAATTTCCAGTTATAAAATAAGTAAGTCACAGCATGGGAAATGTAGGAAAAAAGAAAAGAAAAGGCTCCACTCTAGGGATGGAGAACAGCTGGTTGTGTAGTGGGTGTGGTTGGGGGAGGGCTTGGGAGAGAGAGCATAGGGAGCATAGGGAGAGGGAATTTGGGTGGCATCTGGAGCTGTCCAGGGCCACCCCCCTGTGGTGGACGCTGGATTCCACTCACCCGTCAGATCTCCTAGACCTGCACATGAGAGATGAATTTTATTGTCTATAAATAAAAATTAACAAAAATATATTATAATCTATTACATGCAGCCCAAGGCAAGAAGCCCTCTGGACTGATGGAGGGTCTGGGGACGCGGGAGCCCGAGCCAGGCAGAAGGGATCCAGAGGCCAAACGAGGGACCATGGCGGCATCAAGATGTGCAGGGGCTGGAACCGCTTGGAAACGCTGATGGAAACCACGGCGGAGAAGATGAGAGACAGAGAGCCCGCACTTGTCCCTGCCGGGGTGGTTGTTGCTCACAGTGGCCGCAGGTCCCCATTTCCCTGAGCCTTCCTGCCGTGGGTCTGCGCTCGTCAGTGCAGCTTCCTTTCACTTTTCCGAACACTTGAATAAATAGTATAAAAAGTTGGGGGGAAAAAACAAAACACTTAAGAGATGACATAGTAACCAGAGGAAGCGCAAACACGCTGGAGTGGACACGGGCAGAATGGCAGGTTTGGAGAGACGATGTGGGAAGTTTGCACACGTGCTCAGTGCCGGGAGACAATAAAACCATTACCCATGTTTACGAGTGAGAACACGCTATGGGCTAACTAGGAAGATTAAGTAAATTTTTAGGGGAATTTTAAAGTATTTTATGGTATAATGTCATGATGTCTCTAAATTACAAGATTTCAGCATTGGGGCACCTCGGTGGCTCAGTCTGTTATGGCTCAGATCATGACCTCAGCGTCCTGAGATGGAGCCCCTACCCCCCCACCCCTCCACTCCCCCACTCCCCCCACCCCTCTCACTCCCATGGGGCTCCACACTCAGCAGGGAGTCTCCTTGAGATTCTCTCTCTACCTCTCCCTCTGCCCCTGCCTCTGCTCATGCACTCTCTCTCTCTCAAATAAATAAATCAATCTTTAAAAATTTTTTTAAATAAAAGATTTCAGCATAAATGTGAAACAATAAAGATGTGAAAATAAAGGTATATTTCTGTATTTCTTTGATTTACATAAATAAATCCTGAAAACATATACAGAAAAGCCGGATGACTACCTATGGTAGATTTTATTTTATCTTATTTTATTTTATTTTATTCTATTTTACTTTACTTTATTCTTTGTGAGGGGCTGAAGGGGTAGAGAAAGAAAACATGAAAGGAAATGCCTGGATATAAACTTTTTAGTGTATTTTTAGTCAATCAAGTACATATTTTTATTATCAGAAAACTTCTCTACTCTTCAATAGATCAAGAATCAGAAAATAAAATAAATCTTCAGAAAAAAAAAATCTTCAGGGTGCCTGAATGATGATGACATTATAAGGCTAAATGAAATAATATATTTCTAATTTTGTTTCTTATGGAAAAACATATATTCTTTTTAGGGATCCACAGAGTATTTAAAAAAATTGATTATGCATCAGACCATATATAAAACCTTGCTGAATTTCAAGAGGCAAGAGCTGTGCAGGCCAAATACTCTGACCACAGTGAAATAAAATTAAGCTGTGTTCAAAGAGAGATTTATATCCGTAAAAGCTTTTATTATTAAACAAGGAGAAATGAAAATAAATGAAAGCATTTGGTCCAGGAAGTTAATATAAGGAAAACAAAGCCAGAGGAAGGAAGTAATTTTTAAGAAAGAAAATTGATGGCAGAAATAGAATAAAACCAGATTTGATATACACATCCAAGAGCTCATACTCTGAGAAAAAAACTAATTAAAATGCCAAACATCTGGCACTCTCTTAAAGAAAAATGAGACAATATATACTTACAAAGTAAGGAATGAGAGGATAACTGGACAGAGAATTAAATTAACAATACGGTTAACCCTGTCATAACAAAGGGGTTAACTTATGATAACAAATACGAAAATCTTGCAGAAACGGATGATTATTTTAGGGAATGGTAACTTTCCAAAACCTATGGAAGACTAAGTATACCATCTAAATGCATAACGATCACAGAAAAACACTGAAGGATTATCAAAGCATTACTCCCAGAAAAGGTGCCAAGCCCAGACTTTTCTGGGCTACGTTCTTTCCAACCTCAAGGAACAGAACATTGCCACACTGGATCCAGGGCTCTGCAAGCAGAGATCATGGGAAGCTTCCCGGTTCACTATACAAAGCCAGCACAATTCTGATCCAAGCGCCTAACAGAAATGGCACAGAAACGGAACTGGCTGGCTGTCAGTGGGCTTCCTAAGGCTCGAGACAAAATACTAGCAATTCCAGACCACGCCCATGGTCACATCACAGCATTTCATGGTCAAGCAAAATTATTCAAGGAGCACAAGGGTATTTTGATATAACGTATCACATTAACAGAGCTTAAAAAACCATGTGGTTGGGCGCCTGGGTGGCTCAGTTGGTTAAGCGACTGCCTTCGGCTCAGGTCATGATCCTGGAGTCCCAGGATCGAGTCCCACATCAGGCTCCCTGCTCAGCAGGGAGTCTGCTTCTCCCTCTGACCCTCCTCCCTCTCATGCTCTCGATCTCATTCTCTCTCTCAAATAAAAAAAAATAAAATCTTTAAAAAAAAAAACCAAAACATGTGGTTGTCTAAAAAGATGCCCCCAGAAAAGGCATCTGAAAAAGAATACAATATCCATTTTGGGATTAAAGAAAAAGAAAAAAAGAAAGCAAAATCTTTAGGAAAGCAAGATCAGCAAGCTACTTTTCTAATGTGTATCATCATTTAGACTTTCTCAAATTTTAACCAACAAACCACTCACATTAGGATTGTCAGGATGCTCATTTAAAATGTAATGTAGATTCTTTTCTGTCGAATCAGCCGACTATTGCCACAATAATGCTGTGTAACACGCAACCCCCCCCCCCAAAAAATGTGTGGCTTTCGATCGTAAGGCTTTATGTAGTTGCTGGAGTATGTGCATGGGGTGTTTAGGGGAGCTGTTTCCTCTGACCTCGATGGGGTTCCCTGGGTCCAGTGCTCAGCCATCTGCGGCTAGTGGCCCTGGGGCTCTGATACTCACCCCCCTTCGTGGGGACCGCAGAGATGCAGGGACCAAGCATGCCACGAAAGCCCCTTTGGGGACTCTGCTGGTGTTAACACTATCTAACACCGCATTGTCCAAAGCAAACCCAGTGTGAGTGGGTGGGCAAAGCACCCCCTCCTCCACATAGAAGCCCACTCCCAATTCCAACAGCAAAGGCTGCAGATAAAGGGGGAAGAATCAGGGCCACATCTAGGTTTTCCAAATTTCCTACAATTATCATGTCACTTTTAAAATCGTTCTTATTAAAAAGAATAAAGATCATGGATTTGAGATCCCTTAAACACGGGCCATGAGGAAGAGACCCCAGCACCAGCCCTGCTTGGAGGGGAGGTGGGGAATCTGAGGGTGAAGATGGGTTTCTCTGTTTATAAAAAGGGGGAAAGACAAGAAAGATATGCTCAGAGTCACAGGCTTTGGGACAACTGAGTGTTTGCCTGGAATAAAGAGTTAACTAGAATTACATTTTTTAAACTGTAATTTGCAATTCATTATTGGATCAAGATCACAATTTAGTGGGCAATGAAAACTTTTTTAATGAAGTATAATCGACTAGAAAACATCAGAGTTCATTGCCGAGTGGATGGAAACGCAATATGGAATATGAACCGGGTGGACTGCAGAATGTCTACTTTCTTCTCCGAAAGACTTACTATCCAGGAGCCTTAAAATTCCACTCTAGAAAAGGAGCCACCGTGGGCATGCTCAGGCTGTGTCATGGAATACGCAGATAGCATGTCCGTGTGTCCTAAACTAAGTCTGGTGGGATGATCAGGAACATTCTTCTAATTCTTAAAAGCATTCCCCTTTGGACAATAATTATATGGTCACCCTAGAGGTAGTAAGCTGAATTCAGGCAACTTTAGTAGGGCCTCTGTGCCCACAGACAAGGAGCAGACCCCTCAAAGATTTCCCCAGAGGGGACCTCAAGGATACCCCTTCGTGGGGATCCTGACCTCCATGCCGTGATGATCAGGCCCATGTGTCTGACCAGGTTCTGGTCCCCAGTGATTGAATCAAACACCAAACTAGCTATCGCTGGGCAGATGGCTCACATCTACGATCTTTCAGGACTTTAAGGAAAGCAGATCGTGTGAGTGGGCCTCATCTACGCTCTGCGTGAACTCACCCAGTGTTTGCCTTAAGAGCAAACACGGAGGTTTCCCAGACGAGGGGGTCTGCCTCCAGATTGCAGCCTCAGCCCTTGCCTTAGCTTGCAGCCTCCTCCTGGCCCCCAGCAGCCTGCCAGCCCTCACAATCAAGGGAACCATTCCTTAAAATAAATCTATACCCAGATCTATCTGTCTCTATCTGTCTGTCCAAATGTCTATACCTCTGCGTCTCTGTACCTGTCTATAAACCTATATCTATCGACCGACATATCTACATCTATCTATCTATCTACAAATCTCTATTTGTCTACACCTCCATCTGTCTCCTGTTGATTTGTTTCTCTGGAGATCCTGGCACATACAACGGCAGCAAGTCAAGGCAACAACTATGAGAATGTCCAGTCATGCCAGGATCTGCGTGGAGAGACTCGGCTCCGGTCTGGCCATGTGAAGGGCTGGAGAGACCAGACTAGTTGAAGGTCATGGGCACAGGGCTAAGGACAAGGCCTTGGACGGGAGAGACACATCAGTGGCCAAGCCTCAAGGTACTATTTACTTCTCCCAGGGTTAAGGGGACTCACCAGATACAGCTCTGTGTCATGAAACTCAAAGTTCATGGTTTCATATGGTTTGTCCTCTGTTGTTTTCTTATACTATAGTTACAATGTTGAAAACCCTGGATGTGCTACATGTGGGAAATCAGCAGGGATGGTTGCGTGTTCTGGGCTCTCCAAGGAAACAAGAGAGAGAGAGGATAGATGCATGGATAGATGATAGATAGAAAGATAGATGGATGGATAGATAGATAGATAGATAGATAGATAGATAGATAGAAGATAGATAGGTAGACGATAGATGATAGATAGATAATAGATGATAGATAGACGATAGATAGATAGATAATGGATGATGGATGGATGGATGGATAGATAGATGATAGATAGATAGATAGATAGATAGATAGATAGATAGATAGATAGATAGATA
>NW_023270316.1:3030486-3030719 GCF_011800145.1 Mirounga leonina | reverse complement strand
ATAGATAGATAGATAGATAGATAGATAGATAGATAGATAGATAGATAATGGATGGATAGTAGATGATGGATAAATAGATAATGGATAGGTAGATAGATAATGGATAGATAGATAGATAGATGATGGATGGATAGATAGATGACAGATGGATAGATAATAGATAATAGATGGATAGATAGATGGATAGATAGATAGATAGATAGATAGATAGATAGATAGATAGATAGATAGAT
>NW_023270316.1:2980802-3030476 GCF_011800145.1 Mirounga leonina | reverse complement strand
GATAGATAGATAGATAGATAGATAGATAGATAGATAGATAGATAGATGATAGATAGATCGATCCACTTCAGGACATATATTACCTGTCTATCCACCTACCAACGTAGCTAGAAAGGTGACGGAATTCCTTCCTTGGGAAACTCTGAGTTGGCTCTTTAGGACCTCAGTTGATTGCATGAAGCCCACCCACATCCCTGAGAGTGATCTTCTGTACTTAAAGTCAACTCACTGTAGGTGTAAACCACATCTACAAAATATCCTCCCAGCAATGTCTAAACTGGGGTTTGCCAGACACCTGGGCACCAGAGCCTAGCTACAGTTAACCAAGTGTGCCTCACATAGCTTTGGATCCCGGCAGACCCGGACTGTGTACATCCTAGCTTTGCAACCCGGGCGAGGGGCCACCTTTACAAGCCTCTGTCATCTTACCGTTAAAATGAGAACAGTAAAAGTACTCAGAACAATTATGGAAAGAATTACGTGTGTGCTGAGTGGGTGGCAGGTTTTGTTACTGCCCACTGACCCCACTGTGACTGGTGAAGCGCTGGCCGGACAAGGGGGCCCCGGGGAGACGCCAAGGGCCTGCGCACTGCTGCGGGAGGAGACTGTCCCCTCTGGCTCCCGCTGTGATGTGCCCCTGGGACCTGTCCCACTTGGTGACAATTCCACAGACTACAAAACAAGCGCCCGATACCATCAGAGGCCGCCCACTCTGCCAGCCAGAGAAGGGGGCGCTCGCTTGGGTCAGCTCAGGCCGCGCTCCCTCCCGCCTGTCCCCCTCCCGTCACCACACACACAGCCTCCTGTTGTGCCCTGGGGAGCCCGGCAGGACAGACTCCCGTTCAAAGCCCAGCTCCCTTCTAGGAACACCCAGTCCACTGAAACGCAGTGTCTTCCTAGGAAAGCAGGTCTGCGAAGCAGATCCGGTTACAGCACACCCAGGTCAGTGGGAAGGAAGACCAACAGAAGTCGCAGGGCAGATGAACAATCCCGCCGCCCCGCTCCGCGGACGAGCATCAGAATGCAGGCACCCCTGAGGTCCTGGGGTGACGCAGTGCCGCGCGTCCGGGGGGTGACGATGTGTTACTGGAGTCGGAGCAGACCACGCGTCGGGGCTGCCCCATCCGAGCGCACGCACGCCAGCAGGGCATGCCTCTGCCCTTACGCAGTGCTCTCCCTGGCGGGCCCACGCGGGCCACGCGGGCCACGCGGCCACGGGCACCCACCTGCCTGCAGCCACACCTGTGCTCGGCCACTGCTCCCGTCCACCGCAGGGACCCCTCGCTCTCGTGCCTCGGGCCACGTTCCAAGGCTTCTCTTGCCTTCTGGCTTTCTGGACCTTTCGTGTGATTCCAGAGTCACCCGGAGCCCCTAACAGTGTCATCCATCAGCGGATGGAGGGGACAGCTCTAAAATCACGGAGCACCATGTCTGCCCTGATGCTCATCTTTCCTCTTCTCGTCAGTTGAGCACAATTCTTGAAAAAGCACATTTCAAAAAGAAACTCTTTTTTCTCAGAGATTTCAAACAGGATGTTATTACAGCTTGTTCTATTACATTAGAACACTTTTATTAAAACCACCTTTCTTGGGCCTTTTAAATAGGGAGGCATGTAGCAAATTTGGCCAACCCAAAAATACTTCTGTAATGCCAAACAGAAATACATGTGTATCTGTGACGGGAAGCGTGCCCTTGTGTCTTTTAAAATTCTGTCTTCTTTCTATACCTTATTCTCTTGGCTTCAGGGGAAAATAGGCCTTTAATCAAACTAAGATTTATCATCAAACCCTTGGAATTCGTGCCACAAAGGGGAGGGTTGACTTAACCGCGTAACTTCCACCTTCTGCTCTGGGCGGCTCAGGGTCCTCATTTGCTTTATTAAGTCCTACGTATGCGAGTCTGATGGTCAACACAAGCTAACTTAATTAGCTCACCCATGAATCAGGATTTCAGACCATGTCACAGGGGCTGATGAGCCGAACAGGGCTGGTGAGCAAGGTGGGTGTGCCCCTCACTCCGAGGTTTTGCCTAAACTCACTCATTAGTTTGTCAACATCCGTCACTCGTGTGGTGCTCAGAGAGTTCCTCGCATACTGACAGAGTTAACCTAGTGTGCGGACGGATGGTCGGTGATCCACCAGGAATGCGGAGTGAAAAACAGCCATAGAAAACTCAACGAAACACAAAATACATGCTTATTTAGCTCACGGTTCCACGGGGTTCAGCGGATCTGGGCTTGCTCGGGCGGCTCTGTGGCGGGCACGCTCACGGGCCTCACGTGTCAGTCCAGAGGGTTCTGCCGGCCGTGTCTGGAGGTCAGCTGGGTGTGAGCCTCGACGGACGGTGATGGAAACTCCTCTGTCTCCTCTGGGAGGCCAGCTCAGACATGTTCTCATGGCCACAGCCCAGAGCCCGGGGGAGGGCGGCCCTGACGACGCGTCGTGTTTGCTGGCGTCCCCAAGGCCAAGGAAGTCACGTGGTCTGCCGACAGCGAGGAGGTAATCAGCAAGGTGGGCTGGGAAAACACTCGGAAGTGAGGAGGGGCGGAGAACTGGGGCCATTCCCGCCATCTACCACGGTTGTGCATGAAGGCGTCACTAGCGAACAAAGCGGTGTGCAGGCTCACAGGCATGAGAGGTACTCCTCCGACAGGAGTATCAGGGAGGGCTTCCTGGTGGAGGCCACAGAGTCCGACACACACTATATAACATCACAGATGTCAGCCCAGAAACTGCTTCACTCAGAAATATTAAACTGCAGGACCCTCGAAGCCATATTTAATAACCTTTATCTCTAGTTGGTCAGTTCCTTGCTTGCCTCACATGATTGCTGTAAACTTTCACTCAACATGGCAGGCTCCCCACCGTCTTCTAACCCCTTAGCCATATTCTAGGTTGGTGCAGAAAAGTCTAGAAGCTTGGGCAATCTACCAGCTGCTACAAAGTCCTGCCCACCGCCTACAACTTCTGGTGGTATTCCCTCCTTTTCTTCCCTCCCCACTCCTCCCTCTCCCCTTCCTCCTTCCTTCCTCCCATCCTACCCCTTCCTCCCACCTTGCATCCCCCTCTCTCCTCTTCACTCTCAGAAGCTCAGACCCTTCTCAAGAGTCTCCAGTACAATACTCTCAGCCTCCTGTGTCCTCGGAAATGTTCATTCATCGATTATTCCATCTCTCCCCTCTACTATCAATTTCTCCTTCTTTTTTTCCTTTCCTTTCCCCCCAATCTATGGACTGCCTCTCATCCTAAAAGACGAAATAGAATAAAACAAAAAAAGAAAGGCCCATGGACTCTGTCTGCTCTCTAGCTTTGCTGTCTCTTTCCTTCCTCTATCAGCCAAGTGCATTAAAAACTAGTTTACGTTTTCTTTCCACTTGCTCATTTCCCGTCCACTCTTCAAACCCTGTAATTAGGTGCACATCATTGAAACCCCTGTTGCAAAGGTCGCCAATGACCTCATTATTCCCAAATCCAAGGGATGGTTTTCCGCTCTTATCTGTCTGGTCAGGTCTGCTGCCTTTAATCCTGGGTACTTGAACTTTCCCTTCTGCTTGAAAACCCAGGCTCCCTGCGATTCACTTCTGCCTGGCTGTTCTTTTCCTGCCCCTGCTGGGATCTTTCTCTGCTGATCACTCACCTGTGGAGTTCCCCAGCATCTGGCCGTGGTTTATGCCTTTCAGGAAAGTTGCATATACTTACAGGGCTTTACCCTCATTTGCATGAGGACGATATTCCCGCTGCTCCTTCTAGTTCTAACCTCTTCCAAAGGCCATCACGTGGTCCCTCGATCCACTGGCTTTTGTGCAGACACGGAGGCGTGCGGGGTGTCACGGGCCGCGTGCCCACCGCCGACCCCTTGTCTCAGCTCACTGCACCTACCCCTCCTCCTACTTATCTCCCTTCTCTCGCTATCCTGGATCTTCCTTCCTTCCTTTTCTGCAGACACAGCTAAAATGCAAATCCCATTTTCCTTTCTCAACCATAGAGTTTAATTCCAAAGTGACATGTTTTGAGCCTGGGTGGCTCAGTCGTTAAGCGACCGTCTTCGGCTCAGGTCATGATCTCAGGGTCCTGGGATCGAGCCCCTCATCGGGCTCCCTGCTCAGTGGGGAGCCTGCTTCTCCCTCTAAGCCTCTCCCCTCTCATGCTGTTTCTCTCTCTCTCTCTTGCTCTCTAATAAATAAGTAAAATCTTAAAAAAAAAAAAAAAAGTGACATGTTTTTTGAATAGAGAAGAAGAAATTTCAGTGATTTTGAAAGTTAATGCTCCATCATCGAAACTTGCTGTACATCTCTCTCAAGAAATGAATCCGTGTTATCATGGATGATTAAACACCTGCATGTCCTGTGTCACGGGTCGTAGGTGAATCAGTTAAACTAAACCTACTTTCTGTTGGCCGTAAGCTCACAGCGAAAGTGAGACAGAGTTGATTGGGTACAACTAGATGCAAAATTAAATGACGCTAACACCAACATCACAAGGAAATGAAAAGCTTTCAGTTATATGATCATTCCTGTGTTAATCATTCCGTGTAGGCAGAAGTATAGGGGGAACTTTATGATTTGGGTGTGGGCCCCGCCTCATTACAAGACAGAGGAAGGAAGCACTACTTTCTCTTCACGCGATCATAAAGGATCATAAAGGACTCTAGGGAGGTGTGGTGGACAGACCACCATGTGACCACAGCCACACCCTGCCTCTGTTCACACCCTCCCCTGAGTCTGGGCAGGACCTGATGCTAACCATGGAGCGTGGCCAAGGCAGTGGGACGTCACTCCTGCGACCCTCGGTGTCTGTTAGGCTCCCTCTTGCAGCTGCTGAGAGCCCCCAGGACAAGGAATGTGAGTGATGCCTAGAAGCCCAGGGCCTCGGACCCATAGCTGTGAGGATCTGAATTCTACCAATAACCGGTGAGCTTGGAAGAGGCCCCCAAGCCTCTCGTGAGATTGCAGCCCTGGCCAACACTGTGATTTCAGCCTTGTGAGTTGTGAGGCTCTGAGCAGAGACCCAGTTAGGCCGGCCCAGACTCTTGGTGTGTGTGTGTGTGTGTGTATTTGTGTGTGTGTAGGTACACACATGCATGTGTCCGGAGACAAAACTCAGGAGAGGTTCCCATGCTACGGTTTTGAGGTGGAATTCCTTTTTCTCTAGGAAGACCCAGTTCTTGCTCTTAAGGCCTTCAACTAATTGGATGAGGCCCACCCACATTTTGAGTGTCATCTCTTTTACTTAAAGTTAACTGATGGTTAATCTTAACCATCATGACTGTAAACGGAGATAAATTCCAAACTGATAGAAGATTTTAAAGCAAAAATACCAATCAAAAGAGAACTAGAATACAATAATGAAAGAATTTTTTCTATAACTTTTGAGTGGGGAGGTTTATCTAACCATGACTCAACCATTAAGGAAACAAGTAATTAATTGAATTAACTACAATTTTTCAAAGTCTGTATGGAAAACATATACATACTTCCTCCACGAAAAACTGCATTTGCCGTTAAGACAAGCAACACTTTCGAAATAAATATTTGCGATTTGTATCACAAAGGGCTAATTTCATAAACATATAGAAAGTCCCCACAAATCAATAAGATCAAGAACACAGTACAGAAGTGGAAAAGAGAAACGAACAGAGTTTATAGAAAAGTATGCTTGTTCATAAAATGATAAAAAAATCACTCAATCCCATGCATAAAAAGGAAGATGTAAATTAAATTTACATCGAGAAACCACATTTTTTTAACTAGAAGATTAGCAAAGATTTAAAACTTTGATGCTGCAGCGTGCCGAGAGAGACAGATATTCTCATACACCGCAGGTGGCAATGAGAATGAAGACAATCCGAGGGAAGGCGATGAGCCAATGTGTACCCAAACTATGGAAGCATATGCCCTCTGACGCTCTCCGGAGTTTTCCTACAAATATCCTCACATGGTGTGACGCCTTTCTGGGGAGTTGTGAAGGAGGGATGGGGCTGGGGGATTCCACCTCATACGTGCAAGCTTCCTGGCACCAGAGGAACGTCGATCCTCATTTCCTCCTGCAGAGTGAGCACTGAGAGAGCCTCAAACACATCACATTCTCTCCAAATGGCCCCAAACACGAGTGCCACCCAGCTTTGCAGACCCATCTCGCAGCCCCCCCGCCAGCCTCTTCTCTGTCCTCAGCCCAGCTTTTCCGGGTGGGAAACGAATTCAACACTTGTGATGACTTAATGTCCACAGAGAGCACCTCTGGCAGCCTAATGGGGCTACTCGCCTCCCTCCCGCCCCGCGGACCCTTCACCAAGTCTACTCCGAGTGCAGGGTGCGGGGCTGTGCAGGGAAGGGACCCCTGCTTGAGAGGAGCAGCTGTCCCTGAAGCAATGGCTTCAGCTCTTTCCTGGGCCCCCCCGTGCTGCCCCGCCCAGCGGCCCCGGCCCACAGGGCTCTCATTCTGCACATTCTGCACCGCCGTCCACCCCTGCCCTCGGCAGGCGGTGACAAGCGTGGGCACCATGCTTACCAGTGGGGAAGGAAGGCGATAGCTTGAGCTCAGCTTGCTGTGCGCGACCCCCAAGCATATAGACACTGTTTCTTGTCTTAGAGTCACATCCATGCACAAGTAACAACGTGGTTTGTTTGTTTGTTTTTAATGTCTAAGATGGTTAGTAAGCCCTGATCAATACAGAGAAGGACCATATATCAATACATTATACCCAGTCTCACGTAACATCTGTGCCTCCAATTCTTCCAAAGATTCGCTCATGCCTACATCCCACAGAGGGGAATAGCCTGTAACGTTGACTTTCATTCCACATACAGTATCCTACCGAGATCTCCAGAACAGAAGTTCAGAGTGCCGTCCACCCGACCAGCCAAACGAAGACTGCATGAGGCTCCTACGCTCAGGGTCTGGAGTGCCGCTCACACCCCACCAACCCCACTGGACCATGCTCATTCTGCGACTAAGGAGAAGAAAAGACAACATTTACGAGGTAAGACCTGACCTATTGATGGAAATGAGGTTGGCTTTCTCTCCCTGGCATACGTTTTGGAGTAAAATACCCTGACGGCCACATTTACGCGGACATTTTCGTAAACGGTGTGGTTTCGGTCCGGTCACCTACTCTCTGCATCAAATCCTGGAGGTCCAGGAGAGCAGAGGCCCTTATCTGGATAATTCAGAAGAGAAAATCAAAACCTCCTTTGCTGCAAATTGCCCAAATCATGTAGGAGCAAGAGAAAGGTGTCTGAAACCCCCAGGAAATTGACCCATGGTTCCCTCCACCATTAGCCAGTACAGATCTGGTGAGGCTGGGCCCCAACAGCCAGTTTTCCGTCCTGGGTTAAAATAGAACGAATTGGCACAATAGACCTAGCTGTCTGGGCGTGAGGGGAGGTGCTGTCTTGTCTGCGGCTGGGGGAAGTTGCGCTCAGTACCTCTGTAGCCACCTGCTCTGTGCGTGGGACGCGCACGCACTTACCGTCTTGAAGTGCACCGCAGTCCTTCCTCCTCCGTTTGTACCACCGCCTGGCCCAGGGGGGTCCTTCCGAAGCCGTCCCCACGCGGGCTCATGGTGAACTTCCTCTGCACCGACCAAGCTCTCTGGGCCACGGAGGCGCTTCCTTCGCCCGAGACGCCACAGACCCCACCCAGGGCTATTTCGTTTGTTTGTTTTAATTTTCTCATCTGAGTTGTTTTTCCTTAAAACCAAACAACCTTTGCTATAAATAATACCTTCCATAAAAGGATATTGAAAGTGGTGTCACTGACTGCAGCTTAAAATACTAACAACAGAGACGCGCCATATGGATTTAGACAAAAATACGAAGAGGTGTCTGGCTGCAAATCGATTCTGTAATGTGGCTCCTGGGCCTCTTCAATCAGAAAGAAGTGGAGACACCAGCATGTCACACACGACAGGTTTGTCACACGGATTCCATTAGGCTGTCGTGCTCTTTGTCTACACCAAGTGCTCAGTGGGTTATTCCTGGGTCATAGGATGGAGCTTGGGGCCATCACGTTGGCATGGCGATGCTCAGGGGTTCCTGCCTTCTGCAGGAGAAGTTCTCCTTCATCGTGATACCCAAAGCTCAGTGGGGGCCAGCCCCGGTGGAGAAAGCTACACGTAGGAGGTGGGTCCTGGGAAGGGGTGCGGGGGCTGCTGGGAGACTCCGGGACCAGCCGTGGCCCCCCTCCATGGGAACCCACCCAGCTCCCCGCAGAGAGCCGTAGAGGGGAAAGGAAATGGCCAGAAGCGGGACGCGAACTAAGAAGTGTGTGCGTGACTTAAAGACCAGAGGGCACAAAGTGCTGTTGTTGAAGGAACCAACGTCCCACTGGCGTTCCTGGGTATTCTGAAAGCGTGGAGGAGATGTTGGGGTTTGCTGCATTGCACCTTTGAGCACAAAACGTGTCACACGCGTGAACAAAGAAACACGTTGCCCTTGTGATTTCGCTTCCTCCTCAGCTGTCTTGGGGATCCAGCTCACGGCACTCAGCAAGGAAGCAGCGAGAAGAGCTGGTCAGGAGCAAAATGCGAACACACCCTGAGCTCTGGGGCCATTACGCTCCTCAAGAGGAAGAATTTCAGACATGAGGGTGCATTTTAAAATGGCCTTGCACTGTTCTCTAGATAGTCTCCCACTGCGAGAGCTAATGCAGATTTCGACAAAGCGTCCGCCTACCTCCTTCGCACCACGTTCCTGGAGCCCGGGCTCCGAAAAGTCGTTTCATCCAGCTTCCCGGAGTATTTGAGAAACCATCAAAACATAACTGCAAGGGCTTTACGCTGGCCTTGCGGACATGTCTGACATCTGAAATCACAGGACTATGAAATTCTAAAAGCCGTTCTGCAAAGGTGTCAACCAGCTAAGGAAATGCATGTCCCATGAATGCCGTTCTTTATTTGATCAGAGATGAAAGCTTCCAGTTTTGAAGTGAAAGCACGTTAAAACATCCGATTCGTGGGATGTATTAAAGATAGCAGAGTGTCGCAGAGATCAAGGGGAAAGACGCAGCCAGTCAAGAGGGGAAAACGCTTTGTTTGGGGGGAAAAATCAGGAAGAAAGGGGGCCTGGCGACACCGACGCAAATGTACTGTGCCATCTCCAGAGTAGTGATACAGTATGTGACCCCAGGGTCTCGGCGCTGACGGGGCCTGGGGTCATCTGGGTCAGCCCCATGTTTACACGCCGGGCCAAGGCATCCAAAAAGCTAAGGGAAAAGGCTGTGGACTTGAAAACCACATGCCCGGGGGGAGAACATCAGAAAATGACTGTTTCTGCTTGACTCGCTCTGAAATACATGTTTTTTCTTTGTTTCTGCAATGTGTGAGACCCCCTTTTTGTAACCTTTGACTTGAAATCGTTTTTGGATACTCAGAAAATTAATTGCTGATATCCAAAATAACTGTGAACGTATTACTACACCATTAATCTACATGGTGCCTGGGCTTAACGTTCCTATTTGTGTTCCTCAATAAAGGAACCAAAAGGAAAGGCTTTCCCTGGTATACGATTTTAAAATCAGTATGTTTTAAAACTCCAAAATAAATAGTTTGGAAACCTAGATCTGCTCATGCAATTTAGATACTCAAAATGCAATCTTTTTTTTTTCAGATTACAAAATGATAAATTTCCAAGATAATCACTTATGCTTTTAGTTATGTCAAGGGGAAAGAATGAACAGAGAAAGCTCCGTGAGCACATAATGCCCTGCAACACGGTTTCTCAACTTGAACTGATACTTGGGGTCAGATAAATTGTTGTCTTGGGACGGCCCCAAGCTCTGCAGGGTACTTAGCGTCTCCCTGGACTCAGCCTACTAGATGCAGAACAGCCTTCCGTCCAGTGTGACAACCCGAAATAGAAATGTGTCCACACATCCTTGGACGTGTCCCTTGGAAGGGAGGGGTGAAGTCACCCCTGGTGGAGAGCCACTGCCCTACAGAAAGGGATATTTAGAAATCAGTTTGTTTAGGGGCGCCTGGGTGGCTCAGTTGGTTAAGCAGCTGCCTTTGGCTGTGTTTCATGATCCCAGGTCATGATCCCCCTTGGAAGGGAGGGGTGAAGTCACCCCTGGTGGAGAGCCACTGCCCTACAGAAAGGGATATTTAGAAATCGGTGTGTTTAGGGGCACCTGGGTGGCTCAGTTGGTTAAGCGGCTGCCTTCGGCTCAGGTCATGATCCCAGGGTCCTGGGATCGAGCCCCGCGTCGGGCTCCCTGCTCCTCAGGGAGCCTGCTTCTCCCTCTCCCTCTGCCTGCCTCTCTGCCTCCTTGTGCTCTCTCTCTCTATCTCTGTCAAATAAATAAATAAAATCTTTTAAAAAAAAAAAGAAAAGGAAATCGGTGTGTTCAAGGAATTAGAGAGGCAATTCTTAAGTAGACAGCTTCAGCCATAAGATCTTATTTCATTGGAGGATTTGGAGTATAAAATTGTAGCACAGGGACGCCTGGGTGGCTCAGTCGGTTGAGCATCCGACGCTCGGTTTCTGCTCAGCTCATGATCTCAGGGTTGGGCTCTGCGCTCAGTGGGGAGTCTGCTTGAGATTCTCTCTCTCTTTCTCCCTCCGCCCCTCCCACTGCCCACATGTGTGTGCACACATTCTCTCACTCTCTAGAATAAATAAATCTTTAAATTAATTAAATAAAATCGTAAGCACAATCGGTCTATGAGAGAGCGGTATCACCGTGATTCTGTCTTGAAGAGAATTTACAGTAATAATAACTGAGCATCTGACACTCTACCTGAGCAGGGTCATTGAGTCCCACCAATGGCCTTTTGAGGAGGGTGGTATTTTAATGCCCCACTTTCCAGACGAGGAGCAGCAGCTTCAAAGGAAGTAATACATCACTTCCCACGCATCCGGGGAGTAGGGGATGCAGACCGCAGACTCGAGTCCCATGCACCCCTCGGTTCCTCCGCCTCATCTGCCAGCACAGGCCGCCTTCTGATCTCAGTGGGGGCCCCTCCCACCCACGGGGGTCGTGTGAAGAGGACGTCCCTGGACAGCTCTAGATTGTGCTGTCTTGTTGGTTGGTTGCTGTTACTCTGACAGCAGGTATGAGCTAGTCTACCTTTTTGTTTTACCACTCACTCGATGACTCTAGCGAATTTGAATATTTAAGCAATGATATGGGTCAAAGCAGTGTGAGTCGTGTGTAGGTTGATGAAGAGGCGGGCCCCATTGTCACTGGTGTCTCTAGAGTGTCCCCAACCATGTCAGCCTTGGAGGGTGCACTTGTCAAAGGTCAGTTAGAAGTGTCCTTTCGTTCTTATTTTTATTCGAAATGAAAAAGAAACGTAATGCTATTAAAGTTAGACGTAGTTCCTTGAATTACCAAGGCATCCAAGGGACATTCTCTTTCAATACCGTCTGGGCAAGCAGGCAGCGTCCCGCCCCAGACAGCCTAATGGCCCCGAGGAAATCAGAACACCTGGCAGTTCAGATCCATAACCAGCTTTTAGGGTGGCCTCATGACTGATGAATAAACATTAATATTATAAATGAATATCAATAAATATTGTGTGTGGGTGATTAATCATATGACAACAAAAATAATTTCAAGGGCACGTTTCTGGGTCAGACAAATGTTTGAGGTTGAAAATAATAAAACATGCTTTCTATCCGAAACTGTTAGACCAACATTGACATAGAATCTTTCTCTTCTGTCTTTTTTTCATTAATATTCTGGGAATTATGGAAGGGGGAGCAGAGTGAGGGACAAAAAATGGAAAGAGAAAAATTTGCCCTCATAATAGAGATTAATCCATGAATGTGATGACAAGGTCACAGTGACTGAATCCTGACATCGTTCATTACATTAAAAACATCTGGGGGTACATTTTCCACACCAGCATGGTGCCCGAGATTCTAGAAGTACGCGAGTTTCAAATGTGGTCTTTGTCTTCATGGAATTTGTGAGCAAGACAGTCAACAAAGAGGTAAGTAAATCTTATTCTAATGAAACTGTGGGATGTGCTTGGAGGAAACAGGATGACCACAAGCAAGGATGCAGCCCGAGAAGCCAGATTAAACCTGAGAACCCAAGGAGCACCCAGGCCGGTGCAGGAGGGAGGCAGAAGGTCCAGAGGGAACACAGTACCTGCCAGACGGAGATCGGAGGCAGGGAGGAGCCGGCGAGGCTGCAGGAAGGCGGGTCCTGGGCAGAGAGCGAGCAGCGGGCTCCTGTGAAGGTGGGAAGGAGGCGGCTCACGGGGGCCAGGGGAGCTTGGGAAGCCATGGAGGGTCCTGGGCAGGGGAGGGAGAGGACCCAGAGAGCTTCGAGGGTCTGACTGGAGGCTGTGGGCAGTCAGCAGGGCACGGTGGGAAGCTCCCACGGTGGTACGGGCGACACAGGAATGTGGCTCAGGTGGGGTGGGACAGAGGTACTCGGAGATGCCACACCACTTCGGGGAGACTGGGAAGGGCTTGCTGATGAGATGGGTGACAGGGGTGCGGAAAAGGGAGCAGAGGAAGTGCAGAAGAACCACAGGATTCTTTCCTGAACGGCAGGCAGATGGTCATCGATGGAAATGGACACAGGAAAAGAGGAGTGATGTGTTCTGTTTTGAGTAAGTGCCGGTGGGCATGAGGCCAGAATCCGAGACAAGCACTCCAGGCTAGACACAGGGGCGGCTTCTCAGGAGACTCAGGGGCCAAACCTACACACCTGGGGGTGCAGGGTTTGAAGCCATGGGAATGAGCAAGCTCACCTTCGAGATGCTGGGAGGTGGAGCCCAGCAAGGCACGAATGCTGAGAAGTGGCAGAGGGGAAGGGGTGCTAGTTGAGGAGACAAGAAGGAGAGCCCTGGGGATCAGGAGGAAAGCCCTGGGAGCCTCACACACGTCAAGCCACACAGAGTATCTCCTGTTCTTCAACAAATAGGTTTGGCCCACCTGAGTGGGGCACTTTTTCATTGCTAGTGATATAATGGTCAACAGAACAGACAAGCTCCTTGCTCTGGGAGCTTCTGTTCTAGGAGAACGTGTGTTCGAGGAACATGTGATCGGCTTGTGTTGAGTAACTCTGAGAGGTGAGGACAAAGAGGACACACACATATAGTCCGGATTTGGCATCACGGAGACCCCTGGTGATGCCGACGAGAGCAGGCCCAGGTTTGAGTGGCCCCACTGGTGTTCAGGTTGAGGCATAATGCTAGACCACATATGTGGACAGGTCTTCTGAAAAATTTGGCTAGGTGAGGGATGGGGACAGGTGAGCAGGTCTAAAGAGAGGAGAAGCAGAGTCATGGATGTATTTACTTAGAGACAGAAGCCCGTAGAGCATGGGGGACCAGTGATGGGAATGACCGCTCAGAGAAGGAGACATAAGACAGGACAGAAGGGCCAAACCCCAAACTCCAGCACTTGCTGGAGCAGGTGAGGTGGGTGGAGGCCAGAGCATAAGTAAGATAGGAAGAGAAGCAGAAAGAAAGAGACTGTGGGTCAGTGTAGGTGGACTTATCATTGTGGGGTTGAAGAGTATTCTCTCACCTGACGGCTTCTGATGTCTTAGTCAAGTGTCACCAGCCAGCTCAGGTCACCAGCCAGAGCAAGGATGGGAAGGAGGGCGTGGGGGGCTCGACCCAGAGGAGAACACACGCAGTAGGCATCAGGGACAGTGGGAAAAGCTTTTTAAGGAAATAGAGAAGGCCGGTGTGGGCGGCCCATGCGCCCACTGGTGTCAGTGTCTCCAGTCACCTGAGTGTGAGTACACAATGCAGGAGTCACCCGAGGGCTGGGGAGGCCAAGGAGGAGAGGTAGGAAAGTCTCAGAAGTCAAGGCGTTTATAAGGGATTGGTTATAAAAGTGGGCCACGGACAGTAAGGGGCAGGAAAGGGATGTGAAGAACACCAGGTGCTAGCGGAGAAGCCCAGGCTCTGGGGCCATCGGACTTGACAGCCGAACATCTACCTGTCTCTGAAGGGTCTGGCCAGACCTCAGACGTGTGAGTCCTGTGATTATATGACATCCAGTGGCCATCAAGGGGTCTCCAAACCATGGTGATCTCAGGTGTCCAGCAGACTTGTTTCTGCTTGATGTCCCACTCTCATTTTCATTATCTTAGAATCATGGTACCTGCGGTGGGTAGGCCGGATGGATGCCTCCCCCTTAAGCTCCACTAGAGGCACTGCCCACAAATAACATCTAAACAAGCACACACTCTAAATACCTGGGATTCGTACCTGTCGTGCACCATCTACAGAAATGAACAATTTAGCGGCAAAAAGACACCTGTCCCCGGAAGAAAATATACGTTAGGTTGCTCCCACTATGGTATGTTGCTGAGTTGAAAGGGGAGCACGGCAGCCCAGGGAAATGGATTCAGCTCAGTTTTGCGGGGGAGATGAGGCCAGGAGAGCACGCACGTCTCCAGATGGCCGGGTGGAGCCGCACTGGCAGAAGGCGGGGAGAGAAAGGATGATTCAGCCAGCATCCTTCACCTCGCCGCTTTGATGAGCTCTTCCCCCAACCCCAACACTATTTCCCAAAGCTGCTCGAAAAATGCAACCAAATGGAAATACTGTCTGAACATGGCAGGAACTAAGGTCTAAGACTGACAATGTTTCTGGAAAGTCAGCACTGCTTTTGTAAATTATCTCTTTTATCCTCCTGTATGTTCATTTGCAAGTAATTAAATGCACACACGCCATAGCAACTCAAGGAATAGTAATGTCACTGACAAGGAAAGTAATAAACAGGAGGAAATTAAAAGAACCCAAATAAGGCCCAGAAAAAAAAAAAAAATCTAACAGATTTAATCAGGAGAAATAGAATATTCTCCAGGCCCTGTTACAGAGACCCCCAGTGCCAAAAAAGCGTGGCAGAAATGGGACAATTAAAATGGATGTGGGAAGGGGTGACAGATACACACGATGAAGCAGGGATATATCTGTACGGAACAAGTAGCCCCAGCAGAATTCAAATGAGACATTCAAACCTAAAACAAGAGATGTGCCAAATGCAACGAGGAGCAGCAAAAGATGGAGTAATTAAATCTGTCCACTGTTGTGGTGCCAGGAAACCTACACGTCTCCCCGGCAGAACCTGGGACATCCAGCCATCTTATTTTAGTTCATCACGTGCGCCTTCTGCCGGCATGCATATCTGCTACAGTCAGGATTCTGAAGATGTGTCGGGCCATTCGCGGTGATGATTCACCTCGTAGATACGCACAGCCATCTCGTCTTCCCGAGCAGACAGAGCTGATCACTCATGTAAAGCAGAAAGGGGTTAGACAGTTTGACTTCCCTATTCGAATGCTTCTCATGCTCCGTGATAGATGGGTCCTTGACAAATTGCTCATGGCAGCGAGCATTTAGCAACATCATGAATGTCCATGTCTAGCGCAGAACCTTAGCCTGGAGATATTTACGAGAGCGTGCTATAGGAGCTTCGTGATCGATACGTAATCTATACTGGGAAAAGAAGGATGCTGGGGGCTCCCTTCTCCTTCAGATACACCCACCAATGGCGGCCACATGAATGGAGTACCTACTCTGCCAGATCTTCACATACGTTTTTCTTTCCCTTGTAAACAAATATTGACATGATGTCTACTCTCACTGAGCACCAAAGGGAGCCAAGAACAGACGGGCAGGGTCCCTGTCCTCAGGGAGCAACAAGTCTAGTCTGCTGGCCAGTCTGCCAACAAAGTCTTGTTCCTTCAACTACACCTCACCATCTCTAGTGCGCTTGGAAGGCAGCGTTGTGCAACACGTTCTAAAATTCTGCAGTGTCCAATATGGTAGCCACCAGTTGCCTGAGGCTTCCAAGCACTTGAAATGTGGCTAGTGCAGCTGAGAAACTGAATTTTTCATTTTATTTCATTTTAAATTTAATTTAAATTTACATGGCTAGTAGCTACTCCATTGAAGAGTACAGAAGACAGACTATTGACCCACAAGTAGTAATGTTAAAGGCAAGGATATTCAGAAGATGGGGAGTTGGCAATAGCTGGAGGGTGCACTCATAGCGAGTGACCTGGTGGGTTCACCTGGCCCACAGCCCAGTCAGTGCACCTGCCACGTCTCACTGCAAAACCAGGATCATATTCCTCTGAGATCAGGTCATCCTGGGACTATTTTGAATGTCTCAGGTCTTTGGGTCCACAAGCACCTACTTCATTTTATTTTTAAGGTATATATTTACTTTTTCATAAGCAGTCCCTGTTCATTATAGAAAACTCAGGATAAATAGAAAAGGACAAGACAAAGTACCCATAATCCCATTGTCCTGTCTTCACCTCTGTCAACACGTTGAAGACCTCTTCTGGCCACCTTCCTAAGATGTCCATGCCGGCTGATACACTCCTGCCACCGTCTCCTTGTTTTAACTTCCTGAAAATTAGATTACTCTCAATGTGCTCTTCTCTGCCTTGTTTTTCTCACTTACAACCTCGTTACGAATACCTTTAAAAATATACGATTGTTTTAAATACTTTTCCCACTTTTTCAAAACTGATCTAGGAACATACACTTCTTTGAAATTCTTGCATAATGTTCTCTTCTCTTGGTGTACCCTCATTTATTTATTCAGTCCCCTATTTGGGGAAAGTTGGGCCGCTTCTAATATTTTGCTTTCACAAATAATGGTGTAATAACTTCTGTGTACATAAGCATTTGACTATTTCCTTTTGAAAAAGCTCTCCAAATAAAATTGGTGGGTGAAAAAGACATACACGCTTTTTAAGACTTCTGATCCCTATCACTAAATTGTCCTCTACAAAAAGAGCATCCGTTTATGCTCCGCTACAGACAGCTAATCCGAGGTGTTCCCCACACTGCGCCTGCACGTCTTTCTGGAATTCCCTCGTGTCCCTGCTCTGACACTCGCGGTCAGCTGGAACAAATCTCACGGCCGTCAGTCTGACAGCCTGCGGATATGTGAAGACAGCTAGCACATCTCCCCAAAGTTTTGTCTTCATAGTCTGAGGAGTTCACATCCTCTAAATAGTCCTCATATGAAACTGTTCCTAACCCAGTTTCTTTATGCCCCCATTGAAATAGTGTGCAGACTCAAATAACAAAATCTAGATAGTAATACCTATCATTTAACAAGTACTGATCATGTGTGAGATTCTATTCTAAATGGGGCTGAATTGTGTTCCCTTGAAATCCAAACACTGAAGCCCTACCCGCCCCACACACCCAGGGTGACTCTATTTGGAGATGTTGGAGATGGGGCTGTCAGGAGGGAATCAAGGTTGGATGAGATCAGAAGGGTGGGGCCCTGATTCAATAGGATTAGTGTCCTTACAAGAAGAGACACCAGGGCTCTCTCTGCCATGTAAGGACATAGAGAGAAAGTGACTATCTGCACAGCAGAGAGAGCTTACCAGAACCCGACTGACCAGCACCTTGATCTGGGACTTCCAGCCTCCAGAACTTTAATTTCTGTTGTTAAAAGCACCCAGGTTGTGGTTTTTTGTCATGGCAGCCAGAGCAGACTAAGACAGGCCGCTTGAACCCTCAAAGCAATCTCAAAAGGTAGGTATTATAACCTCCATATGACAGAAAGAAAACTGAAGAACAGAGAGGTTAAGTAATCTATTCAAGATCCTCACACAGCTAGGACATGGCAGAGGTGGGATCTGAACGCAGGCAAATGGACTCTCGAACCCACATCTTCCCACTCCGTGTCATATGCAGTGCCTTGCCTCTCTAGAAGCAACCTGTCCAGTCAAGATTAAAGATGAGCATCTCCCCTTGGTCTAGAGTTAATACTTTTATTAATGCAGCTTAAGTTACATTAGCTCTTTTGGCAACCACATCACATTATTAATATACTTAGTATTTAGTCTGCTAAAACCCCTAAGTTCTATTTTACATAAGCTTTAGTTAAGCCATTATTTCCCCATACCTGAAAAGCAGTCGGGATTTTTGTTAGCAAATACACTTATCACAATTGGATTTTATCCAATTATAGAACTGCCCACATTTCAACACATTGAGGTCTTTGGAGATCCTGGTTCAAATCCCCTGCCCCCAAGCTTTGTGCTGTTCAGGAATTAAATAGGCTTGCTTTATGTGAAGGAAGTATGCCTTAAAACCCGTGAAATGTTATGCGTATTTGTCATTGTCATTACATATTTCCATCTGAGTCATTGATTAATGCTTCTCACTCGGGGCCCACAAGGGAACCCTGGAAGTGAAAACTGAAAACTTCCTTCTCCATAAGTGTTTTTGCAACTTTTAAAACCCATGCTCCCCGTTTGTTAAATATTACAATGTTGTGCACCCCACCTTCTTTTTTCATTAAAGCAAATCAGCATTATTGTTGAGTAAAGCATACTTTTCTTTAAAAGAGAAAACTCTTAGTATGTATATGATGTATGACAAATTGTACCATACTTGCATAATGCACACGACATAAAACAAAGATTTTATTGCCTTTGCTTTCTATTTTTGCATTATGAAAACAGTATGTACATGTTTTGGTTTCCAAATATAAATACTGCACGCACCGCCTCCTCCCGAGATGCCAATGTTTCAGCTTAAATGGGGAGTTTCCACCCTTTCTGCCTCCACGCCCCACCCCACCACATTCCTCCGCAAGGCGAGCCCCCTGGGTCAGAAAAGCACCTTGTAGACTGGACGTCAGCAGCCCCTGCAGTGCGCCCTCCACAATAACACTGAGAGTGGCCACTGTTCCTTCAAGACGCCCAGGACAGAACCCGGCTCTGGAGGGTACAGAGTGAGCAGAGGATGTGGGACAGTGACATGTTGGGTCTGGACACTCTCTGGAAAGTGTGGGGTCTTTCTGCTGCTACACACGCCCTCCCTTCTTCTTCCGGAGCCACCTCCAAGAAGACGTGGGCAGCCACCTCCTGGACCTGGGTTGGCACACATGGAAGGCAGGAAGGATTCCCAGGGCAACTGTTGCTTCGGGCGCCACCCTGGGGTCGCTCTCCTTCCTTGCTCTCCTCTGGTTTTCTGAGTAAGCGGAACACCATGTCCTCTGAGCCCCAATCCACCATTTTGGTTTCCACTGCTCACAGCAAAGCCTTGCATTGCCGGCAGATCCCCAGGATCTGTCCCATGGTTTCCTGGCACGTCTCTCTCTTCTGGCACAAGAACCTGACTTGGAACTTTTGTTGGGCCTCCAAATGATGTCTTCACTTCAATGCAACTCTTCCTATTCTCTGTCTCTACAAACCTTGAGCCAATGTTGGTTTCTGGCAGGCCAGTCTCTACCACAGCCCCCAGGAAGACAGCCCGCATGCACCAGGCAGAGGGGAGCTGTAAGCGTTCACCCACCACCAGGTCTGCCCAGGAATGAACATCCACCACAGCAAGAGCGGCCCTGCCTGCCCCCTCCACGTCGCTGGACCACAAGCTGGTCTGAACGTACAAACGCCCAGGACGCGTCTGTGACCCCGGACAGGCTGCAACGTGGCAGCTGCCCACTGCCCTTCCTGGTGAAGACTATGGGTTTCAGAGGCCACCTTAGTGTGCCTTGGACAAGCATCCTCACCTGTCATAGGACAATGGCTTCCCAGATGACTCCCACTCTCTGGTTATTAGCCTCTTACTCTTGTTGATGGTGAGGGCTTGAACTGTGTCCTCTTTAAAAGCATATGTTGAAATGTGAACCCCCAGGGGCTCAGAATGTGACCATATGCGGAGAGAGGGTCTTTCCAGAGGTGGTCAAGTTAAAACGAGGTCATTAAGCCCTAATCCGATAGGACTGATCCTTATAAGGACAAGAAACGTGGACACAGGTTGATACACGGGGTCGGGGAGATGACATGAAGACGGGCATCTATAAGCCGAGGAGAGAAGCCCGGACGGGATCCTCCCCTGTGGCCCCAGCAGGAAACAGCTTGCACTGTGGTGATCTCCGTCGTGTGTACGGGTCCAAGTCTGGTCGCTGCTGTGGGTGGAGGCCCAGGCTTGCACACCTATGTTCTCCTCAAGCTCTTGCGTGTCCTTTGAATTTTTATACTTCCTACGTTGTAGGTGGTTATTGACTGAAAACTATGGTTGTAATTCAAAATCACACAGCAGAACTGAGCACTTGCTGTGCAGATCATGTGCCTCACAAAGCCAAAAATATACACTATTTGGTCCTTTGTAGAGAAAGTTTGCTGAGAATCAGTCCTACTTGAGTAGCTCCCAGCTCTCAGACCTGCGGAACCCCACTCTCCAGAGAATCGGAAAACTTCAAAGCTTCCCTGAGTGATTCCCTTACAGTCCGCCCTGCATGGGGAACCCTGGAACAGGGGAGATCCCAAGGCCATCCCGGCACTATGCTAACTTGCCACCCTGAGCAGGTCCTCAGCCCTGTCCACACGTCCCTCTCCTCATCAGTGATGGGGCTGATTGAAACACAGCATCTCTGAGGGCCTCGGGGCTGCGTCTGTGAGCCTGCGTTCTGTGTGTTTGTTGCATCATCCATTCCGTGGTGTGGCGCCCATACGAGTCAGTACCCCCACGGGTTGTGTTTGCTGCCTGTTAGCAATGGTGAGGATGATCTGGGGACTGCTGGGGGCTGACCTGTGTCCACCCAAAATTCATATGCTGATGTACTTACCCCCAGCACCTCAGACTTGTGACTGTATTTGGAGGTAGGACCTTCAAAGAGGCAATTAAGGTAAACTGAGGTTGTTAGTGTGAGCCTGATCCAATATGACCGTGTTCTAATAGGAAGAGATTAGGACACAGACACGCACAGAGGGACGACCACGTGAAGACCCAGGGAGGAGACAGCCATCTACAAGCCCCGGAGAGAGACCTCAGAAGGACCCCACCCTGCCCATACCTGGACCTCAGACTTCCTCTACCAAAACTGTGAGAAATAAATTCATGTTGTTTAAGCCCCTTCCAGCCTACGGTCCTTGGCTATGGTGGCCCAGCAAACTAATGCATTAATGGTGTGTGTGGCCATATTTTATCTGATTGGTGTGATTCAACAGTATACTTATGCAAGTTTTATACCTTAATGTTCCCTAGGCTCACATGAACAACAAGCTTTGGATACAAGCTTTGTTGTCACCTCAGGAGCTTTGATTATGACCTGAACAACTGAACTCCTTGGCCAAAGTGCCCAGGCAGGTGCAACCTCCTTCCTATAAGGGAGTGGGGGCTTCCTTACATTTTCTATGGCCCCTCCTATCAACCTCAGCAAGAGTCCACTCGTAGCAAAAGTAAGAGAACCTGCAGCGGGCTCTTCAGAGACACGCGGGCTAAAAATCCTTACTCACTTGCTGCAACCCGAGAAAGTATGCAGGTTTATTAGTATGCTAGGGCCACCATAGTAAAGAACCGCAGACCGGGTGCCTTAATCAACAGAAACCTATCGTCTCACAGTCTGGAGGCCAGAGGTTCAAGATGGAGCTGTCGCAGGGCTCTGCCTTCTGAGGCTGTGAGACAGAGTCTCCCCCAGGCTTCTCCTGTGGGGTCTGCGGTTTGCTGGACATCTCTGGTGCTCCTTGCCTTGTTAGACGCACCACCCTGATCTCTGCCTCTGTTTTCACACAGCATCTCCCTGTGTATCTGTGTCCCAACGTCCCCTGTTTATGAGGACCCCAGTCTTACTGGGTCAGTGGCACACCCTACTCCAGTATGATCTCATCTTCACTAATTACATCTGCAGCAACACAATTTCCAAATAAAGTCCTTCTAAGGCACTGGGGTTAGGGCTTTGGCATATGGATCTGGAGGGAACACTCCAACCCCTAACGGTAAGTAATCCTATAAAATAAAGTAGCATAATTTTATCCTTACCTGGCATAAACCCCTTTGCTCTAAAGAAGTGACTATTTACAAGCCAGAAGACATCCTACGGTCATTAAAACAAGAAACAGCCCCTCCTATCTTTTGAGCATATAACCAGTTCTGCGGTTAGTGACCATTCTTGCAGGAACGATTGTTCTGGGAATGATATGTGGAGAATTACAAGCAGAAAATAGTTCTTTTTTAAAAGAACACACATTGGTGGGGCGCCTGGGTGGCTCAGATGGTTAAGCGTCTGCCTTCAGCTCAGGTCATGATCCCAGGGTCCTGGGATCGAGCCCCACATCTGGCTCCTGGCTCGGCGAGGAGCCTGCTTCTCCCTCTCCCTCTGCCTCTCTCCCTGCTCATGCTTTCTCTCTCTCTCTCTGTATCTCTGTGTCTCAAATGAATAAATAAAATCTTAAAAAAAAATAAAAGAACACACATTGGGAACATGTCTTCCTCATCAAGCCTCTGAAAGCCAATCAGGGAAATGTCTGAGTTGCTCCATCACCATGAAGTGCGCTGGGGTTCCGAACAGAAGCCGCTGAAGGCCGGGGGGCGGGGAGGGGGCGTGGGGTTCTCCCCACCGTCTCTGGGGCCGCTGTACTGGGGGCCGGGTTCTCCCCACTGTCTCTGAGGCCCTCTACAGGGGGGCACGGGGTTCTCCCCACTGTCTCTGGGGCGGCTGTGCCTGGCGTGTGGCTGCCTCGCAGGCTTCAGGCTACAGCTCCGCAGGAGGCTCACTCCTGCATCAACAACACACTTCTGTGCAATCTTACAAGGGGCCCATCTGAATATTAAAGTTCTTTTTGATTTTTCTAAGTATATTTGCAAAACAAGTTTTGCTCAACCCAGTAAATGCAAAATGTCAGAAGCTATCATTCAAAATCTTGAAAATGTAGACCTACCATTTCAGGTAAAAGATAAAATGGTAAGGGGTCAAGTGAGAAGGCAGTTAATTGAAAACAGAGGCTAATTCAAGCATCTTTTGTGATAAGAAACCAAACAAAATTGTCATCCTACCCTGATAACATAGTATGAGCATATAATGTGCAGGGTAATAAAATTATTCTGTACAGAATTTCAAGATAAATATTTGCTGAATTATTAAATTGCTTCACTCCCAGGAAGGATTGACTGAGTCATTAGCAATTCCTGTGTGACAGCAAGTTTAGATAATCCACATTCTTTCACTTCTTGATGGGGCATATTCCTCATTAATGCAAACAAGGATGACAGTCCATATTAGAATTCTTTTGAACTTTTATGTAAAAATATGACTTACATTACTTTGTAGAGACTGAAGCTTATTTTTCTTTATACCAGGCCTATTAAAGTTTGGTTTCCTTTCTTTTCATTTTGCTTTTTAATTCAAAAAATCTTTAAATTTACTTTCCTTTGCTGGAGGAAAGAGGTAGGGAATTGGAAACCTGAATGTGTGTCAAGCAAAATGAGACTACCCCAACCTAAAATATCAGAAAAGTTTAAGATAAGTGTGCAGAGGACATTCAGTTTCAACTCAAAGATGTGGAGAGATGGAATGAGTGTTGCCCTCACGCTCCCAGGCAGGGAAAGTGGAACAAACGGGAAACTCGTGACTGCTCTTGAACCTTTCAGAGAACTGAGGTTACAGGACAAACAACTAACCTGGACTCCGAAGAGAGACTGATATCTGTATGAAGAAGCCGAGACTTGAGCATTTGCTTGCCTGGGGCAGAGATGCTGTTGGATGCCCTATGAGCCACTGCTATGGACCGAATGGTGTCCCCCAAATTCATATGCTGAAGCCCTAAGCCCAACATGATGGCTTTTGGAGATGAGGGCCTTTGGGAGGTAATGTGGCTTGGTGAGGTCATGAGGGGGGCGTCCTCATGGTGGTGTGAGTGCCCTTCCAAGAAGAGACACGAGAGAGCTTGTTCGCTCTTTCCACCCTGGGAGGACATGGTGACAAGGCAGCCCTTTGCAAGGCAGGGAGAGAGCCCTCACCAGAACCCAGCCATGCCAACACCTGGACCTCAGACTTTCAGCCTCTAGAACCGTGATTTTCAGCAGATAAAAAGTATGATCCGTCACTGAAGAAATTATGCCCAATCTCTACCCCAAATGATATCAAGCATTTACTGAACATTTTAATGAATGAGATGGCTGGGATAGAAGGATTTTGTTTTCTAATATCATCAAGAATAGCTCATGGAATGTCACCTCCAGAGTTCACTTCATGGGGCAGCTGCAGTTGAGGCAGATTTCTGGGGCTGGGTAACCCTAGAACTCCATTCAATCTCAAACATTCGGCGACCCAGCGGAAGATCTGGTTACCTTAATCCCAGATTTGAAGCTTCCTGCCTGAGATAGCACGATGAGGTCTTAGGACATGGAAAACACGGGAGGCTGGTGATGACCATCCGTGAGGAATCTGGAATCAATGTACGTCCAAGTTCCCCAGTTAACGGAATTTCAAGATTAAATTCTTCTCTCACCATTATCTGTGGGCCTGAAGTATTATAGAGCTAGTTATCATTTCAGACTTCCAATGGATGCTATTTTTATATTTAATATTCATAGGTCTACATTGTTTTGGCCTACTTAGCATTAGTTCAGACTCACAAGCCTTGGAATGAAACTGATGGAAGGAAGCACTGAGCCCTGACAAGATGCTCAGGGAATGTTTCTACTTTTCCCTTTTAGCACAGTCTACAGAATTGCAGAGCTGAAATATTAACATTGGTTTTTTTTTAAGATTTTATTTATTTATTTGACAGAGAGCGACACAGCGAGAGAGGGAACACAAGCAGGGGGAGTGGGAGAGGGAGAAGCAGGCTTCCCGCTGAGCAGGAAGCCCAATGCGGGGCTCGATCCCAGGACCCTGGGACCATGACCTGAGCCAGAGGCAGACGCTCAACGACTGAGCCACCCAGGCGCCCCGAAATATTAACATTGTTAAAGCACTTCATGCCTTGCTAAAAAGTAGTGAAAGTTCTCAGTGACTCCAAACCCACATTTAGCACCTTTGGGTGCAAATAGGAAGTGTTTGGCAAATCGCTAATTTTTGACAGTGTAACTAAGCAGTAGGACAATGTACAGGAGGAAAGAATGAATATGTGATTCATCCAATAGAAAAAGACCCCAGGATACTAAATGTAAGACCCTGATTCGCCATACATGCAAAGTCGTCCTTAATCAAAAGATGATCAGGTTGTGCTTGAGGCAGACACCAGATTTATACCTGAAAATCATATGATACTACTCTGCCTTGTGCTGAAGTCACCCCTAAGTGATTTCCATCCGATGAGGTGTTATCATGCTTCTTATTTCCAGCATTGGTGGTATCGCCACGTCCTGTGCAAGGACCGCAGACTCCCAAAATCAGAGTGTGCCGTCACTGGGTCTCAGTATTGTCGCTGTGTCTGTGTCTTGCAGGCTGGCCGTGATCTGGCAGAAAGTGTGGACACTTCCCTCTCAGTCATTCCCCGTGGGATACAGGAGCTGAGATTTATACATGTAGTTCTTTGGGGAAAAGTCGGGAATTACTTCAGTCAATTAATTACTGAAAATCTACTCTTCATTGAACATCTGCCAGTCTTTGCGCGCTCTGCTCCGCATCCCTGGCCTCACTGTCACGTCACACTGACGCTGTCTCCGGAGGTATTACCATGACCCTGGTCTCAGTGGAGGTGACTTAGAAAGTTGATGTAAGTTAATCGAAATCACGGAGCTAGTCACTCAACTTTTTTGAGCCTCGGTTTCCCCTTCTGATAAGAATTTGTCCAAGACTAACTACTTCGGAGGATTTTCATAAAGATTGTGTAAAATCGTGTATGGTAACCCTTCCCACAGTAACTGGCACACATGAAGTGTTGAATAAAAGGTGTTCAAGAAGCTAGAATGTTTTATTAACTAGAAAATACCATGGTCCTGTACAGGACACATAAAGAGAACTCAAGTATACGTGAAGATGGTGGAGGAGAGTGTTTTAAGGCCACTGAAGTTTTTAATTACACTCCTAGGGAGATTGAGAACTTGCTTTCACAATGCTTCTGACAGCAAGAAACAAAGTGCTTTTTATCCCTCTGAACCTATAGCACTCTGTGTAAGGGAATGATGTCTGAGAGCAAATGCTAAACGAGGTAAGAAATCATTACGAGTGCCCAGATGGAGAATCGTGGGAATAGGCCAAAAGCTTGTCAAAACTTCAACATGGTTTTAAAAAATCACAAAAATCATTTAACCACACAATTTTTTAAATAAATTCTGACAATTTCCTTAAATAAGGGCTGTGTCTACAACAGACCTGATTTAAAATATATTTTATGCATTCAATTGTCTAAAATCAACTTCATTCTGCACAGACTACCATATTTTTTCATAGCAAATTATCATAGATAACATTCTTATACGAGCCCACCCATAATATGTTATTTAAGAAATACTGATGCTCCCCCCAGAGTTTTATCGTCTGTGTCACTCAGTTCACAGAGGCACACATTCTAATTTAGGGAAGAAAGCAAGAGCCTAGACTCTGTTTATTCTTTCCACATATTCCTCTCTCAAGTATTTATAACCATTAGAAAGAAACAAACTTTATATTTGCACATCGACAACCAGGCAGGACAAATGGGAAGAAATATTTGTCACAGTTCTCCAGATACCCTAAATAGACTCCAAAAAGAAAAGAGCTTCTCTAAATACAGCCAAATGACAAATTAACCTACAACTCATCTGAGAAAAGGGTATCCGTTCTCACTTTCTCAACACTTCGGATGAACAGAGAGTAGCTGAGCTTCTGCACAAAAAGGCTCGGGTCTCCTTCGATGGGGTAACACCCACGTTCCTCCTGCCAGAGAGGCTCACCTGCCCGCGACAGTTCTGCCCGAAGCGGGGTGCTCAGAGATGCCACCGAGTGCGCATGTGTCTCCGGCAGGTGCAGCCGCTCACACTGGGGAGGGGTCTGAGTCAGGGCGATAAGGGGGTTCTGCGCCCCGCGCGCGGCAGTGCCTTCAGGTGTGAGCATTCTCTGCGCGTGGAGCCAGAAAGGAGAGAAGGCGGCGCTGTATTCCCCGGGAACTTGTGCTCTCCTTATGAAAGGTGTGCAAATGACACAATTACTTGTGTCCAATATAATAACCAACAGGAAGATAGGAGTCCTGAGAGCTCTAACTGAGAAAACCCAGTTTGGGGCGAGGGTGGGTCTGGAACACCCCAGCGGAGCTCAAACCCCGGTCTGTATGGACCTTCTTCCTCCCGCCAGTGTCCCTCAGACCCCCGTGTATACGGACCGCCCCCCAGCCTGCCACCCTCAGACCCCTGTCTTTACGGACCCTCCCCACGGCCCTCAGACCCTCGTCCATACGGCACCCCCCATGACCCTCGGAACACAGTCTATATGGACCCCCCTGAGGCCCTCGGGCCCCATTTATATGTCCCCCCAGCCCTCAGACCCCCATCTATCTGAACCACCCTGTGGCCCTCAGATTCCACCCCATCTATATGGGCACCCCCTTCCCCGCAGCCCTCAGACCCCATCTATATGGACGCCCCCACATGGCCCTTGAGCCACTGCCTATCTAGACCGCCTGCGGCCCTCATATTCCCATCTATAGGATACCCCCACCCGCTGCGGCCTTCCTGCCCCCCTCTATAAGCTCTGCCTTCTTAGGTCAGCGTGGTTTTCTTAATCCTTTTTTCTTTATTTCTTTTTCTTACGTCGCATTTGTTGCCATTGCTGTCATTTCTGTGAACTATGTGAATGATCTTATCCCATAGACATTAAAGTTATGAAAGCAATTTTCTGATTGA
Source organism: Mirounga leonina (assembly GCF_011800145.1). Classification (NCBI taxonomy): domain Eukaryota; kingdom Metazoa; phylum Chordata; class Mammalia; order Carnivora; family Phocidae; genus Mirounga; species Mirounga leonina. Next base: position 3,002,975 of record NW_023270316.1, on the reverse strand, counting down.
AAATTCACTGAAAATTTTTATTCAGAAAGAAAATATTATGTTAGAAAGAAATTAAACCTGATGTGGTAACTCAAGAGAGTGGTTGGGGGTATATGTTAAAACCTTCACAACAGGCACCCTCAAACGTCAGCAATTCCCCCTGCTCTCAGAACTTTACTCAAAGAAGTGAGCAGAGACTCACACTACAGAGTTTTAAATAAGCTTATTCAAATGCTGTTTGTCGTAGCGAACAGCGGGAGCCCGCATGAAGGTCAGCTGCTGTGGCAAAATGAAATCACTGATCCTTGTACCATGGCTCGGCAGCCAGGAAACCCCGCACGGCGGGTTACACGTGAAGACGTGAAAATGTGCTGAAAGCATATTGTTTGGTGCAAAAGCAGATACTAAATACCTTCCGATAGATGAGGAGGGGGAGGGCAAGGAAGACGCGTGACAGCAATGAAACTTCCAGGTACTGGGATCGAAACCAGGTGTGGGCATTTCTGCGGATCTGGATTTCTTAATTTGTAGACAGTGAGCGTGTATTGCTCGGGGGGGAACAAAGTTTCACTTAAAAGAAAACAATTAATTAGTTTACAAAATAAGAACAAAATGAAACAACAAAAACAACAACACAGAAATGTCCGTTGCACAAACTTGATTTGCCCTATTCCTCTGACCTTGTACATCTCCTTCCTCATTTTCTCTGAAATACGCTAGTGTCCTCACGCCATGGCCTTCCTGCCCAGTCCCACAGAAGTCCACAGGCTCCTGGGAACTGTCAAATCTCAGGACAAAGCGATTTCCTCTCTCGGCCGTCCCCTCGCCCCACGCCTACATGAATTTTGAAGGACTGAACTTGGAACCCCGAGAAGCGCTCCAGGCCCTGCCCTGGCCCACGGTGGTGTGTGCGGGGGTGTCTTTCCCACCCCAAGAAGCGAGGGAGCTGGGCCACAGCCGTCTCCCTGGCTTGGCCCCCACTGGCCCCACGGCTCCCAAGGTGAGGGCTGAACTTACTAGCTTCTCCCAGGTCAGACTCACCAATGACAGGATGGTTCCCCACTCACTGAGGCCATATGGTTGGAGGTTCAAAGCCTGACCAGCTGAGGCTCCTAAAACCCTATGACAGGAGCACTATAAACATGAACTCGCTCTCACGCCAGCTTCCTCCTCCCTGCAGCCCTCTGTCCATCGCCTCGCCTGTAGCTTTGCTAAGAACTCTGCAAGGATAAAGAACCAATCAGAAGGCAGATGGCTGGCTAAGGGAATTCAGTGAATTTCCCGTTCCTGCTGAAGAGATCTATCCCAATGAGCTCCTTCTGGTGGCTTCTCTGCTGCCTGAGATGCACGGGTGTCAGACAGAGCCCCCAAAAGTTGTGCGTCCCTCAGCAGTAAGGACACTCCAGCCACGTCCACCGGGAGCACCAACCGTCGACTCTCCAGCAAAGCAAAATCAAAGGAGTCATGATCAACCTAGACAGAGGCGGACAGCCAGGAATGAATAGAAAGAACAAAGGATGGGAAGCAGTCATAAGGAAGAAAGGCAAGAAAAGTAAGCACAGAGAATAAAGAAGCCTGCGTTTCCTGGCTCTCCTCACTACTGTTTTTGAAATCTAGCTATCGTTTTGAAAGTGGAGTGGGAGGGAATTTATATTTATTCCCCCAAATGCCAGATGCGTTTTCTGTCATTCTCCCATTTAACCCCACACCACCACTTCCCAGATGGGAGACTGAGGCTCCAGAAGCCAAACAGCCAAAAGCAATCAAGCTGCACCGGGAGCCCGGGTTGGGTGTCGGGCCAGAAGCCCACATCCTCCCACGGGGTCACCCTAAGCTGCCACACACTGGCAAATAGCTCTCATGTCTGTGTCCATGGGAAGGCATGTGGAGGAACGAGGCGCAGGGGGTCTGTGAGATGATCTTGGGATCCCTCAGCTCGTTCCCATGGGTGTCGTTGGTCTCCACTGTTGGCGTTCACACCATGGACAGCACACACCTGTCTTCGTACACCGCAAGCTGAGAAACGTGGCCCCAGTTCACCTCCTTTCTAGTACACTATCAACACGCTTAAAAAGAAATTTCAGGTCCTTCCTCGAAATAGCAATTGGTGACCTAAAGCTTGTTCCTCACTCATCCAACTCATACTGATTGAGATTTACTCTTGGCGGGCAATGCCGGGCCACCCTTCTTAGGGTGTCACCTTCCCTCAGGCATTTAGGTATGGAATTTACTAACAAATTGACTGTGTCAGATCGTTTTAAATGATTAAGGTAAGTATTGCTACTGTTTTGTTTTCAAGGATGGCTGGAGAATTTGATAGTCGGCATAGGACACGTTCTGCATATTTCCACGTAATTCCCTCAATAGACAATATTATGGGTAACATTCAGCTCCATGTTGACGGCCATCAGTCAGTCCAAATTCAAATTCAAATGTGTAAAAATTCCACTTTCTGGCATCTCTGGTCTCTGCTATTCCGTTTTTCTGTGAAGGTAGAAATCTTGGATTTTCCTGGCCTTCCAACACTGGATTTTAGAAACCCCCGAGGCTGACAGTTATGATGTGGGGTCCGTTTGTGAAACACAGGGCCGTAGGCGTCTATTACTTTGTTCCTTGGTAATGAGATGTATTTGAAGATGTGGAGAGTCCAGCCATGGATGCTTGTAGGTGTCTTAGCTGGTCCCGCCTAATGAGCTAAAGAAGCAACTCAAAGAAATGGAGACTGGCTGAAGCCCCGAAGCCACGTAAGATGAGGGGACTTGAGGGGCGCCTGGGTGGCTCAGTTGGTTAAGCGACTGCCTTCGGCTCAGGTCATGATCCTGGAGTCCCTGGATCGAGTCCCGCATCGGGCTCCCTGCTCGGCAGGGAGTCTGCTTCTCCCTCTGACCCTCCTCCCTCTCATGCTCTCTGTCTCTCATTCTCTCTCTCGCAAATAAATAAATAAAATCTTAAAAAAAAAAAAAAAAAAGATGAGGGGACTTGAGTAGTCCCCAACCTGCCCACCAACACCTCATCCACGATGGCAGAAAAGGAAAGCCCATTTTATGAAGAGAATGTGGGCAAAGAGCAGCAAGGGGGAAAGGACCAAACAGACAAGTTTTCTCCTTCCCTTCCAAGCGCGCCACCTCTTCTCTGGCTTCCCGATAGCTCATCCTCCTAGATCCGGTCAGCGATCAGCTCATCATGGCTATGAGGTTGGCTAGACGGGGTCTCTCCCCACTGTCTACACACAGAAAATATCCATCAGAATCTTCTCCCTGAAACCACACCCATCACTCTTCTTCAAGAGATATTCCTGAGTTCCCACCATTGTCGAAAAGCCCAACTTTCAAGATCCTCCATAATCTAGTTTCACTGGGCTATCACCCTCTTTTTCCAGGCAGCTTTCAGATTTATCTCAGGCAAGAGGGTTTCTTTGGTGGGCTTCACTGGAAATCCCATGTGTGAGGATGGGATTCTATTTAAAAGGCCCTCCAAACTGTAGCCTCAGGACAGAACCAGAGTTCTGTAATACAGTCTGTTCTGTTCTGGTTCAGTTCTGGTGCTGCCCATGAGATCTAAATCCCATGACACTGGCTGGTGTTGCTTCTGTGAAATTTATCCGAAGCCTAAGCTTCAGTGAATTTTGGACAGAAAGAAGTCATGTTATAGCAAATACTTGAGAGCAAAGTGTCAAGAGTCTGGAAAGTCATGGTTTAAGGTCTTCAGTTTTGTTTGGTTGAATCATAATATTTGTCCTATGAACAAAGCCCTGTGCCTTCTTGTTTGGTGCTCAAACAATCCCTATGAAGCTGCTAGAACGGACACATTAGTCCTTATTTTGCAATTCGGAGATGGAGTCTCTGAGTTTCTCAGTCTTCTGACCAGTAGGAGATAGAACTCAGGTATGTGTTCCAGATACAGCACAGATATGGGAAAGAGGAGGTGAAGGCCCAGCTCTCTAAGATACACCTCCAACCCCTATTGCCATTTTAAGCATGCGGAGACTCCAGGAGAGACTATTTAAAAGAGTTTGAGGGGCACCTCAGTCAGTTAAGCTCAGTCACTTAAGCGTCTGATTCTTGATCTCAACTCCGGTCTTGATCTCAGGGTCATCAGTTCAAGCCCCACGTTGGGCTCCATGCTGGGCGTGGAGCCTGCTTTAAAAAAAAAAAAAGTTTGAATTGACTACTCTTGTACAATATTTGCCACATAGTCTCATCCTCATCCCCATCCCCAGATGAATATCTGTTACTTTGGCTATTCTGCAACCACTCAAGTTTCTTCTAATAATAATATTTTAATTTTTTTCTGGATAATAACCCCCTTTTTTTTTTATCTCAATCTATGGAATTTCCAGTAGAGTTGACCTCAACCCCAGATCACTGGGGTAACAGAGCTTGTAACTCATTCCTGCCCGATGGGCTCATTGCCTTCCCCTGGTCATAGCGATGAGTTCATAGACTGCCATGACCCACACAGAGCAAATGAGATTTTACTGGGACTGTGGAGAGAAGGGCACTCTCTTTTCTCTGTGGGGTTGAATGTTGGTGGAGCTGGTGGCAGTCATTTGCCTGCCATCCCATGAAGTCTGAAAATGAAGCTGACCCTGGGGAGAGCAGAGCCAAGGGAGGTGAGAACCTGCATCCCAATGCCATGATTCGGGCCCCTAATCTAGCCAGACCTGAAGTTGGCTTTACGCATAAACTCTTGCACTGTGGGACACAATCATCTCCCTTTCCTTTAATGTAGATCATTTTGTGTTTTCAGTCGCTTGCCAATTTTGATACAGATATTTTGTAAGGAAGTAAAGCAATCACCGAAGACAGTCATGCTCATCAACCACAGACCCCTGGATCATGGCACGGTAACACCACACCCAACAGAGCCAACACCTCAGCCCATCCCACCCCCAGCCACCCCAAATTGGTCCTGCCAGAGAGTCCCTTATGCAAAACTCCTCACGAGATTCTAAATACCACCAGAATCTATGCCTTTATTAAACCATGATGCACATAATCGGGTTTCATGTTTAGTTCTGAAAGAACATATGATTGCCTAAAGATTAAAGTCCCAAAAATGCTTATTTGGAAAGAGGCAGAAACCAAAAAGTGGGATCTTAAGAATAAAATGGGAGACAAAATGGTAACAACTGAAAAGCCCGTAGAGAACATTCCAGAGTCAATCCAACTCTCGGGAGAAAGCGACTGACAGGTAATGTTTACAGTGCGGCTGTTTATCATTCTGTCTCTTGAGCTGTTGTTTATGGTACAGTTCTGTCTCGGTTTCAGGCACATAACAAATGAGAGCAGTTGATACATCTTGAATATGTGTGGATTAGTTACGAGGCAATCCTGACGAAGGCTGAAGGCTTTAATTAAATGAGCAATTAGCTTTGGGCATGGATGTTTATACAAAAAGAAAATAAGTTAATTAATTTGGATAATTATTTGCCACTGTGAACATTAGCCTACCCTGGGCTTTGCACGGCTCCAGAGGTATTGTGTGCTCTCGGTTAAAGACTGGAGAAATGGCAGGGTCAGGAGCTGTTCCAACGGGCAAGCAGCCCTGGTTCATCGTTCCTAATTAGGAGAGCCTCCGCCCGCGCGCCAACACCCTTACCGCCCCCCACGCTTCACCCACGTGGACACCTGACGTCCCACCTGCAGGCTCGCCTACCTTCTCTACTGTCAGAATCACGGCTGCACCCCCTCCCAAGCTGTCTTACTGCCTCACGCAGTAAGGAGGTAAGGGAGAAAGAACAGGGTGGATTTATTTACCAAAAGTAAAGTAGCGTTGGGGATGAGGGGACACCAGGGTCTCTCTCCCAAAGATATCCTTTATAGTGTGATCATGTTGACTAGTTTTCAATTTTGCCACTTCTTAAAGCAAAGTAATTAATATGAACTTGTTGTCTCCAATATTTATAGATCAGAGCTTTTGGAGTCATCGTTTTAAAATACATCTACATTCTTCCAATCTATAACTTAGAAGGTTTAAAAAAAAAAAAAGCACAGGAGTGAAAACTGCAAAAGCAGTTTTGGACTAGACATTTCGTCCTGTGCACACTCACACGTGCTCACATAATCACCTTTATACTACAGTTTCCCAGAAAGTAATGCTCTTTGCCTAGCAGAGGCCACAGTGAGCTAATGCAGGACTCAAGGCTGATGGCCTTATGGTAGCTCTTTCAGCCACCGAAAGAATGAAGGAGAAGAAATGAGAATGAGTAGATGGGTAGGTTAGAGGCACAATGTATGAACTGGAAGATGCCAGTACTCTGTCTGGGTAACGTGCTGTTAGACAAATCGCCAGTATTTAGTATTACTCAAATAATATAAACAGAAATATATAAGAGGGTATGAGAAAATGTTCCCAAAGAAATATAAAGTAAAGCAAAAAAGTAAAGGGTGCCTCGGCAGCTCAGTCGGTGAAGCATCTGACTTCAGCTCAGGTCATGAACTCAGGGTCCTGGGATTGAGCCCCACATTGGGGCTCCCTGTTCAGCGGGCAGTCTGCTTCTCCCTCTGCCCCTGCCCCTCCCCCCCTGCTCTCTCTCTCTCTCTCTCTCTCTGAAATAAACAAATAAAATCTTTTTAAAAAATAACATTTTTAAATAGTATTAATTGTTCACTTACTATCAATCAATATATGATTTTCCCTTATATTGATGGTCAGCCTACAAATTTACCCAAAACTTCTCAAATGTAAATATAACTTGAAGGGTTAGTCTCCCCTCTTGGAATCCATTCTACAGAATAGCTGTTAAATACAGGAAAGTATTGGGTGCCTGGGTGGCTCAGTTGGTTAAGCGACTACCTTCGGCTCGGGTCGTGATCCTGGAGTCCCGGGATCGAGCCCCGCATCGAGCCCCGCATCGGGCTCCCCGCTCAGCGGGGAGTCTGCTTCTCCCTCTGCCCTCTTCCCTCTCGTGCTCTCTGTCTCTCATTCTCTTTCTCTCAAATAAATAAATAAATAAATCTTAAAAAAAAAAAATACGGGAAAGTATTTAAAGAACAAAAATGTTCATTACAGATTTGCAATAACCATTTAAACTTTTAAAATGAAGATTAAGAGGAACGCATATTAATGTAGAAACGTGCGCACAAAATAACTTTAGGGGATTCTGTAAGCAGGATTTAGCGGGAGCAGAATAATGTTGAACAGACAAACAGACTCGTACAAGAAGATTCCAACAGAATGCAGCACATTACTGATGATCGCGTCTGCCTGTCAGCGAAGGACCATGGCTCGTTCCCCCTTTTCTAATTGTCAAATGTATAACACTACATTTGTATCACTTTTACGGAAATATTTTTAAATTTAGGGTTTGGGGCTTTGCTTGCATGGAGCCGCCCAAATGCCCAAATGCCCAAATGCCCTCGGCTGCCCTCGGGGTCCTCCTGCCTTGGCCATCTTCTGTGTCCCAGAAGGGGACCACTAGTTAACCCAGAGAACATCAGGTAACTCCTGAATTAGCTAAGAACATGCCACATCTCCGCTGCTGACCCCCCAGTCTCCACTCCTCTTGGGCTAATATGGAAGGTCCACAGTTGTCTCCAGCTACTCTTCCTCGAGTCCCCACAGCCTACGGAGCATGTGATCACAGGCCTCCCGCCCTGGTGATGCTAGCCAGCCCGTATGCACCATTGGCCCCGCGTCCCTTACTCCTTACTCGTTTCATCCTCCCAACCCCGTGAGGCGTTCTTACTCTTCTGGCCCCACACACGGGAACCAAACCTCAGAGCTGCTGGGGACAGCCCTCTCCTAAGTGGCAGACCACGGACACGGTGTAGGGCCTCTGATTCCAAACCACCACGGTTCCAAGAGTGTGCTGTATACGTTTACTTCCAAGTTTGGCATCCATTGCTTCCCTCTCCAGGAATGCCCTTCAACGACCTTCACTATGCAGCATGCCTCTGCCTATTCTTCCAGATCCAGCTCCAATGGCCCTGAATACCTGTGTGCTATCTTTCCAGGTCACCCCAGATGAGAGGAGTGCTCCTCCTTCCCGACTCCACAGCCTGTGGATTTTCAATCTATTTTGTCACTCCCTTTGGCCACATTTCAAGGGAAGTTCTTTACTTATTGTTCCCTCCCGTGAGTGTGAGAGGTGGGGACGATTTCCTATTCATGTTTAGCACCCATTAGAGCTTGGCACATAGATGACATTCAATAGATATTTGTTGGATTGATTAATTAATTAATTAGATGCTGGTGCCACTGCTCACTTAGCATTGCCTGCCTCTGCAAACACACAACCTACCCACCAGGGCAGGAATGCAGCAATGTACACATGAAAGCCATTTAAAGCAATTTTTCTCGGTGCTTATTAATATTGACAATTCTACAAGCCTACATAATTAAATACTTTCCTTCTTCCAAAGGTCAAAATGAGACCCAGGGTGAAGATTAGTAATGACCACCATGGCTATAAAGGAGTTTTCCGTATTACGGGATGAGATGCATTATTTGTGTCTGAAGGAAGGGAGCTCGTTGCTTCACTGATGGCTTCCCAGGAGAAGGCTCAGGAGGGAAACCGTCCAGTCTCCTTTAGATTTCAGGTGCTCTGCGGAGAGAAGGCGCTCCTCTAGTCCAGGGCAGGTGGGCTTATCTGAGAGTGAAAACAAACCCAGGATACCGAAGCAGGCAGGCAGATCTGCGGGGAGAATGGCCATCCTGCAAGAGCGGGGCTGGTTAAGGCAAAGGTGGACATCTGGGGAGAGAGCTCGTGACTCTGCCCAGCTTTGACTCTGGCACCAACAACACAGCCGGGCGGGAACGTCCTGAGGGAGGGATCACGGGTCGCTGGACCCTCAAAACTGTGCAGGCATTCCAGGTCCACAAAGAAGGGAATCACTTGACAGGAACCAGAGAAAAGCTCTGTCTGGGTCTGGGAAAATCCCATTGGAAATTCTCTACAAGAAACTACTTGTTTATTCCTTTGTCTACAAAACAGAGTAAAAATGGATTAACTGCTTTTTAACAAAGGACGTCATTCCCCCGGAGACCATAGGCCAATGGGTGCCTTTCCTGCAGAGACCATAAGCCCAGGCACCGGCGCAGAGGTGTTGGGTGAGATGGAGGAGAGACCCTCCTCACGACCCACGTTTCACAGCCTTGGAGCCTGTTACTGAGGGCTGATGTAGAAGCTAAGAAGAAGGAACTTCTCCTGGGTCTCTAATGTTTAACGGAGACCCTAGGACACTACATGAGTTCAAATTCTCTCTTTTATGCTCCAGAGTCAGATGCTAGGGTGTAATCACTCTGTCACTCTAGAGCACGGGACCGTATCCCCAGCACCGCCATCTTCTTTCTCAAACCCAACCGGTGAACCAACTGCATGCCTCCCTGACCTGTCACCCAAGCGTGGCTGGTCCCCACTTCCCTATTCCCATCCTGGGATCCCTGCCATTGAGTTCAGGCTGTTTCGATTCATGTTAAAAGGAACTTTATTAACTGACTTGTGAGCTGGTCAAGCATACCGTTTTCAGGCAGTTTGGAGAACAAAATGGTGTGCTGGCTGGTGTTTCCAGGAGCCGTGGGATGCTTTCTCCTTCAAAGCCCCTGTCCTCAAACCTTGCCTTTTGGGAGAAAGTTGCTTTAATTGTAAATACAGATTGGTTGTACATAGTGTGTATGTCTATGTGGATGATTCAAACAGGAAAATAAAAACTTTATAATGTATGCTTATTTTAAAAGTTCATATTTTAAAAAATCACTGCAGATTTGGACTCTGTTGCATGGGGAAGCCCCAGGTGAGCATCTCAGGATGCTTGTCCCCACAGAGCTCAGCATGGGCACAGGGCCCATCCCTGGTGGTTACTATGGGCAGAGCCTCTTGCTATCCTTTGCCAAAGCTTATTTTTCTCTTGTTTCCTAAAACATAGACAATAAATACAGCAATTCATGAATGGCATTTTAGGATACACTTAACATGCTCTTTGACTTCTGGTCTTACAGAGAGAGAGAGAGGTGTCTGCCAAATTCTGGCACTTGAAAAGAAAATGAGAGTAGTACTTGTGTCTGGGAGTGAGAGAAACTGGGATTAGCCTAAAAGAAGGGAACTTTCTGGAATAACAGTGGTAATGTTCTATGCCTTAATAAAGATTGGTAACATAGATGTATAACCCTAGTTAACGATACATACATTGAAGTATTTGGGGGAAGTACAAAAAAATCTAAGTTGAATTAATGGATGGAGATGATAGATAATAGGTGGATGATAGATGGGAGAGAGGGAGGAAGGGAGAGAGGGGGGCAGAGGGGAGGGAAGGAAGGAGCGGGGAGGGAAGGAAGGAGCGGGAAGGGGAGGGTGGGGAGGGAAGGAGGAGACAGATGGATGACAAATCATGTATAGTCTAATGTCAGTGGTAGAATTTAGGACAAGTGTTGACTGAAATTCGATGCTGCCTTGTGCCTGAAATTTTTACAATGAAATATTGGAAGAATTATCCCATTTCGTCGTCAGTATGAGACTTGAATGTCAATATGAGCTTCCTCTTCACACAAAAGCTCCCGTCCGTCACACCCAAAGTGAAATGCATTTATTGCCTAAGACACAGTATTAAGTACATTTACGGAGCCTAGGGTGCGTTGGTCTCCAAGAATCCTCCGGGTGAGCGGAGACAAGATGTAAATCCGCACTTCATCTCTGTAAAAACAAACAGCAAAGCTTGGGCCTGGAGCCTCAAGTCTCCAACAGCCTCTTTCTGGAGTGCCCGAACCCCCTGAGCCCCCTCAGGGGAACAGGCTGGGTTTACTTAGCCACTTAGAGAAAGGTCCACTGGGAATAACTAGCCCCAGGGTTTCTCCAACAAATCTCATCCCACTCTGCTCGACTCGCTCCGAGATACGTGCTGAAGGCATGAGCCTGAGTCGTGCAGCTGGCCGCATCACACAGCCCCGTGCCTCCCCCACTTGGCACCCTTCTCTGTACACTGGCCACTGAGGCTTTTCCCTGGCCAGTCACCCAGTAGATCACCTGCAGCCCACCTTCCTTCCACCCCACCTTCTCTTATCAGCCACCCTGGCGCCAGGAAGATGCGAGCGATGAGTCATTCCCACACGGGTCTCCCGCAGAAACCTCCTTCTCCAGCCTCATGCCTAAAATGGCTTCTGGTTAAGGAAAGATGAAAGAGCTCCATCTAGCTGTGCAGGAAACGGCAAGTGCACTCAACAGCGCGGGCAGGAAGCGAGTCCGCCTGTTCCCAGGCTCCTCCCTTTGCAGACAGTTATCTGGGCAAAACAAAACCCTCAACCCCTTTCTTAAAACTTCTGCCACCTGCAATAGGTCAATACGAACTCAGGGTGTTTTAGATCGAAACCTGATAACTGTCCAGAACTTCTTCGGGTCAGCCCACATTTTAATTGTATTTATTCTCTTCCTCCTCCCCCCCAAGTAGATTTTTAACATGAATATTTGGCATGCTCTACAAAATCTGCTAGGAAAAACAGATGCAAAGTCTGCAAATATTTGAGTGCAATTATACTAATTCCCGGTGACTATGGAAGGAGGAAGTCAACACCACTTTGCAAGAGGATGTCAGAAGCGCTGGGGCTGGTCGGGGCCATCACTGTCCACAGCTCGTCAGGCCCCTCTGGCTGTGGTCAGCCAGGCAGGGGGAGTCCCTGCCCACGAGCTCCAGAAGCCATGGAATGAATCACGGGGTGCGTGTCGGAGGATGCGCGGGCACCGGGCCCCCAAAGGCGCGTCCCAGGCCGCCCTGCCCTGGCCGTCGGGGGCCTCAGGGCAGCTCTGGTCAGGGTGCCATGGTCAGGGAGGGCTTCTCTGAGTTCTCCGTGGCTGCAGAGGCTGCGCCGAGGGAGAGGCCGTCAGCCCCCCGGCCCCAGCATCCAGGCTACTGTGCTGGAGGAAAGCGGGCACAGTGGCCTGGATCATGCCAGCCAGTTTGGAAAAAGTTGAGTTGAGTCATTTGACATGAGGCTCTTGGCCTGAATCGCAAGCATCTGGGCCGTGCTGTGTCTGGAAACGGTGTGGAGCAAGGACACACACACACCCTGGCATGGACGCTACATGTCGTCCCTGAAGGAGGAAAGTTGCTGGAGGCCCGAGCGGAAAGGCCTGTGAAGAGAAGGCTATTTTAGAAGAGGCGCCCCAGGGTTCTAAGAACCGGACAGACCCCTCCCAGCGCGGGGAGCCGAGGCCCCCGCCCGGCGCCCAGCTAGCTGTCCACCCGAGGGAGGTCGGGGCACATCAGGTCGCCCGGGCTGTGGGCAGCACATTTCAGGGCTTCCCACGCGCAGGGCTGGCAGGCGGCAGCCCCACGGCTGCGGGGAGTCCTACCACAGCAGGGGAGGTCCCGGCGGGGGCAGGAAAGCCAATGCAGGGAACACTAGGCCCGGTGAAATAAAGTCCATTCGTTGTCATCAGAAAAACAGATGGAATTTTACTTTACTGACACAATGATCCCAACTGAACACTGGTGTTTCCCCCCAAAATGCGGGCCTTCCAGCAACGTCAGGTGCTTATTTCGGTGCATGCGAGCCCAGGCGGGCAGCATGTGGGAGGGACCGTGGCTGGACGGTCCCTGTAAACATGTTCTCGGCACGGACCCAGCACCCTGCTGCGTAGCTCAAGTCTGAGCGCTGGGCGGAGGCAGAGCCTGGGGACAGCACCGGCGACTGGACCAGCTCGCTGTCAGCGACCGATCGAGGGTCCCAGCCCCGAATGCGGTGTGAGCACATCCAGAGGCAGGGAGCTCTGGGAGCCGGAGGGATGGGACACCTTGTCCCGGGCGGGGGAAGTGGAGGCATCCACACCCCGGGTCCTGAGAATCACTGGCCCAGAAATTCTCCTGCAAGCTCGGGTCCAATGCCCCAGATCTCAGCAGTGTCTGTTTCCCCTAAAGAAGGGATGCTGACGGACCCACAGCAGCCATTGAAATGACCCAGATAATTAGAGAAAGTATCATTGTACAGGGAGAATCAACATGGCTTTGGTTTCAGTGTTGGTATAAAATAGGCTCCTTCCAAATTCCCCAGATATGAGTCGGCCTCTGTGTGTACCATGAACCACTACAAGGAAAACACACATTGATGTCCTTTTGCAGAACATTCCAGGAAATAAAATCAGATAAGCCCTCGAGGGATCTCAGGCCTGGGCTCTGCGGTTGCTGTTGGATATGAAGAGAGTGGAGAATGTCCTCTTAGCTGCCATTGGCACAAGGAACCGGCAGCCTTGTCGATCGGTCAGGTCCAGGAACAAGAGTCAGTGCTGGGCGCCACCAAGTTCCCAGTGCTTGCCTAAAAAGAAGAGGGGGCCACTGGAGGAGAGAAGCCATGTGAATCCTAGAGAAGAAGTAGAGAAGGTGGTCCAGAAGGATTAAAGAATGAGGGCTTTGTTTCAGTCTCACAAGCAAAGAGCCCCAAAGCCCATGAACTGAAGCCATGAGGCCCCATGTGGTGTCCAAAGACAGAGGTGGAGGAGAAAGGGGCCCCTCCGCAGGGAGGTGTGTGTGCCCACCGAGCAAGGGTGCTCTGCTGGAGGGCCTCACAGCCGGGAGGAGAACGGGCTTCACAGAAGAACAAGCCCCCACTCCCCCCGCTCGACTCACAGGTCCCATCCTGCAAAGTTTAAACCCACTTACATCCTCCTTTCTCCCAGGCATGACACAACATTTGATTTCAGAGTCGAAGTTTGCATTTGCAGTAAGCTATGACTCCCACGTCAACATGCTTTCAAAATAGCTGCAAGTCCCACGTGGGCAAGAACTATGTGCTCAAAAATGATAACAAGGAGGTCCGGGCTGTCCGGTTCCCTGCACGCTCGGCGCTCACAGCCGCTGTGCAACTCTCTTACCTACTTGACATAATAAATAATGTTGGTCCATGCACATCATCCCTATGAAAGTACGACAGAGCAGTTTACCAAGCAGTTATAATCTGTACCTGCACGTACAAATTGGAGGATTAAAGCATCATCTCTGTGTTCCTTCCAGCATCTGTAAAATCTCAGAAGCATATCATAACCACCAAAGTGTTCTCTGCTATCATAATAATTCACTAGGTTATTAGCAGGCTCGTGCTCTCTGCAAATGTGCAGCAAAACGCAGAATGTCAGTGCCCCACAGAACACGGTCTTCTGAGTTTCGTCAGAGAATCAATAACAAGAAAGTGTCCTTTCTTTATATATCTGCCGCAGAGAAGTAGGGCTCCGGGGATATAACTCAAAAATTCCACTCATTTCCTATCCAGGACCGAGAGAACTTTGTTTGTTTGAACACTAAGGCGGGGTGGGTGGGTGGGGGTGTGTGTGTGAGAGAGAGAGAGAGAAAGAGATTCTACTGTCAGTAAGAGTCACAGAAGAACCCATCCCGTGCTGGAGAACATTCTACAAACATAAGTCTGCCATTTTCATGAGCATGCCCTCTGTCCATTTGAAAAGCCCCACGGTCATCCCAAAGAGGATGCTTTCTTAATGTGACAACTTAAGACTGACAAAGTGATTGTGGCCTGAAATAACTCATCTCAGGAATGTGGGGGCACAGAAATCCCAGGTGAAGAACGAAAGAGTGTGTGACCTCCAGTCCATTCCAAAGGCCTTTCGACAGGTCAACTTGGCTAGGCCATGGTGCCCAGATATTTGGCCAAAGAGGGATGTGGATGTATTTTTTACATGAGATTAGCGTGTAAATCACTACACTTCTAGATTCTCCTCCATAATGTGGGTGGGCCTCATCTAATCAGTTGAATGCTTTAAAAAAAAATAAGACTGAGCTTTCATGAGGAAGGAAGAGGGACTTCTGGCCACGGATAGCCTTCGCATCTGAACTGTGACAGTGGTCCTTCCTTGGCTCTGCAGATCGGCAGCTCAGCCTGCAGATCTTACACTCCCAGCCCACGCAAGCGCGTGAGCCAGTGCCTCAAAATCTCTCTCTCTCTCTCTGTCTCCCTCTCCTTCCCTCTCCACATATATGCCAAAAATCTGTGGCTTCTCACTCTCTCTGGGGCCAATAGTGTCTTTCGCCTGTGGCAGCCATGCCTCCCAGCCTTGGGGGTGGGTCCCCGGGAGGGTTTGCAGGTCCCAGCAGCTGTGGCTCATGCCCTGTAGGAATGGGACCAGCTCATGCTGCATGCCAGTGTGAGTTAGACCCTCTTCCCTCACCGCACTCTCTCGTCCTGTGCCATCAGCCAGCTTCCGGGAGAGGGAGGCTGGCCCCGGAGTCGAGGCAGGCCCAGCTCATCTGCTGGTGTCAGGCATGAGGAGCGCCGGGACCCAGTCCATCTCCAGGGGCTTAGAGAGGCACGGTCCCCAGGGGCGTCCTGCGGGCACGTCGCTCCCACACTGCCACCACACAAGCATGCGTGGGGTTTTCTAAGAGGAAGGCCAGCACAGACGTTGGGAGGCACCGTAATGCTGGCCGATACAGACGGAGGGCTGCCCACCGGCCGGGCGCGTCTCCGCGGGCTTTACATCAGCTCAGGGCGTCTTCCAGACAGACCCTGAGGCACATATGTCCTAGGAGCCCCAGTCCGCACACGGGGAAAGCAAGGCACAGAGCAGTTAAGTAACGTCCCCAAGTCGCAAGCAATAAGTGGTGAAACCAGAAGTCCGGGGGCCCCACTCTCCACCCCCAGACCAAGAGGAGGTGACATTGGAGACCCAAGCAGGTGTGGAAAACAGGGCTGCTTGTCACTGTCTGTGCTAAAGGAAAGTGGGAGTCCGTTCCTAGGAATGCGTATGGTGATGGAGAAACAGGAAACGGCCCATCCCAGAGCCAGCCGCCAGAACCAGGGACCAAAGAGGCTGCCCCTCATGCCGGGCTGACGTCCCAGCTCCCCCGCTATTACCCCTCTGAGTTTCCTCTGAATATCAAGGATAGTAATTGCCCCTTCACCTGGCTACTGGGTGGATTACGTTTGAAAAGAGGATGGTTCCAGGGAAAGTGGGTACTTGGGATTGTGCTGGGAACAAAATACAATTGTGGTTACGATGCATGTGACATGCAGTCACCGGTGGACACACGGCACATCCCTTGGCTGAGTCTCAGAGCCACACTAGGAATCCGAGCAGGACTGGGGCTAGCGAGAGGAGGGGGCGGCGTCCAGGACAGGCAGCTCTGGGGTCAGCACCGGAGAGGGAGTGCTCGCTCCCTAGACCTCTCTGTTCTGTGCCTGGACAGAGCCAGGCTGCAGGGAGGCTTTGGCGGACGGGGCCGGGGGAAGGCACCTAGAGGGAGGAACACTCTGTAGACAGAACACACGGGGGGACGCAGGACCCGGGCCTGGTCCAAGGATCTGGACAACTCCCCCCGATTACAAACCAGTCATGCCTCAAAGCAGAATTTTTGGCTTAATCATTGGCGTGGTTATCTGCACTACCCTAATAAGTCAGCCAACCATTCAGCTTCATGCCACAACATTAACGGGTTGACTTGACCTATGAGTTGATCTATGGATATAATAAACAGAGTATCTTAACTAGACATAGGAACATCCTTTGAGATTTGGATTCGGGTATTAGAAGCTGGCACACTGGGTAACTTGCTAACACTGATAAATCTTACACACTCACGTGGAGAAAACCTCTTAAAATCCAGGGATGAGTACAAAACAGACTGTCACCTAGCACGCACAGTAGACAATATTTTCAGCCGCCATCAGTTAAGTGCCAGGAAGAAATCGTGGGTTTAAGCAGGGGCCCTCTCTGCCACACTCTACATTTTCCCCACTGCACTTTGCACAGCCCGAAGTTGCTTTAAAACACAAGCAAGTTTTTACTACCAGGAAAATTTTACCAAGCTTTAGTTAAAAGAGAGTTGAAGTGTCTGAGGTAAATGAGGTCGTACAGCGGAATAATTAATAGATCCTCAAATGAGAATAGCCCTGCCAATCCGGCCATAATGGGTTCTACTGTAATCACCCTGGACGTGCTCCACGGCACACGGAATGACTCAAGAGCTCCCTGCTGGCAGCACCTAGATGAGGCGGTCTCCCTGCCACAAAGACTCTATGAAGCATTATGTCTGGTCTAGCCAAGGGGAGGACATGGCTTTCCTCGTTTTTGAGCAAATCAATATCTTTGGGTCTCTGACATGGTCAGAGGACAACAGCCTTCAAGCCCTCTCTAAAGCATGGCTGTGCGTCGACCACCGAGCCCTCAGCGTCCTGCCTCTGGATTCTACCTCCTTCCACCCACGACCCAACCCCATCCTCACAAGATGGAATAGATACCCCCAACCAGCCTCTCCTCACCTCACTGAAGACTCCCACCCACCAGGTCTCACTTAGACCAGTGAGTCCATGAGACCTGGAGATTGAGGAACCTCAGGTCGAAATAGAAGAGCTCCACGGTATCTACTCTGAAGGGCGCTTAGCGCCTGTGTGCTCTAAGCAGTCTTAAACGTCTTCTTACTCAAGCAATCATTTTACTTTTAAGTTGTGAATAACTAGTATGCTTCCTGAATTTTAAAATTTAGCACACAAGGACAAAATAATCATTATTAAACCCATAAAGGCTCTGGTTACAGATGAACTGCATTTGTCACAATGAGGTTGAATAATAAAGCGAATGGTGGCCACAAGATTGCCACCGTGTTAAATTTATAAAATGAGAACTATTTGAAAATTGTAGACTTAATTGGCTTGCTCACTGACTGGTTTCCCAAGGTTTAGATAAAGGTTTCGGGAGAAGAAATAAGGGATGCGGTAGGAATAGGGCCTTTGATTGGGTCCATGGTTATGATGACTTTCATAAGAACTATTCATTTTATTTGTACTTTTTCTAAAATTTACTCTTGAATTTAATAGTGATGAGAAATGCAGTACATCAGCAAATCTAGAAATAAGCAAAGAAGTGTGGAAAATAGATAACAAAATTTTTGGAGGAAGGATGCCTGGGTGGCTCAGTCGGTTGAGTGTCCAACTCTTGGTTTCAGCTCAGATCATGAGCTCATGGGTCAGGAGATCAAGTCCTATGTCAGGCTCCACTCTCAGCGGGGAGTCTGCTTATGGATTCTCTCCCTCTACCCCTTCCCTGTACCCACTTTCTCTCTCTCTCAAATAAATAAATCTTTAAAAAAAAATTGGCGGGGAGGAAACATGTCCATGGGTATTTGGTCCTTTTGTTTTGACCTATAGCATATCAAGTCCAATTTATTGAGCACCTACTACATTCCAGGTACTCTGGGGTTTTACCGTACCTTACCAAGTAGATGTTGTGTCTGTCATACAGATGAATTAACTAAGGTTCAGATAAGCAAAGTAGCTTGTTCCATCACCGTCACTAAGAGGCAGAGCCTTGATGTGAAGATAATTCTGCCGTGTTTCGCTTTAAAAATAACTGGATGTACCAAAAAAATGAAATCTTGCCATTTGCAATGATGTGGCTGGAACTAGAGGGTGTTATGCTAAGCGAAATAAGTCAATCAGAGAAAGACAAGTATCATATGATCTCACTGATATGAGGAATTTGAGAAACAAGACAGAGGATCATAGGGGAAGGGAGGAAAAAATGAAACAAGATGAAACCAGAGAGGGAGACAAACCATAAGAGACTCTTAATCTTGGGAAACAAACTGAGGGTTGCTGGAGTGGAGGGGGGTGGGAGGGAGGGGGTGGCTGGGTGATGGACATTGGGGAGGTATGTGCTATGGGGAGCGCTATGAATTATGTATGACTGATGAATCACAGACCTGTACCCCTGGAACAAATAATACATTATGTGTTAATAAAAAAAATTTTTTTTTAAATAACTGGATGTATGGGTAGTAAGAGCCAATCTGCTATGTCTCAGGATTGCATCCCATAGGATGGTTCTGTTTATGGATATTGCCAGTAAGACCTGCCTGTAGTCCTTAGAGAAAAGGAGTAAATTAATGATAGTAATCCAAATATTTAAATCATCCAAATATTCTTTTTTTTTTATTTGAGAGAGGTGGGGCAGGGGAACAGAGGAAGAGGGTGAGAATCTCAAGCAGACTCCCCACTGAGCATGGAGCCCAATGCAGGGCTCAGTCCCAAGACCCCAAGATCATGACCTGAGCCAAAACCAAGAGTCTGACACTTAACCAACTGAGCCACCCAGATGCCCCCAAATATTCTATCATGAATTTTGACCCCCATAAAAAATGCAGGAAATTCACAGCTACTTTTCGGTTGTTCTTTCATCCCTTCTATTAGTCAGATGAGAATGAGTAGTAGGGCTAGGGAGATGGGCCTCACATCATCCACAGGAGTTATTCAACTTCATGAGACACAAAGTGACAAGTTCATTGTCCTAGAGAGCTACCGCCACAGAGAGTGTCTAGAGAGTTCATGGTGCACTCCCTGGTTTACTCTTAGGAGGTCACATCTTATATGGTTCCCAGTATCTTTTCATTTATTCAGCAAGCATTATAAGAAGTCAGAGACACAGGAATGTGGGTCTTTCCGAACAGGAGACCAAATAAGGTGAATATGGCCTGGTTGCTAAGAATCTTTTCAATGACATACCCTAAACTTCTAATAAAAGTCCAACTATTCAACACAGATGACATCAACTTGTATCACATTAATTTAAATTATTCGATTATACTAATAATTAGTTAAGAAATCATCCCAATTAGATGTGGTAGAGGAATTGAGAATTGAATGATTTTAGCTAATCAATAAATGCCTTTTCAGATACATGAAAAAAAATAGTTTAATTTCTTGTTCGTTATATTTCCTATGAGCAAGTATAGTGAATTACAATACCTGCATTTTCCACTTCATAACTAACAAGGAATGCCACTTCATAGAGTAAACGCGGAATGACGACGGCCTGGTGAGCAGTCCCAGAACATCCTGCTCGGCAGCTAATATGATTCAGGGAAGAGTAAATGCATAATGGGTGGCACAGGACGCAAGAGCACTTTTTCCTTTCAGAAGTAGTGGGTGGAAAGTTTCAATGAAAAATTACCAGGGTTATATTGTACTGTAACATTTTGTTCTAAGCAGTCTGTTTTCAAAGCATATTCCTATTCCAGGGCTCATTGCTCATGGAATTTCAAACTGATTTGTAGCTTGTCCTTATGTCTGAAACACAGGTAATATTTTGAATTTTTAAAATACATTTCATTCCTACATCCTTAGAGGAGGTATTGTATCAAGGTCTTTGGCACACTCAGTTAATGATCCATGATAAAGCCCCATTATCACTCAGGGTCGTTTATGTTCAACTTCATAAACAACTGATAGAAATCTTTGTTAGTAGAAAATCCAGTGCTGGGTTTAATCACGTATAATCGCTGACAAAGGAAGAAGTAGCTAGTCCCGGGCCTCGGATAAGGAAATACATGGAGGTGTATATGCTACCGAATACAACCCATCCATCAACATTGTCTAATTGGGAATTTCTCCATGGCCTCATGAGAATCTGTGTTTCAGCCTCTCCTTAAGAGCCATAGATCAAAAAGCTACTTGCCAGTCATTTCCATTGTTAAGTTACTGTGTTTTATCTCCACTTTATTATTGATATGTCAGCCCGGTCCCAGAGTGGCCTCTGTGGACTTCTGGAATTGGAATGTTACTCAGAGTGATCAGGCTTCAGATGAAGTGTAGATAAAGCTACTTCTTAATTCGGATGCCTTTGCCCATCACTTAACTTCTGCTTCTGCCACCAGGGCAAGTTCTAGGTGGCTATGATTGTCCTAAGATCAAGAGAATACGCCTTGGTTCCAATGAGAGATCCTGACTTCTCCTAACATTCTGGTGACTGTGTGAATACGTCATTATTCTATGGACATATCACCCTAATGAAGAAAGAAAAGAATAAAGACATTTCGAATGTGGATGATATAAATTCAAAGGCGGTATCACTTTATCAGTCAGTACAAAGTCGGAGCTGTGAAAATCAGCTTATGAATCACTAAAGAGAAAGTGGATAGGTTCTTTTTTGAATTTAAAACCTGGAAGCTACATTGTCTTATGAACTTGGGACATTTTAAAGATAAATTTGGCAATTTTTATAATATGAGGACATAACTCAGGTTAAGCTGTAAAAGTTATATAATTAAGAGAGGTCCACAGGGCAATCTTTCTTAGGAAGCAGGAATATGGGAAAGAGGTTTTCAGCCCTTGGAGATCTACATCATGGAAACTGAAGCCACCGTGTCCTACTCCTAGCTGATGGAAATGGTGATAGTCACTGGTCCTCACCACTTAGGAAACAGTGGGAAGTCCTTCAAGAAGTAAATTCCATGATGCTTACAGGAATTCAGTTCTGTTCATCTCCATGTGCTGGAAGGGGCTTCTACCCACTTCAGCTGTGGGAGTTAAAGGTAGAAGCCGTCAGCAAAGGAACAGCACCGCTCCGCCGGAGGGTGTGCCAATTAGAGGAGGGCCAGGGAGAGATTTGGAAAACTTTTCCTGACATGATTTCTGGGATTTCCAGAGCTATTAATCTCCTGCTTTGAAAAGCACTCATTTATTTCAATTTTTTCCTAACCCTTTTACTGCGGACCCTTAAGAATGCTGAAACTACCTTGATGTATTGTGTTCATCCATCAAAAGAAGAGCAACAACATGCTCCTTCAGCTTCCGCTCTGAGGCCGGAGACGTCAAGCCACGAGGATGGGGACTCAAGCTACACCCCTAATATGCGGCGCACCTGTTTATAAGGCATTGTTTAAAAGGTGTCGCTGCATGCACACACCACAATCCTCACCGAAGCGTTTTTAGGAGCCTCCGAGTAGCCTGTCGGTAAGTGAAAGAAAGTGTGCTCAGCTCCCAAACAAAGGGAAAGCCTGTGCCTTTAAAATCACTCAAGAACATTGGCAATGACAGCAACAACCAAATTGCTTAACAAGGCAGCAGGTGGGAGGCAGGAGGCATTGTGAAACCAATTCGTGGGAGCCCAGATAGGACCATCGAAGAGGAGAGTCTGGTCCAAGCTTCTAAGTAAAATGAAATAGGTACTTCCTTCCTCCCCACTCACAATGGAGGCTATTTCACACCCTCGAGGCTGATCTGTGTGCAAACGGTTCCAAGGTTTAAACTGTCGTACTCTTTCTCCTCACTGGTTACCCTTGCTTCAATCAATGGTAGCACAGTTGACTGAAGCGGTTTATTCTCTTCAAAAGCTTGTCTTCATCTTGAATTGCTTTGGTCCAAAAAACATTGTGAGGACAGACTGTCCCAATTTTACTCCTCATGTTCAGGAAACAAGCCATTTGAAGGAGCAGATTTTTTTTCCTAAGTAGTAATATATCAATACACTGAAGGAGGTAATGA
>NW_023270316.1:2846489-2980792 GCF_011800145.1 Mirounga leonina | reverse complement strand
TTTTTTTCCTAAGTAGTAATATATCAATACACTGAAGGAGGTAATGACAAATTGTGGCTGGAAAATCTTTTCCTATTAGGGCTATAATTTGGAGGGTAATCTTCATGAGATGTCTGGTAATGTTTAGTTGATTTAAAAATGAGACTCCCGGTATTGTCACAAAACTTGGTAATAGGAATAAAACAATTTAAACACGTTACAATGCCAGTTTAAAACCCATATGGGATAGAAGTGATTTGGAGGGTATGTATTTGCCTCTGATAAAGGTGGTTTTGGTCAATCTTCAAACAGTTAAGATGGGACACTCAGGAACATGAATTGGCCATGACATTCCCCCGACGTTGACAATAAAGAGGTAGTTAGCACCAAATATATATCAAAATGTCAATAAAGAGGTAGTTAGCACCAAAATATATCAAATGTCATGAGAGCACTGAGTTTTAACGTGAACAACAGGTTTATCGAGATGGTGAAGAAGATGAGTCTTCTAGGGCTAAAGAAATGGGCTGGGATTGGACTTCTCCAAGAAACCACAAGCTAAACCATCATCTCTTGCCCTCTCGGCACATAGCTCCACCAATAGACAATGTGTGTCTAGGCGTGTCCAAGAAGCACATCCAGAGGCTCTGACTGTCACTGTGGATGAATTAACCCCCCTCCCCGCCCCCGCCACCAGCAGCACTCACTCTGTAGCTGGTCTGTCCCAAGCCTCCGGTCTCCCATAGCCCATAGGAAGTAAGGAAGAGTAGGTGAAAGAGAACAAAAGGCCCACAAGATGAGCTGCTAAATGGTGGCAGTGCAAGAAATCTTATAAACCCTTCCTGTGGTTGAAGAGATGGGACAAGTCAAGAACAAGGTATCATATGTCCTCTTTTCTTCTTCCAGAGTTTTTAGTCACGACCTGGAACCTTTGGCTCAGCCCTCTTTTTTCCTAATGCAGATAATGAATTCCAATATTTGAAGTCCACGAAATCCTGTTTCATATTTTTGGTGCAAAATGAACACATCTCCGTAGAATCCGTGACAAATATGAACCCATAATAATGGCTCAGGGACACATTTTTAAGGGATTAAATGTAGCTTTATTTACAACATAAAGCATTCCATCTGTGTAAAGCAGGGAATTTTAAAGGGGAAGAAAACCAATCTCATCACAATTCTCCTTCCCCTGGTCAGAACTTGTCTCATTTTTTTCTAAGTGTCTTCTTGAGGTTTCTCTATCCCATAAATCACTCTCTGTAGGGTTTAGCACTGAGTTAGAGTACTTGCACCCTTCTTTCTAAAAGGATTAAAATAAAACCTAATCCTCATTTTCATTATTGTATTCAAGTAACAGGATTGCTTCTTTTCTACTTTGATGTGTAGGAGAGCTGAATGAAGATGACAATCACATAAGCACGAATAGCGCCTGAAGGAGTACTGCATTTCTTGATTTCTGATAGAGCAATAGTCATCTCTGTGTGGCCCGCAAAGGACAGCACCATGGGGCCCATCTGAAGCCTGCATTTAGCAATGCTCACTGCTCAAGAGATTATGTGAATAACAAGCTGAATCTGCGTTGTTTACAATTAGGACTATAACAGTCTTCATTCTCCAAGTGACAATATGAAACTTTTTGGAAATTGTACACTGTTTTCATTCACTCAGCGCTATAATCCCATGGAAGATTAAAGAGGATAAAAATAAAGCACAGGTGGCCCCACCGGTGATGTCATTTATCTTCACAACAAACTTATGAGATAAATCTAGAAGGCTTGAGAAAAATTAAAAGGCAGCTCTTATTCACAACCAAAGATCATCCACGGTCAGCAGGCAAGGCCGTGAAGGCTCCAAGTAACAGTAGTAAATGCTGAGAGGCTGAACCAGTTGAGATAAGCACACATCTGTGAAACAGTGGCCTGGAGAGAAGCAGTTCTAGTGTGTGGTCATGCAACTGACTGAAATGGGAGCTCATTCCACGATCCCAGCAAATCTGATCCAAAGTAAAATTATATTTTCGGGATTACTAGATGAATGAATGATGGAGGGTTTGAATTAATTTAGTAAGAAAATATGTACAAAAGTTCTGTGTAAACTATTTTAATAACTAGCTTATGAATTATACTTATTGTTATAATAGCTATTGTGTAGAATATTTCAATGCACTTTTATTTTGGACACTACCAAGGACACACTGGACTGGGATCTTCCCTAAGCAGGACTGTGATAAGAATATTCACCATCTTCCATCCCCATATCCTTTTCCCTATGCCAACATTTTAGGGGCCCTTTTATTATTTTCTCTGAATCTCATCTGCTCTTGCTGCCAAAAGGACCACCAAGATTATCTCATCATTTCTCAGTCCTTCCAGCGTGTTGGTCTCCTGCTCCCCATAGACCCTTTGCCTTGCTCTCCCCTCAGCCTGGGGTGCTCTTCCCCAGATCTTTCCATGCCTGGCCACATCCTGTTGTAAACTTCTCTGCCTAAAAGTCGCATCTGCCAGATGCTGGCCCTGCCCAATCCTGCCAGAGGCAGCATGAACTTGCTGCACTCGTCGGTCTCCCCCAGCACTTTCCCTGCCCCGCCGCCCCAGCTGGAAGGTGGAGTCACCTTATTTCATATCTGCTTCTCCCTGCCACATCTTAGCTCCACAAGCTGGGGGAGGAGAGCTTTATCTGCCTTGTATCCCCAAGTCCTGGAAGTGCTCACAATTATCCACTGGATGAATGAATCTTGAACTCCAATGCCAGTGTTCTATCCCCTGCCTCCCCTAAAATAAGATTTCCCTGCCTCTGTTTCACACCTCTCTCAGCTAATAAAAGGCAGCCGAGATACAAAGGTTGTCTCATCTTGGGCCTTTACCAAACCTTTCATCTTCCTATATGTCATGTGGTCACGTTCCCTTTTGTGTCCCGCGAGTACGATGGGGAATGAGATGGAGAGATAGATGTTGTAACTGAAAATGAAGTGAACGTGAAAATCAGCCCAACATGGTTCACAGGCATTTTACCAGAAAAGTTTCACCTTTTTTACTTTGCTTCCTAACCTATGAAACAGATGACGGTTTCCCATTGAAAACATAGGGCCAGGAACTTGGGTCCCTAGCATGAGTTTTCACTCTGCTGTTCTATGTTCTGGGTAAGCGGCCCAGGCAGTCAGGACAGAGAAGGGACCTCTTGTTTTGGTCTCAGGGCTATTTGCTCACTGGGAGGGCTGCATTCAACGGTGAATGCACAAGGACTCAGCAGCACCTGTTAGACCCCATGTGAGGTGGTCCCTTTCAACATGACATTAGTAGCACCTTAAACGATTCAAACAGAAGGGCTCCAGCTGGTCATGGAGCTATAGGATGCCCTTATTAGGAGGTGCATCACATAAATATAGATCCCCGTACAGCACTCTGTGCTGTGTTCTCTGCACAGGGAGAAAAAGCTCACTCATTTTATTTATTTATTTTTAAAGATTTTATTTATTTATTTGACAGAGAGAGACACAGCGAGAGAGGGAACACAAGCAGGGGGAGTGGGAGAGGGAGAAGCAGGCTTCCCGCCGAGCAGAGAGCCCGATGTGGCCTCGATCCCAGGACCCTGGGATCATGACCTGGGCCGAAGGCAGACGCTTAACGACTGAGCCACCCAGGTGCCTGTAAGCTCACTCATTTTAGTAAAGAGGATGCCCACCACCAACCCCCCGGCGCCCCCCCAGGAAAGGCAACATTTTTGAAGCTTCAACTACAGTTGCAAAGAAAAGAACTCAAATGAAAAGTTAAAAAAAGAAAACTTCATTTCACGAAGAGCCATATAATTTAATATTAATGCGTAGTAACATTCTACGTTTCTTTTTATTTTAACCAAGGGTTTTTTAAATTAATCAAATTAAACCTTCAATGAGATACAAAAGTAAAACAAAATGAGAAACGAGAAACAAACCCGAGCACATTTATTTTCATCTGTTTACCTGTTCTGAAAGCAAATGTGGGGGATTGAGAACATCTGGAAGGAGGCCATGTGATTGCTTTCCACAAATAAGTCCCGAATTTCTTGAATATAAACTGTCCAAATCCAGAGACCAGCTTTCTGCTACTTTGGCCCAATTCCATGAAACGACTCATTTCCTTGGGACTCCATCAGGAAAAGTTAAACTCAGTCCTCTTTTTTTTTTCATAGCTTTTTTATATTTAGATGACAAAAGTAGTATCTGTTCAATGCCTAAAGCTTGGAAAACTCATAAAAACATGAAGATATTTTTATAATCATCTAATACTCATAATATTCCAAGCCCCACCATTAGAATCACCATTAACACTGGTACATCTTTCTGGTTATTTCTCCGGGCTCACATGCACATTTCAAATTTTCCATCCCTAGTGGTGTCTTTCCATACACACTGTGAAAGGTCTAGTTTTCCCTTAGCAATACTTTGTAAAGTTTTGCCAAGTTTGGAATATCCCTCTCCGCCCTGATGCTTATTGATTGCATGGTGCTCCATTGGATGGGTTATTACCACTTCTCTGAGCCACACTCTTAATTTTGGAGTCTTTTGGTTGCTTCCCACTTCTTTCTATCTATCTATCTATCCATCTCTTATCTACATATCATCTA
Source organism: Mirounga leonina (assembly GCF_011800145.1). Lineage (NCBI taxonomy): Eukaryota > Metazoa > Chordata > Mammalia > Carnivora > Phocidae > Mirounga > Mirounga leonina. The sequence goes on along the minus strand of NW_023270316.1, from coordinate 2,976,211 downwards.
ATCTACTTAGCTCATAAATGTTATATACATGTACATGTAATAAATGTATATACTGTACATGTAAAATACATGTGCAATCTTTAGTAATTATTGTCAAAGATACTAACTTGCCTACCAGACATCTATTTTCTCTTCCTCCTTGCTAATATGATTTTGATTTTGTTCAATGTAAGAATATCCTTGGCTAATTATTTCATCTTCCATATGACAAAGTCTGGTCCATACAGTGTGAACAAAAGATGCTAAGTGGTACTTCTGGGGCAGCCCTTTGATGGGGATCACATGTGGCTCCCACCATTTGCATGGTTTTGTGCTTTTGCCTTGTCTGCTCCTATTTTTTTGCCTGGGAAGCAGATGCAATGAGTGGAGATGGGCAGCCATATTGGGACCACGAAATGGGACCCAGTTAGGAGGGAGTGATGGGAAACGGGAAGAAAACTGGATTTCGATGGCATTATGGGGCCACCAGTCTAGTGCTGGCTCCTTGCTTCCAGATTTCATGTTAAGTGACAAAAATAAGCTTCTATGTGAAGAGAGCCACTGCTTTATTTGACTTTTCTATTATTCAAAACAGAACATAATACTATCCATGGTATTATCCATAATACTATCCGTTTAGAGTTGCTAAATATGAAATCTTCCAAATGGAATAGCAAGACCTCAGGGTGTTCAATTTTATAGACTTTAGATTCTTATCATCAATTTGCTTCCCAGAAAGTTTTTATCATATTAACTGACCAGCTGGGTATGATAGTGCCCATTAGCCACCACCAGCATTGTATATCATCTTCCCCAACACAATTCCATAGGAATAGATTCGCTTCCTTGTTGCATTCACTTCAATTTCTTTGTATACTGAAGAATTCAAGTATGTTTTGGTTCCAAGTGTCTTCTTGAACCTGTATTTCTTCTTATGTGAATTTATCACTTGTATTCCCTCTTCTATTATTTTTTAAGATAGGATGAATCTGGGGCTTTCTATTGTTAAGAATTATCAGGAGAAAACATGAAGACCATTGCCAAGCATTCAGTAGATGCATGTGGCTGCTGGAAAATTTCTACCTTGGGTAAGAGCACACCAGGCTAAAACAGGGTGGTGAGCAGCTGAGGTCGGTAACTCGTCCCAAGTGAATCCAGCCATCTCAGCTGGAAATGCAGGACGCTTGCTACAGAGGGAAGGCGCTCAGGGTGTCTCTGGGCCAAGGTAGCCATGCAATATTTATGATCCTTTTTCAGGGAAGTGGGGGCATTTCCCTGAGGATTTAGAGAAAAAGCAGAGTCACCACACGTTTTCAGTATCTCATTCCTGAGGTCCAAATGCCTCGGCTCCTCTCACACTCCTCTCCTGAAATGTTTGCATCATCTAGCACGACTGGGGCCGTTCCTCTTCCAGAGAAATTGAGAGCTATGTGGCTTCCCCTTTGCCTTCTCAGTGTGCAGGGTGGTGTAATTAGCCAATGTCAGCAAAAGTTCTTTTGGACCTTTGCAGATTAGAAGGTGAGATCATTCCCCAGAACTTCAGTCTAGTATTGTCAAAGAAGTTCATCAGCGAATGTTAAGGAAAGCATGAAAGATCCTTTCTATTATATAGATGGAGACAAAATGCCTGTTGCATAACTCAACTCAGAGAGTCAAATTACATTATTTCTCTTACTTTTTTCAACAGTGCCTAAGTAAGGTGATTTGGGCAAACATCCCAAACAAAAGAAAACCAAGTGCTCAGGTATTCCATCAATCATGTATGGGGCCCAGCGAGACCGGGAACACTGGGGGATTGCCATTATAGTGAACGCCACATGCGGTGGTTCCCTGGCTGGTGCCACTTCATTATCTATATGGCACTCATCACACCAGCCGCTAAGCACTTTCTCAACATCAGCCTTTACACTGGCATACGATGGAAGGGGCCGAAAGTTCTATGACTTCTTCAACGTCATCAGCTTGGACCGAACACCTACTCTGAGCCCAGCGTCAACCACATACTGAGTGACCACGTGTGAGCCAGCAGCTTCTGACCCAGAGGCAACAATCTGGGCTTCTTGGATCTGCTTCTCTCTCTCTCCCCCATCTCAACCAGGCTCTTGCCATCTCCAGTATGAATTACTGCAATGCACACCCCCTGCCCCCACCCCAGCAGCAACCACCTTCCTCACTATTTTCTTGAGTTTCATTTCTACAGCACTGCACCCTCATCACTGGAAACAGACCCCTGGCAACAAAACAGCAAGTAAAAATACAAGTAAGTGAGCTTTTAATGCAGAGACCTAGGCTGTCTGGTTTGCTTCATTTCTTGACCGGCTCACCAACCAATCCTCCCTTCCTTCCAAATTTAGTTAAGGATCCACCTCCAAGAAGCCTTTGAAAGTGAAGCCAGTCTAGTGTCTCTCATTCCAGAACCGTGTGTTTCCACAAAACTGCATTTCCTAAAACTGCACTGCTTTAGAATAATTACATATTGGTCCCTTGCAAAACTCCCTGCTTCTGCCAGAGACAATCTCCATCCCCTCATTCAATCAGGCTCAGTATCTCCAAATCGCCATTGGTTCTTCCTTCAACGTTGTCCTCAACATCTACCTCCGGAATCACAAAAATATGGACTTCTGGGTTGGGAAGGTTCACGGGGACTGCTAAGGCCGTAGCTCAGTACAGATCAGAAAGCAGAGTCTGGAGGAGGTGGTGGGCTTTGTCTGCAGAATCACTGCCGGAGTAGAAGAGAGCTGTTGCTGCAGAGAAGCTCATGGACTCCACGCCTGGCGCCCTTCTCATTGTATCCCCCTCGCTTCCTGATTGAGGCAGTGCTGACACCATTACTGTGCTCTGTCCCCAAAATGTCCTTGATGCAGGGTGGCCTACTGGTTGATACCAACTCTTTGCAATGAGCACTTTGGTTATGTGCCCTTCAGTAGCCATTGAATCAGGGTAGAATTTAAGCCCAAGCTTGATGTTTTAGATACTATACTACCCACAAGATGTAACCCCAAGCTTTCGTTCCAGCCAAATTAGCACACTCACCTCTCAGTTTCTCTCCAGATGACACGTCACTCTCTTTGTTGGCATTTGTCTGAAAGGCTTTGCACACCATAAACGAGAGCCTTTCCTCTGAGCACTTCATTTACAGATTTACCTTGCATCACATTTTCATTTCTGTCTTCAGAGAATTTAATGAATGAGGCACCTATTGTGGTGATGAAGCAACTCAGACCGTTAACCCCATTAATGGTGATGATGATGGTGAGAAGTAATCACCATCTTTATGGAACAGGAATGGGGGGAATAATGACTCCAAGGCTCATGCTCAGTGCTTGCCAACTCATATCTTCTGCTTGCCCAAGACAGTTTTCTTTTCTGACTGCCACTTCAATCTCCCACTATGACACAATCCGAGGTGAAAAAAATTGTTCTTCCCAGGTGATCGTATTCATTAAAGACATTAAAGGGCAACTTTCTTTTAAAAAGGAGTCTTGGAACAAAGAGGATGGTCTCTTCCCTCTCCTTCTTTCTGTTTGTCCAGCTCTGGGCAGAATGGTCCCCCTACCTCCAGCCCTCCCGTTCAGGGACCCACGGTTCACTCAACACACAATTCATTGAGAAGCGAGATGTTTCCAGACTTGTGCCAGGCACCAGGGAAATAAATATGAATGAACAAATGGCTTCTGCCCTCAGGAGTTCTCAGTAACTAGAAGCTGAGATGTACAAACATTATTGCAATGCTGCATAATAAATGTCATGAGAATTAGACCAAATTCCGGCATGGCCACAAAAGTGCCGCAACAGAATCCCTCTGGGGAAGTAAGGGAACTTTCTGGAAGAGCGGATGTGTGGCAGCCACGGGGGGCAAGCAAGCATTCATTCGCTGAGTGTAAGGGGAAAGACACAAAGGGTTTGGTAAATTGCGGTTGGGGGCTACAGGTGGGCTCCATAACTAGAGTGTCAGACAGATCAGGGCAGTGGGAGCCTTGAGGTGCCAGAGAGGCAGGGTCCAAAGAGCAGGCAAAGAAGTCCGGATCTCACCCTATGGACAAGGAGCACACATTGAAATACTTCAAGTTGAAGGAAGGGGATGATATCTGCATGACTTAAAAACTGCCCCAGCCACAGAATGAAAGATGATTCCAGGAAGCAGGACTGTGGGCTGGAAGACCACCGTGTGCCCAGCACAAGAAGAAATGAGAGGGAGTAGAAGCACATGCAGAAACATTTGTAACTGGAGCCAAGTGGTGCTTTAAGGCTGTATCTTGACCTGATAGATTCTGAGTTGATGTAATACTTGAATGTAGTGTAAACATTTGTGGCAAGGAAATTGAGGGAGAAACTAATTTACATTTGTTTTTCTCTGTTACGGGTATAAATTTAAGGTGTTTTTCCCTCCCCTAGGGCCTCCCTGGTCTAAGGGTGTCAATAATGACTGTGCTTTAGGGTCAGTTTGGACTTATCCAAAAGACCCTCACCCTTCACTCAGGCATGGGATTTGGAAGGATGTGCTACTTGAGGAGAGCTGGGATCTGAGCAGTGCTGGTCCCAACACGGGGATGGAAGGAGGGAGCAGCGGTAGAAGATGCCAGAATGCTTGCCATCTGCATGCCGCTCCCTTCCCCCAGCAGCCTAAGAAAGGCAGACCCTCCGAGGAAGCATCAGGCATAGATTTGGCTAGAAGCAGATGGAGAGATTGAAGGAGCCTGAAGAATGAGGGTCTCGGGAATACCAGGGAGATAGCCCCTCACCCGGGCTTGTGCCCAGGAAACGGAAGCCCCTGCCTCTCTTGCCTTGTGTGGAGCAACTCAAGGCTCACCTGGAAGAGCCAAGGGCCCCAAGACCATGAACCACCAAGGTCCCTAGGCCTAACCAACATGGGTCACTTTGGGAACCAAATCCGTATCATTTCTCTTGTATTTACTTGTGTTTTCCTCACCCTTCTGCAGCCCTCCCATTGGTGGGTGGGGTAGAGGGAAGGATTCTGTGAACAGAAGGCTGTGTAGGTATGTCCGCAAATGACCCTGTAATCAGTACTGACTTCTCCATTCTGGATTCTCAGCCCTTTGTACCGTTCTAAGTAATGATGCTCATTTTGCTCCACATGTTGGGAACCGCTGAGGACCCGGCCTCTGCACATTCTCCAGACTTCTCACCATAGGCTTTCTTATTCCTGGCTTTTTCCAGTGTCCCTTTGGAGAAGGTCACCACCACCAGCCCCCTCGGGACTGGAAATGCAATGCAACACTGTATGGCAGGTAAGCAAGGCCCGCAAACTATCTACATTCGAAACCTAGCCATGTCATTTACTAGCATGTTGCCTTAGGTAAGTTACTCAGGCCCTTTTGCCTTAATTTCTTCACATTCAAACTAGATAAAATACTAGTTTTTCCTTCCTTGGCTTGTTGTCAGGAAAAAGGACATAATGCATGCCAAGCTCTTGCCCCAACACCTGCCCATGGATATAGGCAATGTAAAGAAGCAGTTATCTATTATCCGTAAAGGGAGTGCTCTGCCCATGTCAGCAAGGACTCGTGCCTCTCGGGGTCCCTGGTGCATCGCTCCCCACCCCCCATCAAGAACGAATTCCGTTCCCAGCCAGAGGCCTCAGTGCCCTACCCGGGAAAACAGATGTGAAGGGTTGGAGCAAAACCCCACAATAGTTTCAGTTCCTGGATCCCAGTCTGCGCAAAGACAGCATCTACAGTTAGGACCCTTAGACTCCAAGGAATAAAGCTGACCGAGGGATCCGAGAAGGTATGTCGAGTGCTAGTTCCAGAATCTACCAGAAACAGCCGAGAACTCTCTGAGGCACACCTCGGGGATGCAGGGGACCTGCCTCCTGGCCCGACTAGACTCTTTCTCACTTTGTTCCTCAGAAGAGCTTGGGTTTCATTGGCGGTTCCCTGTTTTGTGGGCCGGGAGCTCTGCCACGGATTTTCTGAGGAGGGAAGTGAATGCTCTCTCCGTCAATCTGAAACTGTTTGGTGGGAGGTTATTTTTCCCCTCCTTTGCTCCTTTCTTCTTTATTAAAGCTGACAAATGGGGAAGAAAATGAAAAAGAAAAGAACAAACCCAGTATCACAGGATGCTGGGAAAATAGCTTCTATTTATAGCCTGGTACATTTTCAGACATGTAAACACCTCTGTTAATCGCGGCCCCTGCAGCTAGACCCTGGGGATTGTTGAACTGCCCTGGAAAGCTGCTAACCATATATGGCAGAGCCAGGAAAGGCTTGACGGGGCTAATTGTGCTCTAAGTTGTTTTCAGAAACAGTGGGGAAGAAGGTCTGCGTCCCGCCTGCCCGGCCCAGCAACACAGGGCCACAGGGGCCTCGGTCCTCTCTCGGAAAAAGCAGAATCTTGGCACACACAGAAGCTCTGGCAGGGTATAATCAAGAACGGCCTGGCCAAAGCACCTCTCATGGGGCAAATCTAGCTGACAACATAATAGCGGAAATCCCCACGCTGAGTGGCAGCTCAGCACAAACTAGCTATGTGATGCCCAACAGCTCAGTCTGCTCATCGAGGAGCTAGAACCAGGCAGACGCCTCACCAGGTAAGTATGAGAACTCGAAGGAAAGAGTCAGGTATTGTGCAGCACCCAGAGAAGTGGTGACCTTGGCGTCCAGTGGTCTGGACAGGCTCTGTGCAAAAAGGGACACCTCAGTTCAGGCTTGAAGGACACTTCGAAGAAACCAGGAGGCAAAAGACAGGGTTCTCCCCATCGACTAACTCCACGGGCAAAATCAAAGTACATAGAAATAGCATCTTTTTAGAAGTAGTATAGAGCATATTTCCTGCTATTCTTTCCAACCAGTGAGAGAAGTTCATCCGTCGTACTTTCTGGATGCACCGGGGGAAAATATCTGAGCTACTTTTGATGCTGAGCCTAAATGCAATAATGAGCAAACCATGAATTTTTTTGAATCCAGAGTTAAAACCACAGTTTTCCAAAAGTCTTATTTATATGGAAAAAAATAAACATTTGTTTAATTTACTTTTGGTCCAAGAAATAGAGACATGATTTGGGCATAGATAAATCTGGTGAAAGAGGTGGTTCTTCCTGATATTTGATGTGACCAACAGCGGTGTTAATGTGTTCATGGTAAGGCGTCAATGTATGCAATCATGTTCGTGTTCTCAAGGAGTCATTTCTGACTGGGTTCCTAACATTCTTTTTAAACAGTCTCTATGAAAGGAGATTTAGAGATTGGAAAGTGAAGTGAGGCTCACTTGCTTTTTAACTGTGTTAACTGCAGATTCATGCACAATTGTAAGAAACGATATGGAGAAAGCCCATCAGGAACCCTTCACCCACTGGCCCCAGTGGTCACATTTTCAGAGTACAGAACCGCAAGGAAAATGTTGATGTTAATCGTTGATTCAAAGGCAGCAGGACCACCTCAAAATCCTGCCTCCTTTCCTGGCTGCAGCCCCGAAGTTCAAACATGGTGTTTCCAGAACTTACCCTAAGGATTTGAATCTCTCAACACGCAAAATCTCCAAAAAAGAATAGTGCTTTAAAACTCTATGTGTTATGATAACACAATTTCAAAGAACATCTTCCCAAAGGGGAAAGCGAGAGAATGGAGCGTGAGGACCCCAGAAGGACATGGGATGTTGAGGCTGGGCATCAGGAAGGTGGCTCTCTTTCTTTCCCACATCTTTCCCCAGAGTTGAGCTGGCTCAGTGGGGGAGCTTCAGTCTGGATGCGGATAACCTTATCCACCTTCTGGCCCCCTCGCTTGGCTACTTTGGCCTTCATATCATACCTCACCCTCCTTTGCACTATATTCTCATCTCAAAATGGGCATATTACTGTAGAGTGATATATTAAGAATGGAGAAACTGAGAAGAAGGACTCAGGCTGTCCTCAGAGGAAGCCCTTCATGGTTTTATCTTCTTGGCAAGTAATGCTGATGTGGGGTTATCTGGCCCCTGTCCAATAAAGAGTATAAGCGAGTGGTTCACAAAAGAGAAAATACAAATGACTGGCTGACATATGGGAAAATGACCTCGCCGGACCTTAAAAATGAGATAAGTATTGACTTCTGCCTGTAACATCATAAAAGCTCTCTGTCATCGGGAGACAGAGACTTCCAGCCGCTGGGGATCTGCACAGTGGTGTATATGTGCAATTTGCTCAACCACGCTTTGAATGTGCTTTGAATGTGCCTTGGAAATGTTGTTTGTGAGAGTTTCCTAGAAAATGGGGAAACACTTGTTCTGTGTAAATGGATATTTGAGCAGACCAAAAGACCAGTAGAACTCTAACAAGATGTCAATGTGGGTTATCTCTGAGTCTTAGGGTTATACATTTTTTCCTTCATCGTGCCTTATTCTATTTTCTGAATTTGCTATAAATAGCATATGTTTGGACACATAGAAAAAATGAAATGATCTCGGTGGCATGGTTCTAAGTGTTCCAACCTCCTCGCTTGTCTGTCGCAGGGCTTCCATGGGATACCATCCCTGCGTCCCAGCAGAGTGTGTGAATCAATTCCTGTGCTTATCGGTGGAACAGTCGGGTAAACATTATCCACAGTTAAAATAATCAAGAGCACCATTTTCACTTTTTTGTTTTATTGGATGATATTGTCCCCCATCGCTTTGCTAACATAGAAATTTGGAAAGTAGATTTAGAGATTGGAAAGTGAGGTGAGGCTCACTTGCTTTTTAACAGTATTAACTGCAGATTCATGCACAATTGTAAGAAACAATACAGAGAGAGCCCATCAGGTACCCTTCACCCACTGGCCCCAGTGGTCACATTTTCAAAACTATAGTACAGAACCACAAGGAGGGTATTGATGTTGATACAACCCACCGATCTTACTCAGATTTCCTCAGCTTTACTTGCACGTGTGTGTTCTCAGTTCTACACAATTTCATCACATGCACACATTGGTTTATCCACCACCATACTCTGGACACAGACCCCCCACCATCACCACAAGAACTCTCCTGCTGCCCCCTGAGAACATGTTTTTCACTCTCAAATTTTTGGTCATATGACCTACCACTAGCCAGCTTGGGCACTTGCCTTGGGGTTCCTGTTTTATACTATTCATTTGACTTTGACAGTCAGAACTTGTCAGGTGAATAAGGCCCTGGTGCCCAGCACCCTAAAACACGGAAATTACTATCACAGGAAAAGATCATTGGGGGGTGGGGGGTGGGGGGGTCAGCTTCCCACCATGGCTGTAACCACATACAGTGGAATAGACTCTGAATTTATGAAGGCATCAGAAAATGGTGCTTTAGCTCAGGACATTCTCCCTCTCAAAGAAGCTGGAAGAATTTTTTTAAATGTCTATTTATTAGGCTGAGTTTTATAAAATTATCTAAGCAGAATAAATAGGCTCTGCAGTAATCTGAATGAGTCCAACCAGGAGTCCATTGGCTCTCACTAGTGCTAGTACTTCCTGATATGGAAAGAGTGCTCTCCAGGAAGGGAGAGGAAGTAGACCCTCCTCTTTCTCTAAAGCTTCCAACCACTTTGGACCAGGAGCATGCCCAGCATGGCTGGGCAAGAAAGGCAGCTATTGGACAGAACGCATCACCCAGAAGTTCCTGAGCTACCAGTAAGTAGCAGGTGTGCAGCCCCTGGGTGGAAAGCTCAAGGGAAGAGCAGGCAAAGGGCAAAACTTTCTCGGAAGTCATTGAGCCAGGAGCTGAGCCAGACACGTCCCCCTCCTGTGTGGTGGAAGAGGGGCACGTGTCATTAGAGATCTTCACTACCCAAGGACAGCCAGCCCTGCCAATTCTGGAGTTTCTGACTCATCTGTGAATCCAGAAACCCTGATCCCTGGGTCAAATGTGAGTCACTTAATTGACCACTGTTGACCGTGACTGCTGTAATGAGCACACATGGCCGTAGGGAAATGCAAAATGGGACAGCCTCAGCAAACAGCGGTACCGACACAACATGGCAGCCTAACCGTCTTTAGTGTATATTAGGCTAATTATCACTTTTTAAAACATAATAAAAATAATTGTTATACGTAAGGGTACAACATCTAAAGCTCTAGAAGGGGTTAGCTCCCACAGAGCACCCCAAGCTCCCAGAAAATGCAAGTGTGGGAAGCTAAGGTATCCCACCGTGCCCTTCCATGCTGGAGAGCATAACAGTGGTGTGTTCCCGTGGTGTATCAGTCCGCTAGGGCTGCCATAACAGAACACCACCCACCATTGCTTAAACAACAGGAACTTCTTTTCTCACGGTTCTGGAGGCTGGAAGTCTAAGACCAAGGTGCTGGTGGGATTCGTCTCTGCTGAGAACCCTTCTTGGCTCCAGATGGCCGCCTTCTCCTACATCCTCATGTGGCCTTTCCTCTGTGCACATACATTGAGAGAGCTCTGGTGTTTCTTCCTCTTTTTCCAAGGGCCCCAGTCCTATGGGATCAGGGCTGCATCCTTATGACCTCATTTAATTACCTCCTTAAAGACCTATCTCCAAATACAGTCACATTGGGCGCTAGGACTTCAACATCTGGGGAAGCTCATGAGAGATGGCTGGGAGATCGTAGGTACTGACTAGCTTAGAAGATTTGCCCAAGTATCATCTGTTTTTAATAAGATTTATTTATTTACTTACTTACTTATTTGAGAGAAAGTGTGTGTGAGCGAAGCCAGAGCAGAGGGAGAGAGAATCTCAAGCAGACTCCCAGCTGAGTGCAGAGTCAGACACGGGGCTCAATCTCATGACCTTGAGATCATAACCCGAGTGGAGATCAAGAGTCGGCTGCTTAATCAACTGAATCACCCAGGCACCTGCCCACCTCTCCCCACCCCCCGCCACTGCCATGTATCATCTTAAAGCCCCCAGCACGTTCCTCACTCTCAGAGGTCTAGCTTCTGGAGGAAAAGCCAAGTGTTCAGAGGGATTGGAGAACAGCAAATCCTAGGGACATTTCCACACTGAATGAAGGTAAACAGAAACTTAGACCCCTCCTCTTCCAGCACCCCTGCCCATGTCCAAACGCCCCAGGAGCCTGACTAGAGAGGTGGTGTCAAGGTGTTGTTACAGCTGTGCGTGTTACATTGATAAAGTGTGCAAATATGCCTTTAACCTCTCCCTCCCCGACCACCAGAACGCAGCTAGGATTCGTACTTATTCCAGCTTTGTTTCCATGGGACACCTAGGATCTGCAACCACGTGTGCCTGCCTTACCCATGACCTCTGGCTTCTGCAACTCTTTTCCTTTTGGACTTTCCTGTAGGGAATCAGGAGGGAGAGGGGGTAAATCAAGTGGTATCTTAAGCAATCTATTTTGGGTGAAAAGCAGATAAAATCAGATCAAATATCTACTGAGTTTAGATGTCAGAACTTAAGGGGGCTCCGTCTTCTCCCTCCCCACCACCCCACAACCAAGAACAAAGCTCTACTATGGCACTTTCTGTGCTGTTTTATAAGTTTCTTTCCTTATCTGTGGCCATCACAACCCTGTGAGCTTCTTTACAGCAAGAATTGGATCTTGAGTATTTTTCTAGCATCTTAAATATCTCTATCACTTATAATAATAGTTCAGGCCATATAGTCAGCATACAACCAAAAATTTACCAAATTAGAATTAAGTAAATTCTTAAAGAGACAACATTAGCTTTCCTTTAATAGTGTTGGTCAAAAATTGGAAAGCATGATCCAAGACACTTTCCTAACTTTCAGATGATCATAGAATAGGTCCTAAAGTATTATTAGTACAATAAGCATTATTAGCACCTGTTATATGCAAGACATTATGCTAAATACTGTGAGAGATACAAACAAAAATAAGAAAAGATCCCTGTTTCCAAAGTGCTTAAGGAAAAGGAAAAGAAAGAATATGTGCGTGGGTATTTGTGCTCCATACAAAACTTCAAAATCACTGCTTAGATGGAATGCTCCCAGTGCTGCTGAGCATCCATGACAACCGTCGGCCTCTGTCCACCAACGGGTGCAGCATGAGTAAGCAAAAGTCAGATCTACTTCCTCCTTTTCATCCTTTCTTCTAAATGGAGAAGATTGAAACTCTAGTGTTGAAGATTCGATGCTAAAACTAGGAAAACCGGGCTTTGACGTGCATGGATTGAACACTGGATGGGCGTTACCAGTATACCCTCCCATGCCCACTTCCCACGATTCCGTTTCTCCTTACGGATGCTACACAGATTTTCACCCATCATGCACCCCTGCTCCACACAGCCCACAGCCCCTGGGAAGGCTGAGTTTTCCCCATGTTCGAAGGCAGTCAGGGCAGTGCCTCTCCTTCCCCAGCCACGGCGTCTGCTCATTTGATGGGCGATCACTCAAGGTGCCTATCAGGAGTATGCTTTGGACCTATAGGGTGGAAATGCCCCTCTGTCTGTAGGTTGTCTTGCGCCATTCCCAGAAAACAAGGGAACCATCTTCCGGATGAAGTGTAACCCCAGAAGGCAGAGCTTGACCAGAATCTCAGTGGTGTTATCTGGTGTCTCAATCAACCAACGCTGAGCCTCACCACCCCTCCACCTCCAGCTTCCTGGGATCAAAACGAGAATCACCTCCAATGCTTAACCAGTTCAACTGGGCTTCTCTGTTACTTGTAAACCTAGAGTCCTAACTGATATGCACTCTATGGGAGGAAAGTCCCAAGAGAGGCATATCATTTTGTATAATTTCCTTCAAAAACCGAGTCTTTGGAAGGACAATGGTGCTGAGAGGCCTCCACTTGAGGCTTCTCGTCAGTGAAGAATGGTGAGGACTTGACATGTGAAGAATTCAATGATCTGGGACTTATTGTTGGAAGACTTAATCTTGAAAAGTTGAGCTTCGGATTCCTAAGCTGCAAAGTTGGGGTGTGATAGGAGGCCTCCACCCAACGATGAAGGTGGTTGGCTTGGATAAAGTATGAGGTACAAGGGAGATGTTAAGGACCCGGGGCCAATGTTCACTTAAATGGAATAATGAAAGATAAAACCAACTTAACCATTTACATAAAATTATTGTTATATTTGGCAGATCATCAATAACTTCGACAAATGTCCCACGTAAGCTAGAGCTGTGGCTGCCAGTACAAGGATCACATCTCACTCCTCAACACAGGGGTAAGGTGCAAGACCTCCCAGCGGAACCCCTTTCAGAAAGGTGGTTGAACGGCCCCCGCCTCCACTACTTCCCCTCTCTGTGTATTTTTTTAGATCACAAATAAATCAAAGTTCAAGGTCACAACTACATTATTCAGTCTGACATCTAAGTAAGGCAGGAAGCAATGAAAACTAGCAATTGTCCTTTTATGGAGGTATGTTTCCACTTGGTAAACATTTTTGGACATGGAAGCCACAGAGTTCATGGAGAAGAATGTAGAAGATGTGAATTTGCTTTGACAGTGTGTTTTCTGTGTTCTTGGCGTTCAGTGTCTCTCGTCCTGAATGTTTGATCTTGTTTCACCACTGATGCCGAACGATTAACTCAGAAAGATAAGATGCAAGAATATGATGAGGGCTGTTTTGTACCCCCCTACATGTGTACATTTCTTTTTGCTTCAAAGGGAATTACGGCACACACGGGAAGGGGCAAATGCGCTCCCTGGCGTCCCAAGTAAGATTACATACAACTAAATCACAAAGACATTAAAGTAATAAATCTTCCTTTGTGTGGAAACCAAACCAATCACACAGCTGAGATCCCCGGAGAAGGCAGGGTGGAGGGGAGGGGTGGAGGGGAGGATGAAGGGAGAAAGGAGAAGTTTGATGGAGGACATTAATTTTTTTCCCTTGACCAAAAAAAAAAAAGGCCATAAACCTGCCGTTTCCTCTATTCTCATTCATTGCTGATCATTAAATTCTATTGCAAAAGTGTGTCCCTTGGGTGAGTCTGCCTCAAAACTAAAAATTACACGGATAAGATGATGCAAATTCAGAGTCTGAAAGATAAAGTTCCCAAAATGAGATCTCAAATTTATTGATGACAATCTTCCACAAAAGTGAAAATGTAATGGGAAGAGGGAAGAATTTTAATTACTTCATGTACAGTGTATATCATTTTAAAAAGACGCATGTTTGCTTTCAGGTGTTGTCATACGGAAAAGAGAAAAGTCCTCCTTGTGGTAGAAACCTACTCATTTCATATCTTTTTCCTAAAAAAAAAAAGAAGACAGAAAGTAAACAAATTGAGGTAGAAAATTTTAACAACCAAGCCCTGGATATTAACCCCAAATGGAACCATGGCAACATGGTAACTCGCCACTTTAAGAGGAAACCGTCAGTGCTGAAATACGGGCAGCCTCTCTCCTGGGTCACGTAAAACATCTTCCGACAAATCGAGGCAGTGGGGAGAGCAGGACTGTGCACCCCTTGAAGCCAGCACCAGCCTGTCGGGGCTTTGTCAGACCCCAGCTTCACATGGGACGCATCAGAGGGCGTCCCAACAGCAGGGTAGTCGGGGAAAGCTGTCATCTGCACACATCACCCATGTTCAGTATTTTCTCCCAATTGTTAGCAACTAGAACTTCCGGACAACACATCTCCAGTGTGTTCACCTACCATTCATCATTGCAAATGCATTTTGATGCTAAACAAAACACAAATACAAAGCCAATTTATTGCTCTCCCCTCCCCCAGGAAATTCTAAAGGCAAAAATGTTCTCTTGATGATTGCTCACTTTCTTTATTCTTTATTTTTTATTCTTTATACACAGATAAAGAGAAATTAGGTTTCTAAGTGTTTGCTGTGTCAAAAAAAGAGATTGTTTAGAACTTTAAAAAAAGAAAGGAAAGGAACAATAAACAGCTAGCGTCTGAGACCTTCCCAATATTCAAGATTAAAAGATGTTAGAACCCTGTTAGTAATAGTAAGACACTCAGGTTTTGTGAGTTCAAGTCAAATAATTTGACATTGGCGCTTGGGGGATATTAATATTCACAACATGCCAAGAAATGTGATATGTGGTGTCCCTTGACTGCTTTTAAGGGAACAGATTTATATATATATATATATATATATATATATATATATATATATATTCATTCACATGTAAGCTAGCTGTATATTTAAGGCCACAATAAATTAAACTCAGTGCTTTGATACATGAACCACATTCATCTGAGGTTTCTAGGAATTGAATTTAAATCAAATATTGCATAAAAAGTGGCAGAATTCCATTCCAAACCCTTCTCTCATCAAGCTTTATTTTTACAAAATCGAGGGCGAATATTTACTATGTTTTATAAAGTTCAAAGGATCTTGAGTAGACAGAGCCTTTGGATAAACCGCTTTATTTACCTCACTCAGTTCTACGAGAAAATTCTGAGTCTATCCAAGGGATATATTCGTTGGTCAATTAACTGTTTCAGTCTTAAAATTCCATTTAAAGTACAATTTACAACATTCTAAAGATAGGGCGGCCACGCATGCCAGGTCATGCTGTTTTCTGGGCATCTGTTGGGCCCAGCACTCTCAAAAGTGTATTGGTTTGGAAGATAAACATGCAGGTTACTCTAGAATGTCCACTTAGTGGGACACAGGCAACAAGAGAGAGAGGAGGTCCACCAGAGGCAAAAAGCTCGGGGTTCACAGAGCAGTCCCTGACGAATGCCCAGGGTCCACCCACTGAAACAGGTGTTTACACGAGCACAGGAAGAGGGAAGGCTCGGGGAAGGACGCAGCTCTGCAGACAGCCTGAGATGTAGCTTCGCTCTACAAGGCTGAGCATTAGAACGAATTTGCAGTTAACGTTGATCCAAGTAGTGCTGCGAATTTAGGTCATTGCCAAGCCAAGATGCGGCTACCTGCCATACTTCCAGCCACAGAGCCACACACAGAAGAGTCTGTGGCTCAGGCATCCGTGGCTCAGTCAGTTAAGCATCTGACTCTTGATTTCAGCTCAGGTCATGATCTCAGGGCCGTGAGATCGAGCCCCGCTTCAAGCTCTGCGCTGGGCATGGAGCCTACTTAAGATTCTCTCTCTCTCTCTCTGCCTCCGCCCGTCCCCCCTCAAAAAAAAAAAAAAGATTCCAGGGCCCCCTGGGAAGTGAGGGCCTCGAACGGCTCTGACCACACGCACCATGTGCCCGGCCTCCCTACACTGCAGACAAGTTCCAGGCACACGGACACTCAGGGAACTGAGTGGAAATCACGATGTCCTGGTCAGAGGGATCTGGACAGTATTAGACGAGCATTGCTATGGGAGGACACCTGAAATATCTATTTTGAGGCTTTTTCAAGGGTTGACTTAGAAAGATTTTTCTAAATAATATGTAAATAAAATTGACAGGTGACCTTGTAAATCACACTGACCCTCACGTGTATACACACTCCACTCAAGCAGGCTAACTCTCTAGACAGACAGGCGGACACACACACACAAAGGTCTGCAGTTTCACTTACAAGGAAGAGTAATGGACTTAAAAATAAATGAGGGGAGAATTTACTGAGCTGATGTGAGAAAATCAGATTTCTTCCCTGAAATACATTTACCTTGTATGAGGATGACCGGTTGGCAGGAAGTACCCAGTTCCATTGGAACAGGAACCCCAAAGAGCTCACCTAGTAAAAATGGACACAGCACTTCTCTCTCTCGACCCAGACAGCTCCAAATCCATCCCCATGCACGCACACGCACATACGCACACACACTTCCTGGGCTCAAGTGTCCACTACGGTCCTGGCCAAACGTGCACGTGCTCCTCACTAGACGCGGGAGTCCTGATGACTCAGGACAAGTGGGGGCTCTCCGTGGGCAAAGACATTGTGCTAGATTTAAAATTAGGGAAATAACACCTCCAGGATCAGCCCCATAAATATGCTCCTTTCTTGAGTCATTGGGTGAGTCAAGTGCCATCTAAATTCTCCAGCGCAGTTAAAAAATAAGCTGGCCCACCTTCTGTTCTACAAAAGAACTGTAAGTTTCCCCAAATAGAATAAAGTCTCGCTAAGTGAGCCACAGAGCTCCTGTCTGGTTGCAGCTGCGTCTCGAAGTTTGAGAGGAAAGAAGAAAAGCCAAGGATATTCAAAATCCGTTCCATCCTCGAGTCTCATAAGAATTTAGATGTTTAAACCGTTCTAAATTGACAAAAACGGTAGTTCTTCATACACGTAAACACAAATACATGTCCAGCTCCCCTGATCTGTACCTGTTAAAAAAAGAAACTATGGAAACAGAGAGAAGTCTCAATGGGATGATGGAGGGAGCAGCGCTGACAGAATATTTCTTAACATCCTTGTTTATAGAAGCACGAAAGCCAGTGTTTCCAGGACATCCGTGCTGTCCTCACTCAGTCCTTTAGAACAAGGTGCAGGAGCTGCGGCCGGTGAGGTCCTGGCTCTGCCAAAGCCACTGGGAAATCAGCGCGGGGGGGCTCAGCCGGGGGCCCCGAGTCACAGGCTGGCCACGCTCAGAGTCTGCGCCCGCGCGTCCAGCACAGCGGGGAGCAGCTCCCAGCGACACACCTCACGGAAACCGCTCCATGGTATCCCCACCCCCGGTTCCGGAGACCAGAAGGGAGTCTGGCAGCCCGACCCCCCCAGCCCAGGGGCCCTGCTCGAGTCCTACAGAGCATGCGGGGGGCCGCTCCCTTCCACCTCAACGGGACAACGGCGGCTGGGACGCAGACGTCTGCGGGACACTCACAAGTCCAAGGGGCGTGTGATATTATTTTGTAATTTTTTATTGAAATTCCATTTGTATTGTAGTTTCAGGGGTATAATGTAGTGATTCATCAGTTGCATACAAGACCTGGTGCTCATTCCATCACGGGCCCTCCTTAATGCCCATCCCCCAGTTACCCATCTCCCGTCCCCCTCCCCTCCGCTCCAGTGACCCTCAGCTTGTTCCCTAGAGTCAAAGGTCTCTGATGGGTTGAGATGTGTGATTTTAAACCCCTCCTGGTCTGAGAAAGCTTTCATTCGTCTGCCCTCAGCCTCTGCCTCCCAAACCAGGCCAGCGAAGCTCCCCAGAACTCCCCCCCGTAAAGTGCCCCTGGGGGACTTGTGTCCTTCACGGCTGCCTCAGAAAGAAAGGGAGCGTGCTCAGCAGGAACAGAGCTCCTGGGTCAGACCACGGGGGAGCTAGCATGCGCCAGCAGCCCCAGGAGCCACACTTGGGCCAGTCACCCACCCCACTCGCCCTGCACTCCTACCGCATGGACCTCCGTGTCCATGAGGACAGCAGCCGGGGCTGCCCTGCTCCCTGAGCTTGCCCACAGGAGACGGCGCTGGGCTGCTGGCCGGAGCCTGGGATCCACCCCACAGCCTCAGGATGTGTCCACGAACATTTCTCCTCCTATGAGCAGTCTACCCCTGAAAGGACAAGTGGCCTCCTCATTCCTCGGCCTCACCAGGGAGGATAGCGGCCACTCTAAGCCTTGCAAACACTGTACTTGGGACCATTGGTCCCTGGAGGGCCCCAACTTCGGTACCAGACCAGCCTCTTGCCCCACTCTCTCCGCTGGCTTAGAAACATTCTGGAATAGCCCATCCATGTGCGCTTACACACACTGTCTGCATTCTTAAAGGATGAGCAAGTCCCATTAGCCACAGAGCGGGAGGTGTGCTACGAAACATCATAGATGAGCTGTTAAGTGTCCGCAAAGTCCCAAAAACTACACGTGTGAGAAACAGTGGGAAATGTGTGTTTGCAATAGTAAAACTGAGGCTTCTCCTCTATTCCCTGCTCTCCGTGTTTGCCCCAGGCCACCAGGAGAGTGGGAGCAAAATTTTAGAGCTGCCCTTCTATTCCCCACCTCCTCCCTGAGGGAAATACCTTAGGACTTCTTCATCAAAACACAAAAATGGGGCTAATTCCTTAATTCTTACCTTTTTAGCAGGGATTTTTTTAATCGAGTTTATGTCTGAGCACAGTGACCACATGCTTTTTCATTTTGTATGTTTAAGAAAATTATGAATAAATCTCTCTTTCTATCCCCTGCCCTCCTTGCTAATCATTGTGAAATCTGAGGGGCATTTCCTTTAAAGTTGCTTAGCCTTTAGAAAATGCAGTTATGGACATAGCAGTTGGGGACATCATCTGGGGACCTCACCTCCAAGCAGCCAGTCATGGTGTGGTACAGACCAGCCCGGGCCTGGGATTCCAGCTTCGGTCCCATTTCGTAGCCACCCTCCCCATCCCCCACCCCAGCCTTCCCAGCGGAAAACTTTCCAAGAGAGGACTTAACTCACAAGCAAACATCAGTTTCATTTAGCATTTTGCTTATTTAAAGATTTCACTTACATGTGAAACCTAAAACACAAACAGGGAAACAGGTCTCCGGAGGGGAGGGTCGAAGTAGGTGAAGGGGATTGAGAGGCACAAACTTCCAGTTATAAAGAGTCACAGGATGGACAGTGACAGCAGGTGATGCTGGTGACAGATGGTGACCACACGCACGGCAGGGAGCGTAGCTTCCTGTGTGCAACTCTTGAATCCCTGTGTCGTGCCCCTGAAATAAATATAACACTGCATGTCAGCGATACATCAACATAAATAAGTGACTAAATTCATGAATACATAATAACTGACTTTACCCACCAAACAGAACTGTTCGTGTCAGATGAAATCTAACCAAAGACGGTTTCCCTTAAAATTCTCAGCTAGACTGCTGCCATTTCAGTGGGACATTCGGACCGGGTACCTCCTAAAACACAGGGCGGTTCCTCAATCACGTCACAGGTTACCGTGATGTTGGGAGTGGGTGACGTTTGAGACCTCAATAAGTTCCGAATTCAGACCGCCACCGCGCGTCCAATTATGCCCAGGGGACTGCTCGCCTGCCTCCCGAGCTGAGTGATGCTCCTGTGATGTGGGTTATTGAAGACGCAACGTATTTGTCACTCACATCAGACACCACAGCTGGCTTCTCCGGGTCTCTGCGCCCAAGGGAGAGAGCGAAAACAAAATCGGAGCTCTGACCCGTGCTCCAAGGACACTCTGTGAGTGTCCTGATGGGGTCACAGCCCGCCCTGCTCTGAAAGGAGCATTGCAGCAAGAATTCACGACCTCCGCCGTCCCGAGGAGAGGCTGATTTCATGACTGAGACACTATGCTCACATCTGCTGCATGCTGCCCAAGGATCTGCGCTCCAATACAGTAACCATGGGGAGCAGAGCCCTCAAGCCGAGCCGGAGAACCGAAGCTGTCCCGGCTGGTGCCCGCCCCGTCCCCAGGCTCTATGCCCAAGGCTGTCCTGCAACATCTCCGGTGAGCCCGTCTGCATTACCTTTGCATTTACTTGGCTTCATTGCATGCACAGGCGGCCCGCTACTTTCTAGGAATCCATGAATGACTCCGGAATCTGTCTACACCAATGCGGGATACATTTTATTTGTGGCACCGTAAAGTGAAGCACAAGAAATGCTCGAAACCAGTCTGCAGCTGCACCGATGGAAGGAGAAGCCCGGAAGACCTGTCTCCCCCACGGAGCTAACCTCCCTCCCAGCCCCTGCCGCCCTAGACCTGCAGGAGATGCCCTGGGAGAAGGTCATGGAGAAGGTCACGAAAAGCCAGAGGAGGGGCGCCTGGGTGGCTCAGATGGTTAAGCGTCTGCCTTCGGCTCAGGTCATGATCCCAGGGTCCTGGGATCGAGTCCCGCATCGGGCTCCCTGCTAGGCGGGGAGCCTGCTTCTCTCCCTCTGCCTCTGCCTCTCTCTCTCTCTCTGACTTTCATGAATAAATAAATAAAAAAAAAAATTAAGAAAAGCCAGAGGAAGGGGAACCGTAGGGCGAGCTTCCTGGGAGCATGCTAGTGGCCCGCAAGGCTGACGACTCAGCGGGGACACGGAGCATTGCTGGATTTTCCCCAGATCTCTCGCCTCATCTCGAGCACACCTCCTTCCTTCACTGCTACTCCTCCAGAGGCATTGGATCCCCTCGCAGCCCAAATCTGCCCACCCGGGGACTACCCTGAATTCCACAGAAGCAGGCACTTTGACTTCTCCGTTTGTTGAAAGGAAAAGTCCGACAGTGACCCTCACTCGGGCGTCAATGACGGATAAGCATTTGTGATTTCACAAGACCTACCCGAGGCGAGGGACAATCACTGGTCATCTATTGTGGGCTAGGAACAGTCTTACGATTCCAGGACTGAGTCTTCGAATGTCAGGCGTCCGTCCTGTGGAGAGGGAGGTCGGGGCCAGCTGGAAATCGTTTGGGAACGAGCCCACCTTCCTCGCTTGTGGCTGGTGGCCTGGTGGCTGCCCGGTCACAGGCGAGCTGAGGTCAGCGTCAGAATGGGTCAGCCGTCAGGGGCTGGTCTTCCTTTTGACCAAGGACACACAGACAGAGAACTTGATATTTTAAATGATTATATAGATTCTAGACATCACTTGGCCAACTTCCTCCAACCTCAATGTACACATATACACAAAGACCAGCCGGAAGGTATTTGCCAATAAGAAGAGCCATATAGAAGGAAGAACAATGAATCCTATTCTACACATTTGATTAAAATCTTGGCTTCGAGAAACTCACACTTGGAGAAAGATACCACTCACTTAGTAATTAAGGAACCTCCACTTGTGCCCCCCCATCACCCCATACTGACCTATCATACCAAACATACAGCACATACCCCCCAGAAAAACACTTGAGTAGAAACACCATCTCTAAATTTCTTTCAAAGTATGTGTATCTACCTAGGAATATTTTTGAGCAATATCATATATCATGGTCTCCACAAAATTTTAAAAAAGGAAGAACACAGCTTCTCCTCCCTAACCAAGGGAGCCCTGCCCACCCCGCCAAACAAGGAAATCTTCAAACAAGGCAAGAACTCGCGGTCTAACAGAGCGAGCTCGAACGCCGAGAAGCTCTTGCAGCACGTAGGTTGAAAGTATGAGAGGCAGCCAGTCACAGCTCCACGCCGGTCCTGGAGGCTCTGCTTAGGAGACAACAAGCTGGACCCTGCCTGATTCGCAGAACTGTCAACTTGACCCAAGTGGCCACGCTCTCAAGCAGCTTCTGACTGATAGAGGCGCTCGTGCTGGCCACACGTGACAAATACGTTTTAATGATCCACGACTCAACTCACACGTTCCCCAAGGCAGTCATAAATATCATAAACAATCTCATTTGTATCACTGTGATTTCCAAGATATCAAACGAACAAAACATGACTTTTCAAGCCTCACTGTGACGACCAGATCTTCCAGAGCCTACGCTCCGACTCAGTTCAGCTGCAAGGACGCCTGCTTCATCTTGGCACCGGAAGCACTTTGCTCCAGTGTCTACCAGGACGAGAACTGTGTGAGAGCTCCGTGTGCCTGATTGATGGGGCGTCTTCTGCAGGGCCCAGCACAACACCCTCTGCATGGCAGGCTGACGGGAAATATCTCTTCAAGGCGCTGTTGTGACGGGGCCGACTTCAGATTAAAACCCTGGCTTAGCAGGGAGACCACCATCTCACCAAAATGGGGTGGAGTGAGCTCGCTCCGCATCAGCAGGGCCGCTCACCTTGGCTCAAGGATGGATAAATCGGTGATCTGATCTCCAAGTGGGAACCTCAACAGGGGACTGACCACAGAGGAGCGGCCACCATGGAGGCAAGCGCTCCTTGCAGCTTCACTGGACGGCTAGACCCTGGGTCACGGCGATTGGCCACGGAAGGGATGTGTTCAACTTATGAACCATGATACTTGCCCCTTCTGCAGATCCAGGCCATTTTTCTCTTGCAATGATGGACTTGAATTTAGAGTCAGGAGTGGTTAAGATCCCAGCAGCATTTTATTCTCTGAAACTTATAAAATAGTGAGTAGCCATGGAGTTAGAGTAGTTTCTCTGAGCAAGGGAATCGGCTGGTTGATAGCAAAGATTTGAGCAGGAAGTAGGAGACCTGCTTTAGTGTCGATATTAGAGGACATCCCCAAGCCCTTGTGCTTGCAGCAGACTTGGGGTGTCATGGGGCTGCTGACCCTTGCCCATAATTGTGTCAGTTCGATTCTCCAGAAAAACAGCCAGTAGGAGATAGAAAGATAGATGATAGATAGATTAGATAGATAGATAGATGATAGGTAGATAGATATTAGATAGATAGATGACAGATATAAATAGAGAGATGATAGATGATAGATAGGTGATAGATAGATGATAGATAGATAGATAGATGATAGATAGATAGATAGATAGATAGATAGATAGATAGATAGATAGATAGATAATAGATTTATTTATAGATTTTAAGGAATTTTCTGACCTGGTTGTAGGGGCTGGCAAATCTGAAATTCAAAGGACAGGCCAGCAGGCTGGAAACTCAGGCAGGGATTAATGCTGTAGTCTTGTGGCAGAATTTCTTCTTCTGGGTGCTTGCTTTGGCAGCCCATACTAAAATTGGAATGATACACCCCAAACTGAGGATGACATGCAAATTCATGAAGCGTTCCACATTTAAAAAAAAAAAGAATTTCTTCTTCTGGGGACACCTCATTTTTTGCTCTTAAGGCCTTCAACTGATTGGATGAGGCCCATCCACATTGTTGCAGGGTGTCCCTGGTCTGAAGCCCAGGAGAGGTGAGGTGGGACACATCCTCTCACAATTACCCACGGCTTGAAAAACATTATTTACCTTTTACAACAAGGAAAAATGCTTCAACCTACATTAAATTGCAAATTTTTCCTAACGTTAAAAAATACTAACAAAAGCCATGAGCACTTTGTCCTAACTCAGGGACACCGACAGCACGGGCAAGGTTATCTGTCCACCTAGCACCTGTTCTGCCTAAACCACCTGGCGCATTAGTTTCTGACTCTCCTTTTGTCCTTCTAAGTTTTGGTCGTGGGGCATGGGGATGACCTTCTCAGTAACAAGTTCTAAAACAACTGCAAAAAGGCTCTCTTTATTTCTCTTTTCCTGCCAGCCTCTCAGGGATCTGCTTCTCCAGTAGGCTTGGCTATTTCTCATTCCCTCATCCTTCCATTGTCTCCCAGCACTATCTTTACCCTCCTGTGTGCAGAATCCTTGGAAGAGTCTACAGAAGCTTCTCCTGGATTTCTAGGAGCCAGCCCCGTGCTAGCCCAAAGCGATGGTTCAGGACCACGAACAGTTACTCGCATGACGGGGGCAGCCCCTCCCCACACAGCTTCCTGCTCCAGCACCTGCACCCGCGAAAGCCGTGTTTCTGAGGTGCGGCCCCATGGAACAAAAAATGCTTGGAGATTAGAGAAGTTTGGGAAACGCTGCATATTCCACCGACCAACTTTCTATGTAGAAGTTGTGGGAGGTCTGGCTGGGAAGAACCTGTAATCCTTCATGCAGCTTTTTCTAAAGTTATTTGACTTTTTGTCAAAAACTGATCAAAGAGGCAGCCAAGGAATGGGGCATGGCCTTAATAAATAAGCACTATGTGCCAGGGAGGGCCAAGTCACTGACAGCCGTTATGTATTCGAGCAAATGAGCTCATCAGCAACTGTCCTCAGAGCTGCTGATCAATCTCAGTGATCTGGGGAGGTCTTCACTCGAGAAGTCAGGAAAAGGCAGACAATCTCAGTGTTTTTATGTCATGAGCCTCACAGGGACAGTGCTTCGAGGAAGAGGCAATAACCCTCTGATATGGAGAGACACCACAGAGCTGAAAGCAATCGCCAGTACTCCTGGACGCTGTATTCCACACCTGGCCCCGTGTCGAGGGCTTCACATTTATGGATCCATTTATTATGCACAATAATCCCACATGGTAGGAAAGACCATCTCCATTTTATAGAGAAGGGAACTGAAGCAGAAGGAGGTTGAGTGCCCCATCCTTAACTGCGCGGCAAGTAAGCACTGACGTCGGGATTGGAAGCCAGGCAGTGTGATCCCAGCGTCGGTGCCTCCACCACGGGACGCAGGCTCGCTCTATCCTGTGGATTATCTCCACCCAGAGCAGTCTCAGTGCCAAGGAGTCAGCATCATGGAAGAGACAGTAGTACAGACCAAATGGAACTACATTTCCCTCCCTCTCCTTCTGCTAAGGCTATAAGCCTGTAAAGATGAATTTTCACTGTCATCCAGCCAACTGTAGTCCAGGGGATGTCTCAGAGAGGGTAGAAAAATTGGAGGTTCTCAAATCCGAAGCCATGAGTGTCGTGCACTGGAGGCTCCAGAGTCGGGAAGCATGACAGAAGTGCCTGGGAGTCGGACTTCGCAGGGAGCAAGAACCTTGTGCAGAGGGGTGTACTATGAAGGCACCTACTACAGAGGTCCTCGGGTTCCCCAAAGAAGTGGCTCCAGTGGGAGCAGCATTGGCTATGGGAGGCTGCAGCAGGGGTGCTCCCACTCGAGCAGGCATCCGAGTCCCCGGGATCCTTGCCGAAACACAGGTAATGGGCCCTGGCTCCTGAGTTTCTGACTCGGGAGGTCCGGGGAAGGATGAGAATGTGCACTTCTCACATGTGCCCAGGATGCTTGGGCTGCTGGTCCAGGGACCCCACTCTTGGTGCCCCTGGTGGGTACCACTCAGATCAGGTCATCACTCACATCCTTCACATTTGCCATGCTCACCCCCTCCGGCCTGGCACTTGCCCCTATGCCCCGTGCTTTGCTCTCACCTCTCCTTCCTGGGCTCATTGTGTATGTTGTCTCCTGGAAAGCCTTTCCTGATACCACAAGTCTGGGGGAAGGACCCCTCTTCCATGCTGCCTGAAAATACATGGCTTCTGCTCCCAGGGCACCAGTCACATGGGTGGGTCAGCTACTTGCTTGGCCATCAGACCACACCTAGCCAGTCCCTGCAGGGTCCTCTGATTTTGGCAGTGTCTGCCAAGTGTGATGGATTCAACAGATACTGGTTGGATCAATGAGCAGACTCATCTAGCTTGCGGCCATCCCTTAGGAGAGGATATTTGAGGGTCCCCACTAGACTTGGCTCTGCAGCTTTTCCACACTTGCCCCAGCATCCCTCCCTGTGCTGCCCTTCAAACCTTATGAACCTCACAATTCAGCCAAATGCCCAGCAGTGTAGGTAGGGTGACCACCGTCTGAACCGGAACACCTCTGGGTATGAAAAGGACACTCAACACTAATTTAGGGGTAGAAGATGCACATTTGGGCTGTCCTAGGAAGAGCAGCACATAGGTGCAGCCCAAGTGTGAATCCTCCGTGAGGCTGCTCTCTCGTACTTCTAAGCCAGTCTACCAAGGGCCCATTTGAGGCAGGTGTCCATCCTCGGCCCAGTCAGCTGTGGCCAAGTTGACAGAGCCACGTAGTATAAAACCTAGCAGTCTATGATTAGGTGAGCACATGGTCAGAAGTCTGGGGACACTCAGCTAGAGATAGTATAACTGGCAGGCATTTGGCCAGGCTGTCCCCTAATAAACACATAGGCTTGCTAACAAAAAGACTACGGAGACCACACACATCCCATCCAACAGAAGTCCTTGGAATGTTGGTGTCTGAGTCTGTTTGGCCTGCTATCACAAAATATCACAGACTGGGTGCCTTATAGACAAGAGAAAGTTATATACCACAGTTCTGGAGTCTGGACGTCTGAAGTCACCTGTTTCTCTCTGCTGCAGGGAAAGGCCTCTGTTCCCAGATCCTAGCACTTCGATTGGGACCATTCAAATACACCACAAAAAGCAGCCCAGGGACCAAATCATCTTTTATTACCTTGTTTGTCTGGAGAAATCTGTTCCAAATTCCAAACAACAGACTTGAACGTGAACTATGGGACATAACCCATTTGCAAGTTGGAGCTGTCTGGAAAAGAGAGTACTGATCTGACCCCAGTGAAGAAAACAATCTGGTCTAGTTCTTTCTGACAGTGATGGGAATTGTTAATGTTTTAAATAAGACAGGAACAAGAATGACCACATTTAAGACTTTAGAGGGGGAAAAGATGTTTCTTTTTGAGAAACAACAACCATATGTGCAATAATAAATGGTACTTACTGATCGTTCAACAGGAAACAAATAAGGACGGAGAAAGGCAGTGCAGAGTTCCCAAGGAAGACTAATTATGAAGATTTTAAGCGAATGAACTCCAGATCAAAGCCCGGAGTCCTCTGATAAGATCATGTACTCGTTAACGGAACACAGTGTCATCAACTTATTTTTAGCTCAGGAACTGGAATACTCTCAGCGTCACATGATCGGAGTGTGACCCAGGTGGCCCAAAGCAGGGCAGGTTTTGTTCTTCTCTCCTTGGGAGCAAAGTGTTAGGTCTGTTTGAAAAAAGAATAAGAAATCCTCTTATTTAGCAATGATTTCTTTTTTTTTCTACCTCTGAGACCACATTTTTTTTTATTGTATATAAATAGTTGTGTGTGATTAAGCAGGTCCTTCTATGCTTAAAAACATACAGTTCCTTCACATATGTATTCAAATATGAACTAAGAACACAAATGTCACCACACTGTGTGTTTAAAAAGCCACTTACTAATTTACTATTGTGTTGTAACAAATTACCATCGACTTGGTAATTTGTTAAACAATACAAACGTATTTCGTTACTATTCTGGAGATCAGACATTCAAAATGAGTCTCCCTGGGCTCAAGTCAAGGCGTGAGCAGGACTGCGGTCCTTCTGGAGGCTCTGGGGGGGCATCTGCTTGCTTGCCTTTTCCGGTGTCTCAAGGCCACCCCCTTCCTTGGCTCACAGCCCCAAACCCATCTTCAGAGCAGCTGCGTGTTGGCAAGCCAGGCCCCTCTCACCCTGCCATCTCCCTGGTTCTCTGCCAATGGAGAAGTTTCTCAGATCTTAAGGAATCCTGCAACTACCTTGGGCCCACTGGATAATCCAGAATGACCTTCCCACCTCAAGGTCCTTAACCTTAATCATACCCGCAAAGTCCCTTTGCCATGCAAGGTAGTACGCTCACAGGGTCCAAGGATTAGGGTGTGGATATCTGGAGGGGCCATTATTCTGCCTACCACAGCCACTACAAAATTTCTACTAAGCCCCCACCAAGTCTAAAATTCACATGGGTTTTCTTTCATATTAAGGGGTTTTCTTTCATATTAAGGCAATAGTCAAGTTGCCTATTATCTATACTTTGGGAGGAAAAAGCATACATCTAATCCCACGATTGCTCTACATTTAACAGGACAGATTAGGAGTCGTGTTTATCCAGAGAACCTTAGAGTTGATAGGAGCCAAGGAGGAGTGCAATGGCCGCCATGTTACGGAGTGTGAAAGATTGGGCTGGCGTGTGCTCTTCCTCCCCAGTATCTCACACTGGCTGGGCTTCTCAGCCTTCCCCAAGCACATTCCCTCTTCTTGAATCTTAGCCTCCTACTTACGTGGCACAAGCCTTTCTTCGATCCCTTTCATACTACACTTTTTTCCTTTCTCTTTTGGCTCTCATGCCAATGCCTGACCCCATGGTTTCTGGAAGATGGCGCGTAGTCCCCCTCCGTCTTGGGCATTTCTTTCCCCAGGGGATTACATCCACCACGACTGAGCTACTGTTGACATGAGCAGTGACAGCATAGCTGTCCTGGTCCTTAATTCGTGTTCTCCCTGGATCTCCACACTGAATCTGCATGGGTCCTTCAGCCACATACGTGCCCTGATAGCCTTCAGGCTCTCACTTTTCATGTCCACATGGGACTTTCTCTCTACTCCTAATCAAAAATTCATTTTAACTTTTGTATTCTCAAGCCTGGCTAAAAATATCATCACCATACACCCAAGATACCAAATATGAGAGCTTTGCTGTCAACCCAGATTCTTCTCTCTCCTAAAACAAACACTTTTAATAAGTTTTCAAGATCTGCTTATTCTACCTGAGAGATGTCTTTCAAATCCCATCTTCCATTTCCTTGAAAAGACATAAGACATAAAAAATGGACACATAGAGAAGCAAAGCACTCATTGCTTCCCAGATAACAGTCGAGGACACCTGTCCAAAGTTTCCTGGGTGGAAGTCCCTGATGGTATTATCATGCAATGACTTGCCATATTTACAAAGTTCCACGAAATAAAAGTTCCCAAGACAAATCAATGGGAACATGCCATCAGGACGCCATTTCTGCTGCTCTGGTGTTTTTATGTTGACAGGAATAATTACTAGAGCACAGAGTGTTTTTAAGTGGGAATCTTGGGAAAATCCGTTGTAAATGCGATATAGGCATGACTGTCGTGTCCCAGGTGGTGTTGCCAATTAATTTCTGCCATCAAAACAGCTGATGACTTGGGGTCGGGGTGCGGGATGTTGTGAAAAGATCCTGTTGATATTTTGAAGCTTCAGCAGTCGTATCTCTGCTTTTGCAAACCACCGTGAATCTTCATAACACCCTACAATTAAACGTCATTAGGCACTTAGCATTTTGATCTCTAAGTCATGTTCTGCTGCGGGCACTACCTGGACGTGACACTGTGCATGTCGAGCCTTGGCTCTTCCTCCTCACATTGTGCTGCAACCCTGTCAGAGTTTCCATTTGTGTCCCTGGCTCCACCCTTGGTCCCGGGACCCATTGCATGGGTATCAACTTGGTCCCGGGACCCATTGCATGGGTGTGTTCAGCAAACAGGTGTTTATAACCTGATGTAAATCGGCCACAGCTGTCTCTTCCACACTGACAAACCCAAGAATGCCTCACTAATTAAGACCGATTCTGACATTCTCTGTGCACATCACCCACAAATTGACAGTCTTTCATCAGCGCTATTAGTTATCTTACTGCCCTCATTTCAGTGGAGGGGCTAATCTGATAAAATGCCGATTTTATTCTTTCCTTCACTGTTTTATGTCGCTCAAGTGTATCTGGGTAAGTTTTTACGTACACATGTGAGGATGGAAAACTCCCCCAGCATTGGCATGTTTTTACAGAAATTACTTTGAAGTCTCTTACAATGTAATTCCCAAGAATTTTAGAACTTATGACTATTCGATGATGTAATAGATTAGTCCTGCCTTCCTAATGACATTTTTCCAATAAGAAAAAAAATTTCCAACTATACATTTTATTTTTTCTATTTTCTTTTACCTCTTTTAAGATTTATCAGCAACTCCGTTCCACAAAACATTGCAAAGTTAAAGTGGTTTTGAGTGCATTTTATTTCATTTTTTTAATCAGGGCTTTGTACAATTAGAAATGCTGGGGGGGGGTTGTTTTTGTTTTTGTTTTAGATTCCTTTCCTTTTTCTCCATTCCTTGGTCTTCTCTTCCCAAGGAGAGGAGGGGGCAAGTGGTTTTAGGTGCAAGTTGTGGCCATTAATGTCAGGGGTTCCTTTGGTTCTAAGATTTTCAAGGTTGCCATGACCACACCAGAGATTTCTTTTTTCTTTTTTTTTTTTTTTTGGTAGTGTGACATTTTGCCTTTACCACCGTTGTAAAGTAGTGGGTTAATTTCCAGGTCCAGGGCCAACACCCATCCTGGCACCTCTGCCAGTGGTAGGTGGGGCCACCAAAGCCAACTTGGGCTTGTCTGCCACCCTGGAAATGCCTGGTTTTTTAAATTATACTTCTCCACTAAAGAGCATTCAAATATTAATTCATTTTTATTTAATTATGAAAATAATGCATTCATGTGGTTTTTTAAAAGTACACATTTTTGTCTTCTATTTCTCCAGTGCTCTCTATTATAACTTTTTAAACTACACATTTAACTACATTGCTTTAGGCAATGTCAACTGAATCACACTTTTGATGTCAAATTAGGTTTATATTACTGTATAACAATTACATTCTACTCTGTAACCCTCAATAAATCATCCACACTTTATCTAAAGGGCTGTCTTAAAACTAAAATACAGCATTTATAATATTAGGATTATAGAAATATTGCCACTGCAGAAATGAATGGTGCAGTCAAACTCTTGAGCCAGAAATGTCGTCATTCATCACATCATACATCATGTGAATGCATCATATATCACATGTATACATCATACCAATATCCTACATCAATCATGCATCACACCATACATCATAAATACATCACATCACATTGTACATCATACATGCACCAGGCATCACACCATACATACATCATGCATTACATGCATACGTCATAAACCACATCATACATACACCATATATCACATCATACGTCATACATATATCATCATCACATCATACATCATGCAAAAATCATGCATTGCTTCATACATCACAATACATCATACACCACATCATGCATGCACCTTGCATCACATGATACATGCATCATACATCACATGCATACATCATACATCACATCATACATCATACATGTAGCATCCAACACATCATGCATATATCATGCATTACACCATACCTACACCACACATCACACCATTCATCATTCATATATCATACAGACATCATACATCACATGCATACACCATGCATACATCACATAACATACATACACCACACATCACACCATACATCATCCATATGTCATACGTCATGTGTGTGCATCATACACACCATGCATCACACCATGTGTGCCTCATACATCACATGTTTACATCATGCATCACATCATACATACGTCATACACATATCATGCATCATATCGTACATCATGAATCACATCATACATCACATAACATTGCCAGGGAATGACCCACCCATCAAACATTTGGGGGACTAACATTAAATTAATTTATGTTCTTAGTTGTTTGGCTGTTTTTTTGCTTTTGTTTCTGAGACCGTCTTTCACCTCCTCCTGAGCCAAGTTAAGCCATCACTATTCCTATATTCCAGGTCATGTTCTTTCCTGCACTGTTTTATGTTGCTCAAGTGTATACACAGATGCACTGCGTAACTTTTTACATACACGTGTGAGGATGGAAAACTCCCCCAGCGTTGGCATGTGTAAAAGAGTGTTCTTATTTTTATTCTGGGTATTAGCTCAGCCTGGAATTCTCAGCTCAAAATCATTTGGCGCAGAGCTGGATAGACAAGCTCCTGCTTCGTGGCCTCTTGGCTTACTGATGTCTCTGCCAAGAATGTTCGTCCTCCAGAAGCCGCGTGCCTACTTCCTTCCAAAGATCCTTTGGGATCTTTACTTGAAAGTAGCTTCTGAGGGAGGCTCTGCCCAGTCACTTACCTGCACTGCCATCTCTCTCCCCAGGCAACACCTCTTAAGCCTTGAACGCCATCTAATAGTCGATGTATTTTACTTGTCCATCTGTGCGTTGTCGGTCTGAGCTGTCTGTCCAGACACCTGGCACACAGAGAACACTGAATAAATATTTGTTGGATGAATAAGGAAACTGAGAAGCCACTGTCTTGCTTTCTTCCAATATCCCCTAAAAGTAAGTCCTCTAGGTTGCTGTCATCCTTGTCATGTCCTAGGTGACAGTGTGTGTACTCAGAGCACTCCATAAGCGTTCAGGCTTATCTCTGCACCCTCGCTCTTCCAAACCACAAGTCATGCATCCAGGATGGCTCGTTGTTCGTAAACTATTCTTCTTAGCTGTTCCCAGCTGAAAACTGAAATCTCTTCCAGCTCAAGGACATCTTTCCACTTATCTCTCTTTGACCTACCCTTTCCTTCCCTGAACTTCGCTCTCCTCTCTCAAGTCCTGAATCTATTTCCCACCTCTCAAAACATAGCTCTTAGTTTCCCTACTGTTGTTTGATGAACTGAAATCTTAACATTCCTTTCCAGATCACAGTTGGCTCATTGGCTGAATCCATCCAGACCTCTTTCATTTCAACAATCGTATTTAATAAGACCTCTTTTTTGTTGTCCTACAGCTCCTCTTTCAAAGCAACTATTCATGTTTTAGGGGTGAGTTATCCTCTCATTGCTCACTAAACATTAATTAGAAAGTTTTATGTTCTTTTCTGTTCGTGAAGTGTCTCTGCTTCCTCCACTCCAAAACAGTGGGCTGTTCTGCTTGATGGTCATGACTGCTTTTTGTCAAGCTCTTGAATTCTTGGGCTGGCTGGTGACCCTTGGGGTGTTTGCATGTGTTGCAGGAAGGCTTGTGTGGTCTAGTGCAGACAGCTGGTCTGTGTGCCTTGTGTGGTTGTTTTGTTTCTGCTCCTCCAGGGCACCTGGCTGCTCACTGTGAATCCCGGCAGGTGAGCCCTGCTGACGGACAATGGGAAGGTAGCTCCCCGGGAATCCTCAGTGGCCGTCCTAAGCCCCAGGTGACTCTGGGTTATGATGGTTCCCTGTATTTCTGTCTTGGAAGGAGCTGCTTATCTTTTTTTAATCTCGTCTCTTCTCTATCTTCCGCAGGGACTGGGCTAACTGTAAGGGCTGCTCTCTGTCTCTGGGCCTTCCCAGGCTCGGGGTCTGCTTTCTCTAGACAGTGGTGGGCCAGCCCCAGCTGAGCAGAGCGGCTATGGACCAGCTGTGCTAAGCAGTTCTAAACTAATCACCTCGTTATTCGATATTCAATCCCCACCTTGAAACTTCTCTGAGGATCACCTGGGAAGGCCTGTGCTACCCTCCTGCATGGCCGTGAGCCGCAGGTCCCCGCGCCTGATCCCAAATGCTTTCCCTCTTGCAGGAACCCCTCACCGTTTCTTGCCTACTGAAGATCTTCTGTCTTATTTCCTAGCGCGCTGTCATGGTTTTCTTCATTTGAGGAAGTATTTTTTTTCCATCATCTCAACTGGGTATTGATGAGGAGAGAAAGTAGCCAGTTCCTCCATTTCTGAACACTTATTGGCAGAAAAAAACCAGTCTGAGGGCATATGCCATGGTTACGTTGCAGCCATCAAAACCTCAATGCTAAGGGACTCTAAAACCTCACAATTTTCCTTAAATTTTTAACAATTTTATTTTGATGTATTTTCAGGATTCCAGACTATTGGTACATCATGCTCTGCATAGCCCTAACATCAGACGCTCAGTGATTAATGACACATGAAGAGGAATTCCCAGTCAGGCCACACAGTTACGATTAATGACATCGCTCAACTTTTAGATGAACACTTAATATTTTTGTTTGAAAAAAGAAAACTACGCAAAATCTGTTTTGACTTTATTTCTAAATAATGATATTTATCAAGAAGAAACCATAACACTTATAGTAGAAATATCAAAAGGCAGAAGAAGATGGAGAAATGCGCCTCCCAGGTGATGCTAAGCTATTCAAGAGCTGAGCTCTACAAAGAAGTCAGGCGAAGAACATCAGTTGGGCAGAAGCAAGCAAGTTGCAAGCAAGTTATATCAACAGGCTTTTAAAAGAATGAAAACATGATTTCTATTTCTCAAGTTAAGTATCTGATTTCGTGTATTTTTGACAGGTAAACATGTTTACAAGGGTGATTTTACTGCTCTAAAATGTTGCCTCCTCTCTCCAAACCTTTCCTCAACCCCAAATTGCTAGTTATTTGCTTTATTTCATCCTATAAAGACAGCTAACAATCTTTCTCCAACCCTAAAGTGTTCCTTTATTTTATATGATATTTGCCAATTAAACTAAGAAATTATAAAGCACAATAGTTGTCCTTTGGACTACTAGTTTAAAAATCATTCATGTGATCAACTGTGGACGCCTCTTTCAATTAAAGTTATATTTAGAAACACACAGACTCCCTTTTACTGACCTCACAACATCATGAGGGCTTGAGAGTAAGTTCTAGAAATCTCAGATGGGGTCCTCTGTTCAAATCAACAATGTATCTTTTGCACCCATTCTAAGCGTGAGACACCAAAAGTAAATCACCTTCCCTTCATCTTCCAAGACATTAAACTTCTGAGGGTCCATCTTAGCCTAGTAAAATCTACCATCTCTTTGCCCTCCCTGCTTCCAAAAATGGGATAAGTCCATAGAAGTAGTGAAAAAAAAAGGAGAAGAAAAAAAGCCAAGGGATTGTCCCCAAGATGGGGACACCGGCCAGAGGGGACATAAATGAGAGGGAAATCTCTAACGGATATTTCAAATAAAATGTATTGTTTTTGCTGATTGTACAGATTTATCTGTTTTTTAGAAACCCAATATTAAAAATATTTTTGTGAATATCAACAGAAATTGAAGGTATCTGAGACTTCTCATTATATTAGATTGAAAATCTCAGATTACGTAAAGATAAGTCCAAAATTTCTAGGATCTTGAGAATACTCTGATGAAAATATTGTCTGACAACATTAAGGACTTCGCAGTCTTTAGTGGAAACTAAACTTTGAGAGCTCCTTGTTCAGAGATGAGAAAGACACAGAGGGGACACTAACAGGACCCCGTGAACTGCCTGAAATACCAGAGAAAACCCTGCACAACCTCTGTCCCGCCTCTCACACACATGCCGATTACCTTTGTCCTCATCCTTGACAACTCAATTCCAAAAGCCAAGTCCAACCCCAAAACTATCGTGGGGAAGAATAAATGGTGCGGAAAAACCCAGGCCCATCCCAACCGCCCATGCAGAAAAGCCACGAGATCAGGGTCTAGTCTTCACAGGGACTCAGGTAGGATTCACATCCGTCTGACAGGGCGATTTAGTCCAGGGGCTGTCCACCACTCTTCATTCTGTGGCTCCTGGCCTCCGGCATGCTTTAACAGAGCTGTTATTATTTCCAAGGCTGATAGGAAGCAAATCCAAAAGCACTGGCTCTCTCTAAGCCCCAGAGATTCGAGCAAACCTTTGGGAAGTGCCCGGGGTCTGGGTTTGAAGCCCTAAACTCCCCGATGCCCAGATGCTAGCCAGGTCGTGGGGAAAGGGAGCTTCCCCAGGGGCCCTCCCCACCTCCTAGGCTTGCCCATTCAACTCTGGTCCTTCACAAACCCCCATCAGCAGACCCTGGGCCCTTTGCACCTGCCTGGTCGGGAGGGGAGCCTCCAGCGCGCAGTGGCCCTGCCTCCCAGCTGCAAAGGGGACTGGGACACGTCTGAACGGTAGGGAGGGCCAACTCTTTATGAACTAGACAGTAATCCATCTTAAAAAGCATGACCTAGGAACTTGACATGCTTTGCACATGAAGCAGCCAGCAAAGAGACACGGCGGACTCACGTGTGGAGCAAGAGCTCCCGGGGCTGAGACGGGGTAAGCAGGCTGACCGCACTCTGCCGGGACCGAGGGCTCAAGGACATGCAGGGGGGCGAGGCTCAGCCCTGGGAGCTGGGGCCCTGCGCTCGCAACAGCCGCTCGCCCTCCACTGCGCGCGATGGGTACGTACGGGACACTAGAGAGAATAACAGATTGTGCTCCTACTAATGCATTTTTAAAAACAAAACATAGGCTCTTCTCCGCTGATAGCTGATAAGGCTTCCATGGCAGAAGCTGAGTTGAAGCCTCAGAAGAATCAGAACCGCGCCTGCTACAGCCTGTCCCCTCCGGGTGGGGTCTCGGGACACGCCAGCCACTGGCGTCGAGGCCCGTTCTCCCCGCACACCTGGTGGTGCTCACACCTGTGCAGCCCCGACTGTCCCCTTCTCCGGACACAAAGGACGAGCGTGTATCAGAATGCCGGGGAATCTGTCCCTGGGCTTGCAGAGAAATCAGCAAAATGTGGATCCTTCTTAGTCCCTGCTGATGCAGCCCAGCGCTTTCTGTTTTATTTTCCTAAGTATGGTCGGTGCTTAACCGCATTTTTATCGTAATATTTTATGGTTTAATTGTGCACGTCCTGAACAATGTTTTCTCTTTTAAATGTCCTGTGTCACAGAGTTGCAGACCTGATTTTCAGAACTTTCTCCTTTTGTATTTGTCACACAAGTACGTATGTTAACTTGGATAGAAAATAACACTCTGTGCGTGTGTGTGTGTGTGTGTACGTACAAAGTGTGATAAGGATTCTACACACACAGATGCATTTGAAGAGCCTGGGTCTCAGGCACGTTATAACCAAAGGACGTCAGCACCCTGCATGATCTCACCGGCCCCATCAGCCCTGGGCCAGATGGCTGCTTCCGGACCTCCCCACGCCCCATCCACACCTCTGAGGAAGAGCCAGACTACCTTCCTGGGGTCTCCTTCCCCTTCAGTTCCGGCCTAGAGTCAGCCAAAGACAGATCCTAAGTGAGGGGCAGAGAGGCCTCCTTCTCTAGAAACACTGCCAGGGGACCCTCCCCCGTGGGGCCCATCCCAAAGATGTGCCCTGGTTATAATAGCTGGAGCTAGAACCCCAGAAGGGCACATAAGCAGAGCGGGCAGGGAAGTGATGCGGGCAGGGGTGGAGGTGGGGAAGGAAGTTGCCAGGCCGGGTGCCCAGTTGCTGTCTCAAAGGTAGGCAGGATAATCCTGCTTCGTGGATGGAAAGGCTGAGCCCATGCTATCAGCCCAAGGCCACCAGCTAACGAATGTCTGAGCAGAGATGCAAGTCCGTGCTCCCTGAGCCCACAAGCTGGGCTCCTTGGCCCCAGGAATCTGCCGCTCTAGAGAAGGGGCTGGTGCGCGTCACTGTCTAGAGGTGAGACCGATTGCTGCAGGATTTCAGGGTGAAATCGTGCTGGGGTGTGCATGGGAAAAGCCATTTGCCAGAAGGACCGTAAAGGGAAGAATTTGAGCCTGCAAAGGAGACATTTGTTGCTGTTCGCCAAGCACATCCAAGGCACCACAGAAGCAACGTGAACTAGGTAGGAGGTCTGGGGGCCTCTGACATGAAACCCTCCACCGCCGCCTGGGGGTGAGCTGCAGAAAGGTCTGAAGCTTTGCCTTGACCCGGGGCCCTGTGAGCGGGAGGGACTGCGGCACGGGGACCCCCAGCACGGTGTGGCCCTGAGGGGCAGCCTCAGAGGATCGCGCTCCAGGAGACCCGGCTGGCCTGATGCTGTAGCGAGGCTCACCGTTCCCCATGTACACCCCGAATGTGAGCATCCACATGCTTGTATGTTTTTCTCTCTTCAAATCTGTATTTCCTTAATAATGTGAGTCTTTCACCTGCAGAACGCGCTCCGGAGTCATCACTTACCCTCGGCTGATGCCCCAGACGTTACTGACTCCTAGCTCTGTAGCTTTTCTGCTCGTTCTTCCCCCGACCCCCTAAGGCAGGGGTGGAAACTCCGCTGACGGACTGAACCCGCCTTCCAAGACAGGGGGCAGGTGCCAACAGGGACGTCTCGAATTGTGAAAAGGCAGCCTGACCTTAAAAGTCCCTGTTGTCAGCATCCCAGAAGACAGAAGATGGGGTGACGGGCTGTTATGGGCCCCACTGACGGAGCATCTGAGGGCAAGGAGGTATCTGTAAGCCCGTCGGCTCGGATGCTTCTTTGCCTCTGCTTGTCCCCCTGTCTGAGCTCCCATACTTCCGTCTGCCTCCATTTCTCATTTTGTACACTTGACCTTTTCCTTTTATCTGATCGTATTATATAACTACCGTATATTTTTATTAATTTTAGCTTGGTCTTGGATCCCTATTCTTCATTTAAATTTATGATGACTAAAACACTTAATTTGCTTTATAAAAAAGGCAAACAAAAGGAAGTAGCCTTTTATTACAAGCACTAATTGATTTTTCCTGCTCAGTAGCCAAGAAGCTCCCTCGTCTCTGACCTGGGGCCTATGCCAAAGAGGACCTGGCCCATCGTCACTTCTGTCTCTGCACAAGGGGACAGAGGGGTGCCTTGTGCGGGAGGAACCCCTGGCAGGACTTCAAGGCCCTGGGTCTTCCGGCGAAGGGGAGAGCTGGGGCCGTGGCCCAGATAACACGTGGGAGCCCAGGTGACAGGGGTTTATGAAGAAAATCGAAGGAGCCCCAGAGAATCCTGGTTTCTGATATTGTCATCTAGTAAAAGACACTTCCAAGTTCTGTGTGCAAAAACAATCGTTGCCTCTGGCAGCATTAAAAAAAAAAAAATACAAGCCAACTTAATAAGATTCCCTGAGGCCACTGGCAATGCTGAGAGATTGAGGATCAATAGATGTCCTCGTGATTATACATCTTCCAAGAATCTCATTACACATAAACTCATAGACAAAACTGCACAAAGCGTTCACCTGGTAACAGTTGCTCCAGTATTTGGCCTCGATTACCAATTTATAACAGTGTTTCCAAACACCAGCCATTGGTAAACCCCAAAGGAAGGGGGACGAGAACACATCATTTCTCTTCAAGCTGTACTTCTCTTCAGCAGGAAACTACAAAACCCTCAAACCATAGTGGTCAGTAACAGGGCGTAGGGCGCTCGGTGCCATAACGGTAAGCATGCGGCAGCTTTCTGAAACATCTTAGGGGAAACTTTATTTTACATTTTAAAAACCTGGATACATTATGCCATAGAATATACCATTCCTGTTATAAGATAAAGCACCAGATTTCAGATAAAGTCTGTTTCCCGCAGGGTACTCTGCATAGTGCCTCTGGGGCTCAGGAAACCCTCGCCTCGGCTGGGAGGACCGGCGGCAGCTCCGCTCTTTCCTCCTTCCCCGTTTCTAACACAAACAGCCGTCCTCCTGACCTGTCTTCGGCTTCAGATGTTTTCTTCCGATGCCTCGTTACCTCTCTCTGCTTCACTGCAGAGCCCCTGAATCTCTGACCCCAAAAGGATCTCAGGAATCAGAGTCTGATGCCGTCACCTGCCGGTAGAGAATCACCCCTGAGTGCCCGAGAGATCAAGTGGCCGGTCCAGGCCACACGGATCGTTAAGGCGGGGAAGTGTCAGCAACAAAATGCCCCAATCCCCACGCCTCTCAGATGCTTGCTCTCTGGGATTGTTTTCAGAGATGCTCAAATGTTCTACGAACTCATAAGAAATCCAGGAACTGCACACACATTTGGAGAACACATCTCAGAGCAATGGGGGTATTTGAGGTAATGTTAATACTGTGCTAGAAAAGCCTGCAGAAACAGAACTTTCACATGGATGAGCATCCCTCTGCCCGAAGAAGCCTGGGGCAGCTAACCCGACGCCGACCGAGAAGATGCCCAAGGCAAGGGCCTGAGAGCTTGCCGCTTCTGAGGTCAGAGACCACCGCCTGCTTCTCTAGATCCGCCAGAATGGACGCACCTGCTTCCACATTCTCTTTATTCAGCTCTTCATTCCATAAACACAGCCTGGAGGGAGATCGGGTCTTTGGAAGGCAGGGGAGCCCCGGTTTCTGCTCCTTCAGATGGGGTCCCAACAACTTACACCCCACTTTCCCCCTGATGGGATTTCGACGCGTGACATTCCCACACGGGTCACCTCCCCAGGGTGGGACACTGAGCTGTGCAGCCCTCCCCAACGGCATCCGCGAGTAACATGCCCACAGGAACCGGATCGTCGGCAGCGGCACGAGGGCCGACATCTCGACAGCAGACTCTTGCGTGGCTACGTGTGGATGAGCACACCTCTGGGCCTTCCGCCTTGCCGCCCACGCCCCCGAGGCCTGCCTGCCTGCGGCCTACAGGGGGACTCTTGTTGTGGGACTCCCAAGTGTCGTTCGTGCTATCCACCAATAACACAGGCTTAGTCCTAAGACGAGACAATGCAGTTCGCCGACGTGTCGTGTTGTGTGTGTCCTCGTGGACTGGACGTTTCATTCTTAGAGGCAAACACTGCTTATTACAAAATGTTTTTCATTTGCAACACTGATAATGAGCAGGTTCTAAATATGTGCAAAATCCCTTTAAAAACAATGCAGTAACTGGGGCGCCTGGGTGGCTCAGTCGTTAAGCGTCTGCCTTCAGCTCAGGTCATGATCCCAAGGCCCTGGGATCCCAGAGCCCCGCATCGGGCTCCCTGCTCCACGGGAAACCTGCTTCTCTCTCTCCCACTCCCCCTGCTTGTGTTCCCTCTCTCGCTGTGTCTCTCTCTGTCAAATAAATAAAATCTTTAAAAAATAAAAATAAAAACAATAAAAACAATGCAATAACTAAGAAAAGAATGCGTGTATACAGGGGGAAAAAGTTAAACAGCAATCATGAGTTTTATCTTTAGCTATTCCAAACTGGCTAATTTTCGAAACCTCCTGGGACATCTTACTATTTGGTAGAATTTTTCTCCTCTGGGCAAACACCAGGAGTGTGCGGGCTGGATGTGACGGTAAGAGGAGGTGTGCCTCTGTAAGCGGCTACCCGGTGCCCTCCTGAGCTCCTGCGTCAGTCTGCACCCAGCAGTAGGGAGACAGGCGCCGCCGATGCTCCCCGTCCCCGACAGCATTCGGTGCTGCCCTCAGCCCTGTCCACACGTGCGTCCCTGCATCCGCGATGGAGCCGATTGAAACACAGCATCTCAGAGGCCCTGGGGGTCTGTGAGCCTGTGTTCTTGGACTGGTCGTGGTGCAGCGCCCGAGACCAGCCGATCCCCCACCCCCGGGGCATGTTTGCGGCGTGTTAGCAATGGTGAGGATGGTCTGGGGACTGCCGTGGGCTACACTGTGTCCCCCCCAAGTTCATAGGCTGATGTCCTTGCCCCAGCACCTCAGACAGTGCCTGCATTTGGAGGTATGGCCTTCAAAGAGGCAACTAAGGTAAACTGAGTTCACATGGGCTGGTCTGAGTCCAGGATGACTGGCATCCTCCTAGGAAAAGCAGATGAGGACACAAACAGACCACGGGAGGACACGGGGAGAAGGCAGCCGTCTGCAAACCGAGGAGACGGGCCTCGGAATGAGCCACGCCTGCACGCACGGGGACCCGGGACCTCCAGCCGAAGGGACGCTGCTGCAGGGTTGAAGGCGGCAGTGTGCAGAGGTCTGGCTCGCATGGCCAGCGGTCCCGTCCCTGCACACAGTGGCCCCTGCCCCCCGCCAGCCCCACCCCTGCAGCGCTGGTCAGGTCACACAGCGCTTTGTCTGCTGAGCCTGCCGCCGGACCAGCCAGGTCTGGTTGAAATGGTGAACCCCAGCCCCACATAATAGCGACCTTTCCCTCCCTCCAGCTCTTTCTCAGAACCTTCCAGTGCACTGGGCACTGAGAGCTCTCTGAAAGCCCGACCGTGAACCCGGAGCTCCGGGGAAGAAGGCATGGCTGGGCTGGACCCAGACGGAAGCGCCTGCCCCTCCTCACCCCTGCCCGTCTGCGGGACAGTCACCGCGACTTCGAAGCCTCTCGGCTGTGCCCGGTTACCCTC
The DNA here is from genome assembly GCF_011800145.1 of Mirounga leonina. Classification (NCBI taxonomy): domain Eukaryota; kingdom Metazoa; phylum Chordata; class Mammalia; order Carnivora; family Phocidae; genus Mirounga; species Mirounga leonina. The sequence goes on along the minus strand of NW_023270316.1, from coordinate 2,934,489 downwards.
CTTTCGGCTCCGCCCCGGGCTCTGGGGACGGGGGCTGTGTTCAAAGCTGGGCACCCTCGGGCCGATCGCCTCCCCGAAGGGAGGATGGTGTCAGAGCCAGATGCTGTCTGCACCGTGGCTGGGTCCCCGCCAGGCGCGAGGAGAAAGAGAGGACACACACCTGCACACAGGACCAGGACACCTTCCTGGACTCGTCTGCTAGAAGTTCCCCTGAATCCTGGACAGACAGCAGCCTCGGAGCCAGGGTGCCCAGGGCTGGGAGCCGCGGGGTGCCCTATCCCTCCGCTTTGGGGTGCACGTCCAGTTCCCATGCACCAGCCTCTCCTCCCACCCACACAGAGGTCGCTGTAGACACGACTCATCCCCCAACGTCTTACCGTGAAAGTCCTCAGACCCCAGAAAAATGGACGGCGTTGTGCGGCGGACACTCCTATACTCATCGCCCAGGGTCAGCCGGTCCTAATTTCTCGCACACTGATCCACCTTTCCCCTCTCTAGCGGTGTGTCCAATTGTTTTAACTTTTATCTATTTCAGAATAAGTTCCAGACGTCAGCACGCTTTGCTCCTAAATGCTTTAACATGCGTATCCTGAATTAGAGCTCAATGTTCGTTTACCGTTCTCTTTTTCAAACCCTACCTTTTAAATTTAGTGATGTATGGGGTGATTTTTTCTTTAGAATTTCACAATACTTCTAAGGAGAGCTGGAAGTGCTCCCGTGAGGAGCAAAAACAGAGCTGGAAACTTCAGTCTATGGCAGGAACCCTTCCTTTTCGGCATTTACAGAAACGAGGGCTGGAACTGAATCAGATGCGCTGGATTCAGCTCCTCCTTATTATACGTGAAGGAAAGAAAACAGGATCCAGAAAGTGCAGGGGATTGGCTCAGGGCACAGAAGAAGCTCTGTGTGGCTGGGGGCCCAAGCCTCAGGTCTGGCCCCAGCTCCTTTAAAGCTTTCCTTCCCACTGCTGACGCTCCCCCCCCTTCCCCCTTCCCTCCTTCTCTGTGTCTGTCTCTTTCTCCTCCCTCCCCTGCCCCCTCTCTCCCTGCCACCCTCCCTCGGTCTCTTTCCGTCTCTCTTTCCCTGTGTCTCTGTCTTTCTCTCCCCCTTCCTCCCCCTCCCCCACCTCCTGAGTGACCCAGTGTGACTTGCTTCAGGGGCAGGGTGCATGCTACGGGGGGGGGGGCCCTGCCCTGTCTGGGACCCTCACACCCTAAGGCCCGACATGTGACCCCTCAACAGTAACATAAAAACAGGAATCGTACCAAGACAAGGACAGGGAGAATTCCCACAAATAATGGTCTGGTTGTTTGGGCTTTCTTGTTATTTTAACTCGAAGTGATTGGGGGATTTCTGTGCAAATTTAAAATTGGCACTAGAAACAATAAAATCTGAGAAAGTGACTTCACTAGATAGTAATTTTGCTTTAGGAAAACCACAACAGCACCAGAGCTAGGCCCGGTAAAATCTGCTTTCTGCTTTAACCGGCACCATGACACAGATCAAGGCGCTAACGAGACCCCGAACAAAGGAGCCGTGGGACAGCGGCCCTTGTGGGCGGGCGCCCCGGGACTGGGAGGAAGCCCCCAGCCACACGACGACAGGGGATTCTTGGAAGAACCTCCTGCTGAGCCGCGTGGAGCATCCATCCCTTCCGTCCCTCACCTACTGGACGGCTCCTCTGGGACAAACGTCATGATGCCCGGCTCCTGGCGTGGCAGGGTCTTCCAGCACCTTCCAGGGGGCAAGCTGCACCCGTGGCCCATGCCCCACAGCGGTGCTTCGCGCTCCCTCTCCTTCCTGTCTCTCTGGGCACCGGGGGCCGCGGGACTGTGGCCTCCCCCTTGGGCACCTTGCGGCTCAGCCTCCTCACCACGTGCCATCGGCAGCTCGGTCACTTGACGCCTCCTTCCTCATCACCACCCCCTCTCCCCCCGCATCTCCTAACTCTGCCGCCACGCTCGAGGCTCGTCAGCGCCCAGCCTGTGCCCTGGTATCAGGAGCGCCCACACAGAAACCTCCCTCCCGGGGCGCCTGTGTGGCTCGGTTGGTTAAGCATCTGACTCTTGATGTTGGCTCAGGTCATGGTCTCAGGGTCATGGGACGGAGCCCCACGTGGGGCTCTGCACTTAGCAGGGAGTCTGTGTGAGATTCTCTCTCTCCCTCTGCCCCTCCCCCTGCTCTATAAATAGATGATAGATAGATAGATAGATAGATAGATAGATAGATAGATAGATAGATAAGATCTTTTTTAAAAAAAGAAAAAAAGAAACCTCCCTCTCCCATCATAATCTCCTCCATTATTCCTTGATCTTCAGGGTCTGGGGAACATCTGGTGTGCAAAGGCCGTCCTTCCTTCCTGCCATAGCTCATCTGCAGGCACGTCCGTCCCTGGAGGCCACCAGGCCCACCCCCCACCTCCAGGCCACCCCCCAACACCCCTGTCCTCGGCCGCCCCACCCACCCCACAGAATCCTAGAAAGCACGGCCCAGCTGTGTCGGGCACAGTTTCGGGCACATTTTAGGGCCAAGGGCTAATCATTGAAATCCCTGCATTCACCTCCATCTGTCTCTTTGTCCCTCTGTCCCTCTAGTCTGTCTGTCTGTGTCTTAATCTCTCACATTCTGTCATTCACGCCATATTTTAAAATGTACTTCTCTTTGATCTGTCAGTCGAGCATCACCCTCAGCCGGTGATTACCGACAGCACCGCAATGGTGATTAACCACCGATTCACGGCCTCCTCAGTAAAATTAACCTATCTGGGGACACTAATGATGCGTTCGCCCGACATCTCCAAATTGGCAGAACTATAGACAGCTCTCAGATGACTCAGGCTTTCTGAGGAGAAATTAGATAGAGATTAAACTATTTAGTCTGAAAATAAATGCTATGAAGCTGCTTAATATCTTCAAGCATCATGAAGCCTTAGAACGCGGTTTCCTTGGAAGACACACAAGGCAATGAGCTTATGTGTTAGCGGGATGAGGAGAGCGGGAGCGGCCGGAGAAAGGCCAGGGCCCAGACGAATGCGTGGGCGCTCACACTCCCTCTTGTGTAATTTTTGGGTTTTATTTCTTCTCGCTGGGTAGTTTTAAAATCACTAAATACACACTCATGTTGTCTATTTTTCCAGACACAAATGAATCAGGGTATTTGGGCGTGTACACAGGTCCCCTCCTTCTACAAACACAAACGGAATTGCATTCTGTACTGTCGTGCAACTTGCTTTTTGCCTTTTTTAAAGATTTTATGTATTCATTTAAGAGAGAGAGAGCACAGAAGGAGAGGGAGAGGGAGAAGCAGGGAGCTTCTCAGCAGGGAGCTGACGATGCGGGGCTCGATCCCAGGACCCCGGGACCATGACCTGAGCCGAAGGCAGACGCTTCACCGGCTGAGCCCCCCAGGCGCCCCTTGCTTTTTGCCTTTAACCACCTCTGTTAGGCACCTTAACAGACCAGTACGCATAACGCTCCCTCCTTATCGGACGGGGGAGCCTCCCGCGTATGAGCATGTCATGCCTTCCTGCACCGCAGCTCCGTTGGACACACTTCATGATATTTCCATTTCTTACAGAACTCATGCTCCCATCTTTGCACACTTCTGTGAGTGTGTCCATCGAATAAGTTCCTAGACATGAAAACGAACTCCTGGAGAGGGAATAACTGGATAAAAGAGCAGTTTATTTTTAACCAGTTTAGAGTGAGTATTTGTCTTCAGGCTGATATCTCAGGGAAGCGGAGGTCCTCACACGCCAACCACCAAAACCGCTCGCTAAGCAGGTTGCTGGGACATCCTCGGAGAGGCTGATGTGGAAGGTCAGGGCTGTGGCTCCGCACCCCACATCGGAGACCAGGTCCTAGCTCCTGCCGCTGTTGGTGCGGGGACCACGCTCGGCAAGCCACGGAGCTGAACCACCTGCTTGCTTTCCAGAAAAAGGAAGTCGTCTGACCTCTGGGAGCCAGAGTTGGTGTCCTCTCTTTTCCGAATGCACTGGGTTTCCCAGCCCTGTTCCCGCCAGGGTGAGCGGGAAGGCGGGTGCCTGGGGAGGAGCCCACCGCCCGCCGCACCGTGCCCCAGAACTCTCGAATCTCAAGCCCCCCGCCCTGCGCCTGCTCCTTCTCAAAAGCCGTCTGGTGCCTCGAGGACTCCAGGGATAGTTAGCGAGCCTCTGGGAATTCCTCACGCCTCACGCCTTTTTAATGAGGCTCAAGCCGGGTCACTCGCACTACCACCACCACCAACAGTCCTGCCTGGGTAAGAAATCGGACGCGGGGGCGCCTGGGTGGCTCAGTTGGTTGAGCGACTGCCTTCGGCTCAGGTCATGATCCTGGAGTCCCGGGATCGAGTCCCGCATCGGGCTCCCTGCTCGGCAGGGGGTCTGCTTCTCCCTCTGCCCTCTTCCCTCTCGTGCTCTCTGTCTCTCATTCTCTCTCTCTCTCAAATAAATAAATAAATAAATAAAAGAAATCGGACGCGGGTCACCACGGGGCACTGACTCAGGACACAGGTCCTCCCGCCGCGTGTGTGGTCAGACGGGGTGTGGGGGCTCGTGCACTGGCCTGTGGCCGCCGAGCCGGCAGGCGACGGGACCGGTGTCCACACTCAGCAGCCTGTCATTGGAGCCCCGTTCACTGCCCAGCTGACGTCCTGGCGCCGTGAGCTCTACAGCCAGTACTTGACTCATCGGCCCCTCTCGTTCCGTCCCCGTGCAAGGCCAGCTTTAAGAGAGGGTGGCATTCGTTATTGGCTTGGGGTTCCTGTCGGTCTGTGGACGTGGTCTTGTGATGTGGCCAGGGGCTGGCTGTCCCCACGACAGTAGCTGTGGTGCGTATTTCACATGCACGGGCAGAAGTGACACAGATATGAACACTGCCCAGGTCAAGAAGAAAGCGTGGAAACGCCAGGTGTCCCGTGGAACAGTCACGCAAGACAGGACGGGTGCGCTCATGCAGGCCAGGGAGACTCACGGGCAGGGCCCGGCCCTGGGGCGCGGCTGGGGTGGTGTGGGCTCGGCCGGGTGGGTGGCGAGCCTCCATCGCCGAGCCCCACAGGCTCTCCAAGACACCACACTGACCCTGCAGGTGCTCTTCACCTTCTGGGCGCCGAGGCCTGGACCAGACTGCTGACCACATTCCCGAAGCCCCAGGGGCCGGGTGGCAGGTGCGCACAGCTGGACGGGGCCGAGGGCCAGCTCCCGGCGACAGAGCGGCTGCCCACAGGAAGGAAGCAGGGCCCTCGGCCCCCGTGAAGAATGCCAGACCTCTGAGGGTCCCTGAGAAACCGGAGCCGAGCAGACCCCAACAGGGGACTGAGGTGAGTGGACCCCAACATGGGACTGAGGTGCGCAAGCAGCGGGAGACCAGGGGAGATGCTGGGCTGCCCCTCGGGGGGCTTCCAGCCGGCTCAGGCATGTCCTCGGGGCCCGAGGGTGCAGGCTGGCGGGCAGCCCCCCAAGCTGTGCGTCTTTCATTTACACCATGGACTACAAGTTCTGGAACATCAGGATTGTTGGGGAGCAGCTCAGTTATAACCCCCAGGCCTCACAATCTTGTTGACTCCAGTCCCACAAGGGGGGCCCCTGTCCCAGCCCTGGTGCCCACGGGTGTGGCCTCGTTTGGAAACTCGGTCTTTCAGACGCCAGCACATTCAGAGCGGGGCGCACTGGGGTAGAGGGGCCCTCACGCGGGGAGAAGGCCATGTGAGCAGAGCACAGACCCGGTGAGGCGGCGGCCGCAAGCCAAGGAGGACCGAGGCCACCGGCAGCCCCCGGGGGGCAGAAGAGGAGCCCCCCACCTTCGGAGGGCACGCGTCCCCGCCGAACCTGGACTTCGGCTTCCCGCCTCCGGCACTGAGACAACCAGCTTCTCTTGTCCCAGGGCCGCCCCATTTGTGGCGAGTGCTTCGGCAGCCCTGGGAGACAGAAAGCATCGTAACCCGGCTTGCAAGCGCGGACAGCGGGGCCCAGAACCCCAGTCACCCCAAGGCCTTGCCCCGCCTGTCCAGGCCCCCGGGCCTCCCTCGCATCGCTTCGCGCCTCCAGGGCCCGCCCTGGCCCCGCACTGAGGGGCACCTGATCCCGGGCCGGCAGCCGCCCAAGAAGAGGCTGCCCGAATTAGGATCCGGAGGCCCGCGGTCACATGCCTCGGATGCTGGCAGGTCCAGGGGCGGCGCCGAGCGCCCTGCCGGACTCGCGGGCGTTGCTGGCATCCCTGGCCACTCTCCGTGGATGCCGGGTGCGTGGCCAAAGAGGCGTCCCCCCGCGAGTGTCGGGGCAGGCCTGGGGCGGGCGGGGCGGCAGGGCTCAGCCCCGCCGGGTCGCCTGGCACAGACCTGGCGCGGGGCGGGCGGCCGGCGGCCCGGGTCAGCACCTCCGTCACCCTGGCATGCTGGAGCCCCCGGGCCTGGATGGCTCGGGCGCCCAGGGGGTCCCCTGTCGCTGGCTGTGCTCAGGGCTCCTGAGCGAGCGGCTACCAGCCGTGGGGCCGGCCCACGCCGGCCAGGGCCGCCCGCTGCCCGACCTGCGGAGCGACCGGCACGCGGCCGCCCGCGGGCGTGCCGACGGGGGCGCGGGTGTGCGCCCGCGCGCGTGTGTCCGGGTGGCACGCGTGCGTGAGCGCGCGCCCGCGGGGGCCCCCAGACGGCGGAGACGCAGCTCGCTCGGTGCTGGCGCCCGGCGGGGGTGCCTGTGGCCGCGGCGCGTGCACCCTTGGAAGGGACCCGGCGCTCTGCGGGGTCCCCGTCGTAGGAACGCTAGTCCTGCCGTGGGGGCCCTACCCTCACGACCCCGTCTGACCTGAGTCGCCCCAAGGGCCCACCTCCCAGCACCGTCCCGTCGAGGTGGGGATTCCGGCGGGGGACGGTCAGAGGGCGCGAGCCTGCAGGCCGCAACGCGGCGTGTGCACACGCGTGTGCGCGCCGACACGCACGTCCTGGGCGTGCCTCTGCGTGCGTGCGGGCGTGTCCGGTGTGCGCGCGCGCCGCATGCGGAGCGTGGAGCCGGGCCGGGCGCCCAGGCTGACGGAGGCCCGGCCTTCCCGGGGCGGGGCGGCCGCGCGAGGCCCCGGCGCGCTTTGCGCGGACTGTGCTGCCACCTGGCGGGCGGGCGGCGGCGGGCCGGCCTGCGGAAAGACGGGGTCTCCGCCCCAGCCGGCGCGGCCCGTGCGCCCGCGGGGTCTCGTCCCCGCGCGCGGACGAGGAAGGGCGCGTGGGGCGGGCGCCGGGGCCGCGCTCCGAGGCCCCGCTGGGTCCTCGATCCCCAGGCAGCCGCTGGGGGCTCGCTGCCTGCGGCGTTCCGAGGGCGGGCTGGTGGCCGCCGCCCGGCTCTGCGGCTTCTGGCGTCCACACTGGGCCGTCGGGGAGGCGGACCCTCCTCCCTCTGCGCCCCAAGCGGCGGGAACGAGCCCGGTCCGCGGCTCTGTCCGCGGCGCCCCGTGCCATCAGCGCGCCCGCACCGCGCCCGACCTCGCCGGAGCCGTCGGGGGATCGGGAGGCCCACTGGGGGCCTCCGCATAAGTCTGCTGGGCCCTCGCGCCTTGGGCTCTGCCAGAGAGGCCGGTCCCCCAGCCCCCCTCCTCCATCTTCTCCGAGTCCAGGAAAAGGGCACTGTCGGTTCCAAGTCCAGTTGCTTCGGAAAGCGCGCTGCCCTCGGCGCCCTCGGGGGGCTTCCGCCCGGACGGACGGTCGGTGCTGTCGCTACGAGCTCCATCCGCGCGGGCACCTTGTCACACGGCGCGGCGCGGAGCTCAGGGCGGTCGGGCGCCCCGCCGTCGTGCGGGAGGACCAGGGGACAGCCCAGCCCCGGAGCCGTGTGCTGGCGCCGGCGCCCCCCTCGGACTCTGCCAGAGCCGCGTGCCCAGCGCAAACTCGGCGGGTCGTTCTCCTTAGAGCCCCGGGCATCTCCCGAATTCCTAAGCCGCAGGCCTTCCGGGCCGCGCTAGCGGTCCGAGCGGAGAGCACCTGCCACAAAACTCAGCTTCAAACAGCAAGCACGGGCCATCTCACGGTCTCCAGGGTCAGGAATTCAAGCAGAGGTGAGCTGGCGCCTCCGAAAGCAGGTTTTACTTTTACTGAGGTGGGTGAAGCCCGCAGATCAGGTGACATCAACCACGGCTGGAAAGTGCTACTCAGAGACCCCGCGAGGACAGTCACCCCACGCCCGCCGCGCGGGGCCGCAGACGAAGTGCCAGGAGCGGGCTCTCGCCGACACCGAGCCTGCCCGCTCGCCGATCTCAGACCTCCCAGCCTCCAGACCTGCGAGAATGACACTCTGTGGTCCATAAGCCCCTGTCGGGGACATTCTGTTGCCCGAATGGACTGACATTTGCACCCTCCAGGAACTCTCCAAGGTCAGCAAGGCCCCCAATGTCAAAACATCAGAAAAGACAGAAAACGCACAGTATGATTGATACGGGGTGTTTCTGGCTCATGGCTTGAGAGAGGGGAGGACCCGCCTTTAACACTGTTCCCACAGCAGGTGGCTGGACGGCTCGGGGCCTCATCACGCGGTCTGTCCATGGGGCCGCCTGAGTGTCTGCACGGCATGAGTCTGGCTCCCTCAGCGTGCGTGACCCCAGAGCGACAACCAGCCACCGTGAGGACTTGTGATGACCTTGTCTCTGAAATCACACACCATCCCCTCCACCTGTTTCTCCGTGTTAGAGGCACATCCCGAGTCCTGCCCACCCTCGGGGGGAGGGTAACTGAACTCCACTTCTTGAACGGAGGAGAAAGAACCCGTGGGTGTATTTAAGAGCCCCCACACGGGCTGGGCCAGGCTCTATTTCCATGCCCCCCTGCCCAAGACCCTCGGCCCCATCCCTCGCTTTTTAATCAAAGGCTCACATCAGAAGCACCAAGGAAGGTTGCTTTCGATCCAGATGCCCAGGATGCACTGTCTGACCGTGAATACTGCCCTAGGGCCACCCGAGGTAAGCCGCTGCCCCCAGGGGCCGCGCGCAGGGCATCACCACGGGCTTCTTGAGTAGCTTTCTTGGTCGGCCATGCCCTTTGTCCACATCATCTCGGGAACACTTTATTCCCATCCTCAGCCAGCTTCAATGCCACCTGCTCTGTGAACCGCTCCCAGAGCCCTGGTCTGGCACAAGGAACTGCTCCCTCTCCGTGTCCCAGGATCCCTCCGGACATACCTCCCAGGAGGCCCGGAGCACGTGACGATAATATCAGAGAGAGTGTGCTTTTCTTTATAGCTAGACCAGGAACTGCTCAAAGGGAGACACGGACACATTTACACTAGCGTCCACAGCATCTGTCCCCTGGGGGACGGTTACCTTATTCTGGCTAAATGAATGACCGAGGGAAAAGCAAGTGGTCAGTCTCTGGAAGCATCTCTAGGAGACGTTTGGGGAAGGGCAGGTTTCCCTCCCAAGTATGAGCTGTATCCTGGGAATGTCCAACTTCCTGCAACCGTGGGCTTCTGTCAAGACCACATATGAACTCTCCGGGCACTGGCCTGTTCTGATTCCAGGTGTTTGTCCCTTGTCCTATGATGAGCCAGTCCGTTTCTCTCGGGAACTTGACCCTCTGTGTCTTCCAGCTTGACTGGCCGCCTCCAGGCCTGCGCCAGCGTTCCCTGGATGATCCGTCCTTAGGTAGCATCTTACACTGTTGTCTTGTCTCACATGCTCATCTCTCAACTGTTCGTCCACTCCTGAGAGCAGGACCGTGCATTGCGCCCATCTGGTCTTTGGTGCTTTGACACTCAGCATTCAGCAACTGTGTGTGTGAGCTGATGGACGTTTCCAGCACGTTCACCTGTTAGAGCAACACGTTCTATCTGCTGTGCAAACACTGATTCCAACCTCATAAAGTTCTTTCCATTTTTCAAGAAAAGCAGAGATGCAGGATGTCCTAAGTGTGGCGGATAATGTCCTGCTGTATTTGGAACGGTGGCACCTCATGAGCCTCATGAGTTGTGGGTGCCGTTAGGGACGGTGCCAGAGCCGGGGAGAGCCGAGGTCCCGGCTCACGTGTCTCTTTGGAGAAGGACCCGTGTTTTCTGTCTGTCCCCCCCAGTCAGTCACATCACACTCTGAGTCAGGCAGAGCAGAATTCTTCCTTTGGTCGCAAATGAATTGAGGCCCCTACTTAGGCCATAATTGGACTCTTTTCTTTCCTTCACTCCATCGTGGTCTCTATTTGGCCTGAGGAAAAGCGGTCAAAAGGAAGACATTTGCACTGTCTACACGTACGGGGAGGACGTCATAGCAAATCGTGAGGAGTAGGTGTGCTCTGTGCTCTGCAGGGCATGACCAGTACCAAGAACACACAGGAAGGGCAAGGGGGGCCAAGAGAAGAAAAACATTCTAGAAACACGATTTGACTAGTGACGAACTAGGCTGCCTTGTACCAAAGGATGGTGCTGAAACATTCAGCATTTAAATAGATGCTACCCACAGATCATCCATCAGAAGACCTACAGATGCAGCCGAGGACCTGCAACTGGATCTGATCTAAATTCTCAAATTCATGCAAATGGCAGAGTGCATGGAACCTGATAGGATACCACCGAGTGTTGAAATAGTACACGTAATCTACACATAATCTACACGTAATCTACACCAGCGTAAAATATGCCTGCGTGTTTGTGCTGGTGCGTGCCTACACGTCCCAGGAACATGCACGTCTGTGATGAGCAAAGTTGTGGGAAGTGCTGTGTTGCTGGAAAAGAAGAAGCAGCACCAAAGACTTAAAGGAAAATGGAGAAACTTTTTAATGAAACTTTTCTGTCCATCTCCTTTTTTCCTTCGTGTGTTTTCCTGCCATTGCTTGATGGCTGCAGCCAAAAAGGCTCCCGCGGGGCTCTGCTGAGGGGCTCTTGGAGCAGGTACGCGCTTCGTCTCATCCATCACTTAAATTCTACAGTTTTATGGCTTGATTCCTTTCTAAAATTTGTCCACAGCCCACCTACGGGCAAAAATCCCTTCCTGCAGAGCCGGGAACTAATCATCTCGTCCGTGGCTCCCGCAATGATGCACACCTGTGTAGATAGTCACTTTACATATGACTGAGGGCCCATCACTAGAGATCTAAGGAGATGAAACAAAGAGTTACTTCAGGGGAAATGTGTAAATTGAAGTTTCCACCTTTCCAGAGCGCCCAGTTCTGGCTCTGACGTCCTGTTGGACATGTCCTGGAGTTCAAGCGAATGTCGGGGTCCCGCCCCCGGTGGAACAGAAGCTCTGCATGAGCCGTCCCTCTGCTCTAATCCTGCATCCACAGGATCCCATGGCACTTACTTATAAATGTGTTTATGGGGAACTTTTCAAAGTCTATGGTGGTTAGTGATTCATAGTCGCATGAATGGTATTTTTGGTGTATAGTTTACCGAAGTGGACACGAGGAATTCATTTCTTTACAGGTCATACAAGCTGGATCCACTGTCCCACTGCTCAAATAGTTGAATAATTCATCGCCCCCCCCCCCAAAAAAAAAAAAAAAACAAACAATGCAGCACTGTTAGTATTGCTGAAATCGTTTCCTTCTGGGAAATGGGGATCGGGTAGGTGAACGGCATCGTTTCTGAGAGCCGCTGTCCTAGGGCTACACCCAACTTCCCCCCCTCCAGTTCCGCAACGAAACTTAGCGAACACGGCCCCAGGTTCTTGTTCTCCATGGCTCCATGGAAATGCAGGGAAAGATAGACAGCAGTGAAGAGTGGTTTTACCACTTTGGAACTGACCAGCCCCCTTCCAAATTCATATCCCACACCCGTGTGTAAGGCTTGCACGAGCGCCCAGCCACGCTCAGCGATGCCCTGTGGTGGTGCGGGCACCCTGCACTGCGCGTTCTCTTGCTTTGCCATAAGCAGCAAGCCAGGTCTGCGGGCTCTGTGCTGGACAGAGCAGTGACCCCTGAAAGATGTCCATGGGCTCGTCCCAGGAACTCCTGCATATCTTCCGTTTGCTACCAAAGGACTACAAAGATTTAAAAATGGAGTTAAGGTGTTACCCTGCATGGACCCAGGATAGAGCCATAAGGGTCCTTAAAAGTGGGAGTGGGAGACAGGAGAGTCAGAGGGAGACGTGACGACAGAGACAGCGTCAGCGTGGAGAGATGGAGAAGGACCCCGACCAGCCCTTGCTCACGTGGGAGACAAAGGAAGGGGTCACGGCCCAGGAACGCGGCAGCCTCTGGACGCTGGAACAGGCAAGGGCGCCGATTCTCCGCCAGAGCCTCCAGGAGGAAGCAGCCCAGCCGACACCCTGATCTCCGCTCAGACTCCCAGCTGCAGAGCTGTAAGAACAAACGTGTGTTCCAGCCGCTGCATGGGCGGTGATCGGTTCCAGCATCGAGAGCCAGCCTTACCCCTGCCGAATATGTTTTCTCGAGATCCTAGGGAGACAAACGGCTCACAAGAGAGGGAGGAAAACACAGGGAAAGACCAAACACTTTGACCAGCCTTACCTCGCATTTTTACACGAAGGGAATTTGCTGCAAATTAATTCCTTTCCCTTCTACTTTCTCCCTGGCTAGCAAAGGTCATCCGTGCGTGCAGGTGTTCATGTATTCACTCAGTAACCATTCACTTAAAGTGTTGTTCGTACACTAAGCTAGAATCAAAGGAAGTTTTTAAAAACAGCAAGAATTGTTCTTTAATCTTTCCCCTTCCTCAGGAAGTTGAGGAGGAAATGTGGCGTCCGTGGAGAGCACTGCAGCAACACGTGGTGGGTGCTCTCGGGGAGGCGAGCGAAGGAGCCATGGGCGTCGCACTGAGAGCCCGACCACTTAGAAGACTTGGCTGGGAATGAGCGCTGTAGAGCTGGGTGTGTGTTCAGACTGGCGGACTAGCGACAGTCCCCGGGGGGACAGAGAGAACGACAAGAAGAGAGTGACAGAGGCCCGAGGGGCCCAGCTGGATGCCTCAGGGCGCAGCAGTGTCTGCAGTGCTTGGGGTTCTTGTAGGAAAGTTCCTATGAAGCGTCTAACATGTTTTCCAGTTGAGGAAAGGAAAATCTTTAAAGAGGGGAAAAATGCTTTTTTGTGTGTGAACAAGTAAAAGGCCATTTCTTTTTTTTTTTTTTTTTTAAGATTTTATTCATTTACTTGACAGAGACACAGCGAGAGAGGGAACACAAGCAGGGGGAGTGGGAGAGGGAGAAGCAGGCTGTCCGCTGAGCAGGGAGCCCGATGTGGGACCCGATCCCAGGACCCTGGGATCATGACCTGAGCCGAAGGCAGACGCTCAACGACTGAGCCACCCAGGCGCCCTAAAAGGCCATTTCTATGAGAATTAACTGAATTCTTTAAAAAATCTTGCTGAGGTGGGGCACTGGGGTGACACAGTTGGTTCAACCTCCAACTCTTTTGATTTCAGCTCAGGTTGTGATCTCATGGTCCTGGGATCGAGCCCCGCGTCAGGCTCCGTGCTCACCGGGGAGCCTGCTTAAGATTCTCTGTCTCGGGGCACCTGTGTGGCTCAGTCGTTAAGCGTCTGCCTTCGGCTCAGGTCGCGATCCCAGGGTCCTGGGATCGAGTCCCACATCGGGCTCCCTGCTCAGCGGACAGCCTGCTTCTCCCTCTCCCACTCCCCCTGCTTGTGTTCCCTCTCTCGCTGTGTCTCTGTCAAATAAATGAATAAAATCTTAAAAAAAAAAAAAAAAAAGATTCTCTGTCTCTGTCTCTCTCTCAAATAAATCAATCTTTAAGAAAATTTTTTGCTGAGGTGACAGCTCAGCCTAGGGCCATTGCTAGCGAAATTCGGGACTCGGAGAACATCACAGTAGTATTGACTGCCTCTATCCCAACACATGTTCGTGAAAGAATTCAGCTTAAATAGAATACGAAGAAAAACAGCACGACCGGGCCGTCCACGGTGAGCACGAGAAGGAAGGGGAAGGGCGTCCTTACCGTCCCCGCACTACGGACAAGCGGGAGGGGAGAGGGAGCTCTCCAGGACTGTTAACACTTGTGATCGCTTCTCGCCCGGCCGCCTCCCTGGTCCCACTCGCCTGAACATAAGGGGAAAACTAGGCACCCCCAAAGTAGGATAAAGTAGGATGTGAAAAATCCAACAATTGGTCGTACTCTAAGGTCAACCTTTCCTCCACGTGTCGTTCCCCAACACATTCAGTGCTGCCCTCAGCACGACGCTGTACGCAAAGTACCAGTTAACCCCGGGTGTCCCGCGGACCTGCCACGCAGTCTGGGCAAGCCTGAGCCATCTGCCCCCGAGGAGGAGAGGGCGTCCCACAGGGTTGGGGGCCGGCGTCGGTGACCGCAGGGACTGCCCTTGCCAAGCGCCTTCGTGTGTGGCCACTCGCCATTTATTGCCCCCTGCCCTGATGAGGTGCTGCCCCAAGGTGCCCAGTACGTGATTTATTTACAAATCTAAGTAGATGAAAGGCAGCAGTGGGTTCCCAAATGCTTTAATAACAGGCTCTCAAAAAAAAAAAAAATGTTTTAACATCCTGATGGTGCAGCATTGCCGATTTCCACGCTGTACATCAGTCCACGGCCGACTTCGCGAGCTGGTGTGAGCCAGCTCCAGCACGTTACCGCTTAAGGATTCGAAGACGAACAAGGCACCCATACACGTCTCAGAAGAAAACAGAAGGCACTCCTCTGCAGTCTTGTGACAGAGAAGAACTTTCAAAGTAATGATTAAAGAAAGATGAGAAACTTGAATTTACATCAAAAATTCTACATACCAAAATTAAAATTAAATTTCAAATTTTAAGGCCATAAGAAAAAAACAGAGACAAAGTTAAACGAATAAAAGTATTTGCAGTGTTATCACGGAATGTCTCAAAATCACTTTAATAAGACCAACCACCCAGCAGAAAACTTACAGAATGACATGAGCCATAGTTTCAAGAAAAGGGAACATCAAAGAATCCTTTACTATGTTAAAAGATGCTCAACCTCACCCATAGTAAGAGAAACAAAAATAGGTGCGTTGACCTCCAGGCGTTTCTATACAATAAAACACTGTGTTGCGAAGGCTGAGGAGAAGTCACCAGTGCACATGGCTGGTAGGGACGGAGGCCGCACCTCACGGAGGGGACATGACAACGTCCATCAGAAGGCAAAGCGCTGATACTCTGACGCGGCCACAGTTCCTGGGAGGTTGCCCTGGAGATACACTTTCACTGGCTTGTTTTTGGCGGGGTTTTGGTGCCAGTAGACTGTTAGCCCATAAATGGGGGATGGTTAAGTGGAGTGCGATCCAGCCATGTCACGGAGCGCAGGCAACCATGAGAAAGGATAAGGAGTTCCCTGCATGGTGGTGTTTAAAGATCTCCAAGGCAGATCAAATTAATAATTCTTTAAAAGCAACATACAGAAGTGGCCATATTATACAAAATTTGTCTAAAAAGAAACAAGAAGGGAAAATTAAAATGTATATTTTTAATTTTCTGTTCTGCCCACTAATAAGCTCTGGAAGCATATAAGCAGTTACTGATCATGTTTTTGGGGCGGTGCAGTGGGCGCGAGTGGGGGGAAATGGTGTGGGAGAGATTTCTCAATGTTTCTCTTTATAGATATTTGTAAACCAGGTGACTATGTTACTTATTCAAAAATGTATATTAAATGTTTTTAACCACAGGCTAAACAACTTTCTCTGGATCTCAGCAGGTGAGTTCCAGACAGGGTACGCACGCACCCTGACCCACGCAACCTCCGTGAAGATGGAAATAACGCTTTGTAGCTAAGTGTCAGTTCCTTCCTGTTCCTTCCCTCAAGATACTAAGTAGCAAAGGGAGGTCAGTGTCTGCGGGGCACGCATTACATACGGGGGCCCTGGGCAGGGCAGTTTGCCCGTCAGATACTCCACGATTATATTACATTGCAAGCCCATTTCATGGAGGCATCTACTGAGGCGTAGAAAGGTGGAGACACTGGCTCAAGTTCACACACTTGGTCAGTGCGGAGCAGGTGTTCAGATCCGACTCCAGGTCACTCACTCCTGGGCCAAGGTGTCCACAGGCTGCCACTGGGTCCTGCCTTCCCGCAGGGCACGTGGTTGCCCCAGGGGACCCCAGCCCATGCGGCAGTGGGACGCAGCACCGTGGGAGCTCGGAACGTTCTGAGGAGAAGCCAGGGTTTGGAGATGCAGAAGCAGGCATCAGCCCCACCCAGCTCCTCTGAGAGGCTCGGGGTGACAACGTGTGAGGCCGTGTCTGCGAATAGCAGGGGAAGCCCATGCGGCCCGGGCAGCTCGTCCCAGGAGGCTGCTGCCAGGCCACGCTCCATGGAAAGGGCTCCTGTCTTCTCACGTGCTCGTGCGCACAACCAGTCTCTGCCGCCCCCGCGGTGAGCATCTCCAGCCTCTCCTTCTTCTCTGTTCTGGAGCCTCTCCTTCTCCTTCTCTGTTCTGGAGCCTCTCCTTCTCCTTCTCTGTTCTGGAGCCTGGCTGGCGCCAGCAGTGGGCTGCAGACTTTGGGGGTAGGGGCAGCCCCTCTTCCTTCTCAGTCCCCACAGCCTCGTGCAGAGTGGAGGGCGGAGCCAGGGGGCGGGGCTGGAGCTCACCGAGAAGGGGAGCGAGGGAACCCTCTGCGTGACGGCACCTTCCGTGTCTTGACAACATTGGGGAGATACCGGCGTCTGCACTTGTCAGAACTCATCGTGAAGCTTAATGTCTGTAAGGTGTGCCTCCAGAAAGTCGTTGCATCATTTTGTGATTGCTTCCATCGCATCCTTCACAAACTGGAGGCATGGTATCCTTGGGCAGTCAGAAAACAACACAAAACAGAGACGTCAGAGCGATAGCAAACAGCCCAAGTACCAGCGCTGCTCGGAGAGGCAGGCTGTGTGACGTCGGAGAGATGCTCAACCTCTCTGAGGCCCGTTCTCTCTGTCACACTGGGTAACGGCCTACCAAGCAGGGGGAGTGTGTTCCGTAAACCACGCATTCGACTCCTAGGGCTGATGTAACAAAGCGGCACAAACCAGGGGGCTTAAGACAACAGGAATGTACTGTCCCGCGGTTTGGGAGCGAGGTGTCTGGGGCCACGCTCTTCTGACACTCAGGGGAGAAGCCTTCCTCCCCTCCCCCCGCCCCTGGTGGCGGCGGTCCTTGGCACTCCGGTCTGGCAGCTGCAGGACTCCGTTCTCTGCCTGCGTCGTCCCGTGGCGTGCTCCGTTCTCCCTGCATGTCCCCGTCTTCACAGGGTGTGTCAACCCCAGTGTATTGGACTCGGGCCACCCTCCTCCAGCACGACCCCATCTTATCCAATGACATCTGCAGCAACCTTATTTCCAAATAAGGTCGCACCCACGAGCAACCAGATGGAGGATGTAAATGTCTCATTGGGAGACGCTGTTCAACCCTTAACAGAACAGAATAAGGGGCTGGAAGTTCTGTGTCGTCTGGTTCAGATAAGAATCTTCGAGGATGAGTCCTTAAAATATTCTTGCACTAATCCATAATGCTAATTTCAAAGAAGATACAAACTGGGGGCGGTATCTGATGAGAAGCCTTCCCTCGTGCCCTTGGGCAGGACACGGGTGTGGATTTCCCCACAGAAGCTGAAAAGAGTAACTGCACTGTGAGCCTGGATCGAATTCCCAGCAGAGAGCAGAGACCCAGGTGACGTTAAGTCACACGGGTCCCAGGAAGCCTGAGGGCGGACATCCCAGCAGAGCGTGCTTCCAGGGCCTGTCCGGACTCCTGGGAGACCACATTTTCTAAGCAGACTGAAAGCCGAGAGTAAACTAGACTGGTCACAAAGACTCTGCAGGAAGCTGGCCTCCAACACCCACGCCAGCCCATCCTGGGGGCACACGGTTGGGTCTTAGGAAAAAAAAAAGGGGGGGGTCAGTAGAAACTGCAAGAGCTCTTCCAGGAAAGAGTTGGTAAAGCCAGGGCCTGAATGGGGGCCTCGGAGGGGAGCCCTTGGCCCCGGGACCTGCGTGGATCCCAGCTGGGTAGACTCTCTGACAAAGGGCTGAGGATTTCGGGTCTGTGGGATTTCTCGGCATCAGCAGATTCCCCTCGGCGAACAGCGACTGGCAAAGCCCATAAACGCGCAGCCCCACTTCTGGGAAAGCCCCTGTGGGGGTGGGAGGCACTCCCCTGGTGCCAGTCACGGCCAGCGATTTCGAACACTTAGAACCTCGGCCCCACACGTTCTCCTGACGCCCCCAGGCCCTGTCTCTGTGGACAGAAGTTACCGACCACAGGGCTGGTTTCTGGGGGAGGCTGGCGTCCTGACCCCGCCCTGTGCCTCGCCTAGCCTCTTGTCACTGGGCCCGGGGACGCAAACACCCTGCCCCACTTTGTCGATGAAGAGAGTGCTTCGCCTCGTGAGTTCTGAAACACTGGCTTACCAAAGCAGTTCTGAAACACAACTCATCTGTGTGGTGTCTCTGTGCGGCGTTGACATCTTACACGCGTGTGCACGCAGATTCCCCAACACGAGAATAAGGCTTGCAAGGAGGATCACCTGTGTCCCCTGGCAAGCACCTGTTCTGCACTGAAAGGGACGGCCCATGGCATGATGGCTTTACAGGGCCGTGATATGCACACGACAACGGAGTCCGTTAGTCTCCCCCAGGAGATTCAGGACTGGCCGTCCAGTCCCTGTGCACGAAAGTTCGTGAGGTCTGTGATCACAAGGGCTGCCTCCCAGGAAACTGAAAACCGTTCCAGCTCGGAGGTTTTGCTGGGAATAGACTTTGCCTCCCATCATTCAGGAAAATGGCTTTTGTCGTGCAGATGGAGGCCGATGCTGCAGAGAATGTGGGTCTGACAAAGGGCCCGACGGCCAGCTCCCAGGCCCCCCCACTTCTGGAAGTGGCGCTCAGTGCAGATTAATGACGGGGTGCCAAGGAGCAGCGCGGTCCACCCATCTTGCCGAGGAGCCGAGCTAATCTTCTTAAACCTTTTTACAATAGCTGGGCCAATCACCCAAATGATGCTGTCAATTTGCTTTTAAAACCCCACTTCAAAGAGGGAGATCCAATGGGGATCATTGAAAGGGACAGCGATGTGGGGAGGTTACTCGGATTCCTCCGGATGATTAATATTAATAGAGCACTACCACCCAAATGACACTAGCCCACTGCATGGCGGGGGCTCCTTTGGGGGGGGCTCCCCAAGAACGATGCAGCATGTGCACGCTCTTTTCACCAGGCTCAGAGAGGAAAATGGCTCACCAGGAGCTGAGCCTGGGCCGCCGGCCTCCTTGGGACAGCGTTCTCCTCTGGGGGCCACGGTCTCTGCAGCCCACGCCCTGCTGTCCTCAAGCCCGGCCCCTGAGTGCTGAAGCCCTTTGTACCATCGCCGGCGGCCCTCCATATGGGACAGGCTCACCCAGGCCTGCTCACTGTGCGCCCGAAGACCCTGAATTCGTCGGTATGTGCTGCGTCATAAAAGGAGCTCTAAAAATCAGAGGCTTCTTCGTCCTTGTTTATCATGCTCGCGGGCCCATGGGCGACTGGAGCGGTTCTGCTTCGCAGTGGGTCGGCTGGGGCACGTTTGGCTGGTTCCACGAGGCGTCAGCCTCCCTGACCTGTAGCTACTCTTCTCCGGGCCAAGGTCAGAAGAGCAAGAGAAGGGGACAGAAGCACACAGTGCCCCCCGCCCCCCCGCAGCCTCGACGTGGCACGAGGCCAATCCCAGCACCAGCGGGGGCCCACCCCTGCGGCACAGTCCCATGATGATGGGTCTAGTCCAGGGAGGGTGTGAGGACTTGGGAGCAGCCATGGAATCCGCCCCAGACCCTCTACCCCTTTCAACAGGACCACTAAACACATGGGGACATAAATCCAGCAGACAGTTCTCCACAGAAGTAAGCCCGAGAGCCTCAGACAATGGTGGGGGTGCTTAGCCTTAAAGACACTTGCCTCGCTAAGCCGGCCGCCCCCCTTCCAGAGCTCGGCACCTTGACTCGGCCCCGTCAAAACACTCAGACGCCACTGTCTTCATCCTAGAACGTCTGTGCTGGCCCCATTACCTGACTGCGTAACACCCTGAAATAAGGGACTGATGAACTCCCTCCAGACGCCGCGTTCCCTGGGGGCACATTCGGTGAGTCTCCGGCCCTCGGCACCTGCCCCGGCCCCTAGGAGTCTAGAATCCAAAGCCGAGGTCCTTCTTATTGTCGGCACGCCGTGGCCTGAACTTTCGACCCGGACAGCCGTCCCCGACACCCTGCACTCCTGGACGCACGGAGGGATCTCTTCCCCACTGAAAACACAAACACAAACACCCAAACGCAGCCAAAGCCTGTAGTCACACCAGGAAATCTTGCTTTGACTATTCTCCCCAGTCATTTTGACAATAAAACACAGAAAGCACCAAAAAACGTAGATAATGAGAGTGTACTTTCTTCTTTTTTTCTTTGTTTCCTTTCCTTTTTCTCCCTTACAAAAGCATCTACTTGTTCGGACCAGGGGTCACAAGGACAGGCGGGAATGGGTCACATCTGATTCACAAAAGTGGCTAAGCCTTTAAACATCTCTGTGGAAAACCAGCCTGGCCTTTCAGATTTGCCACAGGGTGGGAGTCTCTGTAACAGGATGGGTGTGAATTATGTGCCCAAGCTCCGGAGGCGCCAGCCCTGGGTTCGAGACCCCCTCACATTTTCTCATGCCTTCAACAGATGTGACTGGAGGAGGGGCTCAGGCTGGTGTGGTGGGAGCGGCACTCACCCCTCTTAATTAGGACAGCTCGCTAGCATCCCTCACGGAGAGAGAGGCTCCCTCAGGGGCCCCTCTCCCCATCAGCCTGCTCCTTCCCGGGTGTTCAAATCCATCAACAGAGCCAGACGAGAATAGAAACCCCGCAGAGACTCTCTCTCGTTTTGCTGGGACACTTCAGCATATTCTCACGGAGCTTTCAAAGGCACGCAATTATCTGATCATTCTTGGAAGCAATTAAAATGTGGAAGGGCACATCGTGCTTCAGCCCCCAGAGTCTGTCTTTGCCGATCACGTGAGCAATCATTACAACACAAACCAACCTCACAGCCGTCCCTGGATGGGCTGTGCCCTGCACGGAGCAGAAGGGTGGTTAGTACAAGACACAGACCCCTCCTGCTCTCGTACCCGTCCGGAGGGGATTTTTCAAGATGCAATCCTAGTTGCAAGTCGTGGAGCAGGGCAGACCACCCACTCGGGATTATTCCCAAGTCTGGGGAGCAGAGGGAGGTAGAGAAGCTAAAACAAGAGCAGGGGATTTGGGGGTCCCCTGAAGTGGTCCTCAGTTCTGGTGATGGTGGATGCCCCTGAATATGGGAGGTGAGCTCCCTTGGAGCTGCTCCCAGCATCATGGGGTCTCTCTAGTATAGAAAGCTCCCTCCCTAAAAGGGAAAGAGGAAGACTGGAGTCCTAACAGTCCAAGTTGTGGGTCCTTGCAGGAAGCCCAGGAATAAGGCAGATTCGTCACCTGCATCCAAGAACGTCACAGCCTCGTGCAAAGAGGCAGATACTCAGATCCGCAGCACAGAGGTTTGGTGATGGTCTCAGGGCAGCCTCTTGGCCCCTCCGTAGAGGTGATTTGGAGACCACCATCTACCTCACCCCGTTGTTATAAGGCTTACATGAGATGATGTAGGCAAAACCCGTAATACACTCCCGGCACGCAATACATGGTAGCCATCGAGTATATCGTGAATCTGAGAGCTTCCCTACCAGCATGGGAGGTTGAGGTTTTCATAACTGTCACTCAAGACAGAGCAGAAAGTGTGCCTGGGGGGCTCAGTCGGTGAAGCGTCTGCCTTCAGCTCAGGTCAGGATCCCAGGGTCCTGGGATCGAGCCTCGCATTGGGCTCCCTGCTCAGCGGGAAGCCTGCTTCTCCCTCTCCCATCCCCCTGCTTGTGCGCTCTCTCTCTCTCTCAAATAAATAAATGAAATCTTTTAAAAAAGAGCGGAAAGAAATCTAGGCTACTTGTTGAAACCATTTGTTTGGTCATAGGGAAAAATGCAACCTGTCCTCGGTCCACAGGTCCTTAAATATTATTTCAACAGGCGGCTAACATTTTGGTTTGGGGAGTGAGGGGGTTTTGTCTGGCTTACCTCTGTTCGGCCAGATCGCTTTTAAAGAAGAGGATAGGGAAACAGACCTCCCTCAGAGAAAGGTTTCTCAAGGCCAGCGTCCCAAGAAGGGCCAGAAACCATCACCAGCTGCCCCACCAGGGAAGCCCCGTGGGGCAGTCACTGGCCACTGAGAGCACCGTGGCTTCCCGGACCTCTCGCCACGGAGCCGGGGCGGGGGGGCGGGGGTCGCCTTGTTCTCTTCTGAAACACTGGTCGTCCGAGCACCAGCTTTAAATAGAAGCCGTCCGTCCCAGGGCAGGCTCCTTTTCTTCAGAACCAAACTGCTCCGAATCATAGACCCTTTTCTAAGACAGTAAAAAACACAGGCAAGATCTTGACTGAACTATTTCCCTCCCCCTGAAATAACCGGATCCTTAGCTTCAGCAGAGGGGCATGACGCTGGGATCAGGTGGCCACAACAAAGCCCTCTCTAGCTTGCCCTGTGGACACGCTGCCTTCAGGTCAGCCCTGGGGTAAGGCAAAACCTCCTGACCTTTCAATTAAAAGCAGATAAAAGGCAGTCGCTCTGCTGTCAAATCGGCAATAATACACAGAACAATTACCTGGAAGGTTTTGAATTCTGATGAGCAGAAAGGCTGTTTTGCAAAATGTGTTGCAGAGAGTAGTATAATTATAACTCAGACTTGTGTGGCACTCAGCCCAAAGTCACCCCCAAACCTAATGTGGTGTTGTTCTAACAACAGCCCCTCCAGTGAAGGACAGCGCGCAAGGAAGTGCATGTGTTCGATTCGTTTCCTGCTCACTTAAATATAAACTTGCCAACATCTGAGAGCAGCCTAGAGTCCTTCCCAAGGATAAAAACAAACTCACCATGTCAGCAGGCCACAGCTTTGACATTTCTAAAATCGTTCGAGTGAAAAATAAGCTCAAGCTATAGCAGGAACTAGCGTTGGAAATCCTTTGAGAAAGATGCCTCGGAGACAGAGCTCGAGGGCCCATTGCTCCAATAAAAGCATCTTATTTGGGCATCATTGTGGCCTGGATTGTGTCCCCCAAACATGACAGGTTGCAGTCCTAACCCCAGCCCCTGAGAATGTGACCTTATTTGGAAACAGGGTCGTTGCAGATGTGATTAGTTAAGATGAGGTCACGCTATAGGGTGGCCCCGGTCCCATATGGCTGGTGTCCTCCTAAGAACAGGAGAGCATCATGTGACAACGGAAGCCGAGGTTGGAGCAACGCTTCTAGAAGCTAAGGAAGGCCACGGATGGACAGCCACCACCAGAGCGGGGAAGAGGTGAGGAAGAAGGACTCCACCCAGAGCCTCCAAGGGGGCGCGGCCCTGCAGACACCTTGATTTCAGACTTCTGGCCTCCAGCACGGTGAGACAATAAATTCCCGTTGTTTTCAGCCCGAGGAAACCAAGACAGGCACGTACATGACTTCGGTATCATGGAAGGTTTGGTCTCCGGGCGCAGACGTGAACCGGCTCTCAGACATTTGCGATGCGCACTCCTGAGCGGGCGGGGCTGGCAGTGAGGAGGTGCTCCGGCTTCTGCTGTCCCCGCAGTGGCTCCTTCTACAGCCTCCTCGGCACCTCGGTGCATCCCTGCTGCCTGCCTTCCAGGCCTTGACCACGGTGGGCTGGCGCGGTTGAAATTCCCAGCGCTGCTTCTCCGCGTACCTGGGCGTCCGAGTCCCCAGCAGACCAGGACTTCCGTTCAGTGGACGCGGTCTCTGCCTTTCTCGTTCGTTTTGTTTCCCCAGACGTCAGCACGCTGAAGACTGGATCTCGCTCTGCCCTCCTTCCCACCAACACTCCCCTGGGGCGGCTCCACCTGGCAAGTGTCTTCAGGCCTGCCCCGCACCCCCAAGAGCACGTCCAGGGAGAAGAGCCTCAGCGAGAGGGAATGGCCCCACCGTCCATTGCTCTCTGCTGCTTCCTAAGACCTTTCGTTTTTGCTTCTTTCCACTTGTACTGAATGCTGTCCAGCGTGCATACGTGTAGGTGCGTCCCTTCCTTAATTAGATATATTTCTACTCTGCCACTTTCTAATTAGGGATCTGGCTGAAGCCAGCTTTGGCCCATCTATGCTCAATCTTAACCACTTAACCAGGTGCTATGTATCTAACAGGTGATGTGTGTATAAATGAAAGCAATGGGTTAGGAGGGTCTTCCAAGGAGCATTAATGTGCACACACACTCTCTCTCTCTCTCCCTCTCTCTCCACTGAAGATAATTTAAAACTGGGGACACGGACAGGCACTTAAAAATTACATTGCAAGGGGGGCGCCTGGGTGGCTCAGTCGTTGAGCGTCTGCCTTTGGCTCGGGTCATGGCCCCAGGGTCCTGGGATCGAGCCCCGCATCGGGCTCCCTGCTCAGCGGGAAGCCTGTTTCTCCCTCTCCCACTCCCCCTGCTTGTGTTCTCTCTTTGGCTGTCTCTCTCTCTCTCTGTGTCAAATAAATAAATAAAATCTTAAAAAAGAAATTACATTGCAAGGTAACAAATCCTGTATTTCATTTCCTCTAGAACTTTGGAGTCAAATTCATGGCCCACCTTGGGGACCTGTATGGAACTGGGGGTGTCTTAGCTCCAGCTGCCATAAGGAAGGACCACGGTCTGGGTCTTCAACAACAGACATCTGTTTCTCGCACTTCTGGGGCTGGCGGCCCGAGATCAGGGTGACCACACAGTCGGGTTCTGATGAGAGCCTCCTGCCTGGCCTCCCTGTGTCCCCACACAGCCTCTCCTCAAACTCTGCACATTCTCTCTTCCTCTCCTTAGAAGGCACCTACCCTATCAGATTAAGATCCACCCCATGACCTCATTTAATCCAGTTACCTCCTCAAACCCCATCTCCATTTGTAATCCCATGGCGGGGGCGAGGAGGGGGGAGGTTAGGGCTTCGACAAGGAACTCGGGAGGGGACACAAGTCAGCCCGCAGCAGGGGAGACCTAGTGTTTCATGCAAATCATAACTGGTCTTTAAAAACCACCCGACTGTGGCTTGTTTCTGACCACCCCCCCCCCCCCCCAAGCCCCTCTGTCTTCACTTCGGGCTTTGGTCTCAAACGTGTATCAGTCAAGGCCCTGCAGGACCCCGGGGCGCAGGCAGGCAGGTGACATAGAGGAGGATTTGACCAAGAAACTGGTGGCCAAGATGAGGCTGGATCAAGTGAGCCTCCAGACTTGGCAGTGGGGGACAGGGGAGGGACAGTTCCCAAGGTCCCAGAGCCAGGAGCTGCAGCCTTCAGATCAACACAGCACCCCCACCCACCCACCCCCGCCCCCTCCCCTGCCCCCCGGGCTCCCATCTCCTGTGAGAGAAGCCCGGCAGGGTGCAGCATGTCCATGGACCAGCTCGGATGGGCCTCCTGGGCACAGAGCAGGGTGGGAGGGGGCCTGGGTCGCAGGGGCAAACAAAGGAATCCTGCTGAATGAGCCTCTAAAACACTCCTCCTGTCCTTTGCAGAATGAGGTGACGTCTAGCAAACCAGAATGTACCAGGGACTCACAGGTGGGCTTTTCACTTACTTTGGGAATTTTGAGCATCTCAGGAAAGCCTATAGTCCATCACCCTGAAGACCACTCCATGAGCCGCAGGCCTCCAGGAAACCAGGGGAGAATTCCATCTGCTGAAAGAGAGCCGTCACAGTGTCCGTGGGCCAGACGCGGGCTCCCAGGGTCGGGGGGACTAGCCAAGAAGGAGCAGGCGAAGGAGTGGCCCCTTCGGGCCTTGGGGGACAGAGAGCTGAGAGCCGTCACCTGGAGCAGGGCCACGTGGTGCCCCCCACCAGCGGGCAGGCTGCTAATCACACACAGGAACAGACGGGCATGGGGAGCAGAGGGACCCCCGCTTATACCCACAATCCTGCCAACCACTCAGGGCCCAGAAGGGTGTCCCCTCCGTCCCACTGCTGGCGTGACCTCCTTGACATTGCCGATCTGCCTTCCAGACGCTGCGCTTGGTAGGGGTCATTCACACTGGGTGTCACCCCTTCATGCAATCGCTCTGCTTTTCAAAAGATGAGTCCTCCGTTCAGAAAAAGAGCAACACGCAAGGGGCCTCTCTGTGAGGGGGACTGGAGACCCAAGTGGGCAGCCCCCCAGCCCGTCCTGGACCAGCAGGGCCTGGGGGAGCCGGCCTGCAGGGAGGGCCGCGTCCACGCAGAGACTCCAGAGTGGTGAGTCTGCCCAGCGCCCAGAACGGACAGCGCCTTCCGCAGAGGCAGACATCCTGCATGTGCCTCTTCGTCTCCGCCCTGTTGCAAAGCTCGCAGGAAGATGGCTTTTAAAGCAGGTGCCACGGTGGTGAGGAACCCAGCAGCACACGTGGAACGGATCTCTGCCGAGTGTCCTGATGGCCCAGAAGGCTGCTTTCCCAGTATTCCGCGGGAATGCCTCGTTTCCTCTTCTTTGTGTTTCCAAAAGGCTCGATAATGTGTTAGTAAAGGAGAGGGGAGTCGGAGGGAAAACTAGCCAAACAGAATTTTAAATAATGGGGAAATCTCTTGGGGAAAAGGAATTTCATTTTATGTCCAGAAACTCAGGTATTTACAATGTCAGTAAGACTGCAAAAAGATGAGGATCAAACAATCCGGTTTCTCGGTTAGGATCCCGCGATCAGTCTTCGACATCACACTGCCTACGGATCTCAGGGCAGACAACAAAAATGCCCATGCACCCCTTCTGTGCCCACACTCACCCCTGCGCTGCGTGACTCTGTCCGCCTCCTCCCGGCTGCTATTCCAAACCGCCACGGACCGGCTTCTACCAGCAAGCGTGTGTTTCTCGGAGTTCTGGAGGCTGGAAGTCCAAGGTCAAGGCGGCAGGAGCTCGGGTGTCTGGCGAGGGCCCCCCTCCTGCATGCGGGGCCGCGTGAGGGAGCAGCGCCGGCGAGCCCAGCCCACCCTGCCCACCCATGGACCCGTCAGCCAATACACAGGCCTAAGTCATGTTAGGGTGACTTGTTATTCGCCACAGCTCACTGATACACACATCTCTCCCGTGCTGGTCTTGGCGACGGAGCAGAAAGGTCAAATGATAGACACAGAGTCTGAACACGGGCATGAAACACTATACACAGAATTCGGCTCTTTGCTTTCCTGTGACCGTGCAGGGTGCCCGGGCACTCGGGGATGGGTCACAAGCTGTGGTTGGATTTGGGAGATCGGCAAGGACGGGTCTCACTCTGCAAACGAGTTTCAATATGATCTGAAAAGCAGACTATTTGAAATCGCCTTATCGATTTTTTAGAAGCAACAAACTCCTTTTCCTATACAACTGTGGTCAATTAATACAACTGTCCTGGGTGCCTGGGTGGCTCAATCGTTAAGCGTCTGCCTTCAGCTCAGGTCATGATCCCAGGGTCCTGGGATCGAGCCCCGCATCGTGCTCCTTCCTCAGCGGGGAGCCTGCTTCTCCCTCTCCTATTTCCCCTTGCTTGTGTTCCCTCTCTCACTGTCTCTCTCTCTGTCAAATAAATAAATAAAATCTTTAAAAAAAAAAAAATACAACTGTCCCATTGGGAAAGAATGGGGGAAACACACATGGGACAGGAGGATCTATCATTAAAACAACTAAAGTGACAGGAGACGTAACAGAGGGTTCTGTATTTAGTAAGGGTGTTTGGGTTTTTTTTTAAGATTTTATTTATTTATTTGAGAGAGCCAGAGAGCTTGAGCGAACGGGTGGGAGAGGGGCAGAGGGCACAGACTCCCAGCAGAGCAGGGAGCCCCACATGGGACTCGATCCCAGGACCCCAGGATCATGGCCCGAGCCGAAGGCTGTCGCTTCACCGACTGAGCCACCCAGGTGCCCTTGGTAAGGGTTTTGTATTGGAAATACAGGTTTCTGTTCTGGGCTCTTGCCATTACTATGCTCCTGCATGAACCCGGGAAGGAGTGTGAACAGACCAGCCAGGGGTGGGGCCTTTGTATTTTCAGAGAGACTTCCCTTACTACAATTCATCTAAGACAATTGGGAAAACTGAAAGGCCGCGAAGGTTTATTGTCATTTTCCCATAAATCTGAAATTATAAAGCAGGACATTAAGGGATTTAAAATGGAGGGTTGCTATGTTGATTATGTTGGACTTACATCACACACAGCTCCTGAATGCTACCTGATAAAGCATGCCTTAACCTACAGAACTTATTAGAGCCCTGACCGTGTCTGCTGGCCTGCTCAGGAGGTTATTTTGTGGTGACGAAGGCTGGCCCTGGGACGCTGTGTCATCTGAGCCATCCGGGGCTCCCACGGCAGCAAGAGGACTGCACGTACATGCACTTCTATTTATAGCCCGTTTGCTAGCAACGGCAGAGTGAAGAGAAATGGATCACGGAATGTGCTGGAAAGGTTTAGGATAGCCTTGATTCTTCTCTAAACCCACAGATGGATGGGAGGTGAGGATCAGGTGCGGCCCAGGGAAGCACCAAGGAAAGACCCAGGAGGTGCCCGAGCACCTGCCACTTTTATTCTAAGCACTCACACCGACCAGCTGACTTCCCCCCAACCCTACGGACGAAATCCCGCAGATCAGGAAACAAGCCGGGGTGAGTAGTAATGGTCACGAATTCAAACCCAGGTGGTCTCGTCTCAAAGCCTGTACATTCCTCCTGGACACAACGTACAATAAAGACGCTCACAATGAAATAAGAGTCCAACATTTCCAAGTGAACTGTTCAGAGACTGTAGGTGAGAAGTTTTCTGTTTCCTCCAGATGGCCCAAATGGTGCTCGGGCGTCCATAGTAGCTTGGGCCGACACAGGACCTTCAGGTTCCCTCCAGCGACAAAGGGACCTCCGTCCTGCGGGATAAATACAGTCCTCCTGCGCGGTCGGGTGCCCACCTGCTCTGCGGCCTGCTGCTGGGTGGCCGTCCTTTCTTCCAGTGGTCCTTCCACCTGGCTCCGTGGAATTCAGAATCCATGAACTCAGATAGGAAAAGAGCACACGTTTATTTTTTGACCAACCTCTCCTGAAACACAGCATTTCTCTCAGTTATGACTACCGTCCGCAAACCACTAGGGTTAGCAGGATCTGTGACTTGGTCACCACAAGAAAAAACAGATATTATCACGATACAGTCCAGTAACTTCAGATAATAGGAAACGTCGTCTGTGTTCATCAGTACTTTAAGATGTAATTATACCAGCCTCTAGATCATTTATTTCATGTACTTATGAAGAAGTGCTTGGGGGCGCCTGGGTGGCTCAGTCGGTTAAGCCTCGGACTGTTGATTTCGGCTCAGGTCGTGATGTCAGAGTCATGGGATCAAGCCCAGCGGAGGGCTCCGTGCTCAGTGGGGAGCCCGCTTGTCCCTCTGCCTCCTCCTCCCCTCTGCCCCTCCCCGGCCCACGCGAGCTCATGGCCCTGCAAGTGTGAGCTCTCTCTCTAAAATAAATAAATCTTTAAAAAAGTACATGTATTACTTTATTCAAATTTTTTAAGTATTTTGATAAGTGCATTTGATATCATAAGTTCTGCTATATACATTTTTAAATACATTTTTTCTGGGAAGAGCTCCATGGGCTTCGTGGGAGTGACAAGAGTCCGTAGCACAGAAAGCAAACAACAAACAAGAACTGGGGTGGGATCACCTGAAGAGCCGCAGACAGGGTCTCCCCTCCTCCCTCCTGTTCCTCTGGTCCTGGTCCTCCGGGGATGGGGACCAGGCAGGGTGAGGGCGGCCCACAGCCTTCCGCTCAGCCCTGCTTGGGCTCCTCGCCTTCGGAGGTCCCCAGGTGGCTCGCGAGGGGCCGTGACGGAGTTTCCGAAGCTGTCTCTCCTTGACCCTGGAGAGCCAACTCTGGCTCCCCGGACGTGACCCTCTTTGGAAAAGGCCCGAACGACTCAAGCCAGCTGGCTCGCCTCAGGCCCCTGGACGGAGCTCACACCTCCAGACACGCCTGTGGGTGTGCAGGTCGCGTCCCACAGCTCCCGCCCCGGCCCCCCCGCCCTTCCTTCCCCAACCAGGGCACAACACGCCCTGCGCCCGCTCTGGGGGGCACCCACCAAGGCCGGACAGTCCCCTTGGTGTTCTGGCTTGGGGGCAGGCCTCCCCGAGAGGAGGGGCAAGCACAGCACCCCCCAGACTGATGGCTCACCCTCCCCTTCTCCTCCACCTCCTGGCAGGGGTGCTGGGGGTGCCAGGGGTAGGGGTGCAGCAGGTGGGGGCTGAGGGAGCCGAGCTGTTTCAGCCAGATGGGAAGTTACCCCCCTCTGCCCCTCAAATTGTGGGCAGCCATGCTCAGGCTGTGTGAGGCGGGAAGGCTCCTTCCTTGTTGGGGCTTCCAGCTCCCACTGAGGGCGGCGGAAAGCCCCAGTCCCTCAGCATCCTGCTTCGGCAGCCCAGACTAGCCGCTCCTTGGGGGGCGCCGTCACTCCGGGAGGGGCTCGCAGGGCAAGCAACGTGCGCTCCTGAGTCCTTAGCAGTGTGTGTGTTTCCCTGTACGTTCACCATTACAATGCACACTCACAGACGCTGGTGAAAGACTTCACTCTGCGCGTTTGCAGTAATTCTCCATCCACTTTCTCTTACTCAGTTGCATTAAAAACATGAACGGACCTGACCAGGGTCTAGTTGGCACCTGGCGATTTGCTCCCGAGTCACCTCCTTAAACACGGAAGAAAAAGGCACAGTGTTGCCACAAAGGGGAGCGGACCCCTGGGCCCCCGGGAGCAGCTCCATAGAGGGGAGCGGACCCCTGGGCCCGGGAGGAGCCCCGCAGAGGGGAGCGGACCCCTGGGCCCCTGGGAGCAGCTCCATAGAGGGGAGCGAGGGGGTATAGCTCAGTGGTAGAGCATTTGACTGCATAGAGGGGAGCGGACCCCTGGGCCCGGGAGGAGTCCCGCAGAGGGGAGCGGACCCCTGGGCCCCCGGGAGCAGCTCCATAGAGGGGAGCGGACCCCTGGGCCCCGGGAGGAGCCCCGCAGAGGGGAGCGGACCCCTGGGCCCCCGGGAGCAGCTCCATAGAGGGGAGCGGACCCCTGGGCCCGGGAGGAGCCCCGCAGAGGGGAGCGGACCCCTGGCCCCGGGGGGAGCCCCGCAGAGGGGAGCGGACCCCTGGGCCCGGGGGGAGCCCCGCAGAGGGGAGCGGACCCCTGGGCCCGGCCCCCCACCCCCGGGAGCAGGGCCGGGCGGCGCCTGCGGTTGGCACGGGGCACGTCCCCGCGTGGGCAGCCCGCGCTGCGCGCACAGGCCGCTCCCCGAGCCGCCGCAGCCTTTCCCAGGCGCGTCAGAGAAGTCCGCGTCCCTGAAGGCCCGGCGCCCGGGTACCTTGGCGGGCAGCCCGCCCGGGCAGCAAGGGGAGGAAATGCCGCGGCGAAGTGCCGCGCTCCGCGCAAGCCGGGAGGGCCGGCGGGCCGGGCGGGAGGGGCGCCGAACCGAGCGCAGGGCCGGGTCTCCGCGGGCAGCTGCGGGGGCGCTTCGGAGGCGAAGCCGAGGAAAGGCTCCCCCCGCCGGCAGCTGGGTGCCTCGGGTCCGGCGACTCAGCGCGGCCCCCGGGGGCTCGGCCGGGGCGGGGGGGAGGCCGGCGGGTGCTGGGGCGGCAGGCAGCCCGGAGGCGGAGGCGCCGTCCTGGGAACGCGCTCTTGCGGCCAGGAGAGGGGTCGGGAGCGCAGGGAGCCCGAACGGGCGTCAAGGAGAGGAAACACGCGCCACACGGAGCGTGGGACGATTCCGCCGCGCCAGGCCCAACCCCCGGCGCACAGCTCGGGCGGGGCGGCAGGCAGGGGCGGCCAGCCAGCTGGGGGGCTGTGTCAGGGTGACCCTGTCCCCCAGCCGCAGGCGCGGGCGCTGCTGCCGGTCAGGCTGCACCCCGGGGCCCCACCTGGAGAGAAAATGTTCAGTTTTTAACCAATAAATTACAAATAAATGTGAAATACTTGAGTAGCAGGGAAACGTGCCCTTGAGGCTGGCTGACCAGGAGGCGAGCAGGGGGCTGCAGGACGCTGAGTGGGCGTGGCCGCATGCTGGGAGCAGAGCTCAGGGAGGAACCCGGGGGCGTCCTCTATCCGTGCCACCTCCAGGGGCAGGTGTCCACCTGCGCCAAGGTATAAGGACAACCTAGAGACAGTTCGGTGATGGACCCAAGAGGAAAAGGTCCTGGGATCAGAATCATTTCAAAAATCATGGGCGCCTGGGTGGCTCAGTCGGTTAAGCGGCTGCCTTCGGCTCAGGTCATGATCCTGGAGTCCCGGGATCAAGTCCCGCATCGGGCTCCCTGCTCAGCAGGGAGTCTGCTTCTCCCTCTCCCCGTCTCCCACTCGTGCTCTCTCTCTGGCTCTCTCTCTCTCTCTCTCAAATAAAAAAAAAATTTTTTTTTTAAAATCGTTCTGAGAAGAGCTGGGTGGATGGCGAGTGATAAATGCAAAGCTTTAAGTGCAGCAGTGGACCCTGTGTCTATACCCGGAGAGCTGGGAGAAGCCGTGGCCAGGGCAGGAGGGGAAGCCCCTTAGGGCAGCCCCAAGAAAGATGGCCCATAAACAAGAAAATGTGTATTCCGAAAGTTAGGCTTCGGAAATATTTTTCCCTCCATATCTTTACGAGATAGTCTCAGATCTCTGGGGTGAGCCGGTGTGGTTTGCAAGTGAGAGAGGAGGGGCTCGAAGGCTGAAAGTTCACTTGCCATCCTTCAGGGCCCGCATTATTGACTATTTCCTGCACCAGAGCTTACCTTCCAGTGATCTGAACTCGTAAGGGGAGATGGGTTGTACTGTTTTGTTTCCTCCGGGGGGATCAGGAGAGGACGTGGAGAGTAGGGGTGCTAAATAAATGTTTGGTTACCTCCATGGGACGCATCATTTCCATTTGTGAAACCCACAGGGGACAGAGTGGAATCAGACAGACATAACTCACATGGTGGGAAGGATGAGGCACTTCTTACACTGCACCTTGAAAACATCTCAGATCTAGAATAACAAGGGTTGAAGAGGCTGGCTGGATCCTACCTCTAAAGGGTAGGATGTTCACAAAATCCCAAATACCTAAAAGTGGCTCCAGGAAGCACCTTCATTCTGCTGAGTGATCATCTTAGATCTAAGGAAACAGTGTTTTTCACATTGTGGGGATTAAGCTTAGGGAAAATTGTCATCCAAGTGGAAATGATATTGAACCTAGAAGTGTCCTCAAAATGATTTAGACAAATGTGTGAGAGGAAGATGCAGAGAGAGGGAGGAGATGGGCTCTGGCCTGCACTCCTCAAGGCAGGAGGGTATGCTATGACACTGTGCCCAGGCCTCACTCGGGGATAGGATGAGGGAAGATCCCCGTCTGCATTTCCCTGGACACATTTCTCATTTACTCTCATCTCTCACTTCATCTTCAATGCACATTCTCAAGAAGGCAACTCTCATGATGCCCATTTGTCATCTGACCCTCATGCCATGCCCATGACTATAGTTTTTAGATCTATAACATCATTTTACATACCTGAACAGTTACAGGCTTCTTCCAGAATGATTTTTTAACAGCTATTATTCATGTCTATTTATCCTGTTCCTAACCTGGTAGCTAGGAAACAGTAAGCACACAGTATATGAATGATGTAGAAGTGGAAGGATGGATGCATGGACAGATAGAAGGAAGGATGAGTGGAAGGATGGATGGATGAATGCAGCAAAACACGTTTTTCCTTTTCCTATGAATTCCTCCCAGTCTATGATTCTACAAAATAACATGACGTAGATTATGCAGATCTCTGAGAGGTTATATACCTGCCCAAGGTCATGAGTTTGTAGAATCTGAACTCATATCTGTCTAGTTCCATGACTACAACAGAATGACTCTTGGATCAAACACACATTATGGAGGACAAACCCAGCATCTGAGCCCTAGGACGTGAGAGGTCTCATGTGAAGATGATGGTCCCCAAATGAGTATAAGCCAGTGGATATTACTGAAAGCACGGTTAGTTATACCCAAGAAGTGTCTGGGAAGAGCTGGCCCATATCTATTAACACAGAAAAGCCCCTGTGTAATAATTAACGAAATCAATGACTTACAATGCATTCAAGCACTAGAAATGAGAGTGGAAAAATGTTAAAATCAAGCCAAGTCAAATCATTTGTTCCTCTTCTGTCACCATCATACTCACCCCCCTCAAAACTAGCGCTCCGCACTTCTGAACAGCAGTCGTGCCGATCCTCATTCCAGGCAAGTCTGCGGACACACACCCTGGCCTGTCTGTCCCACCAGGCAGCAGCTATCAGAGGAAGAGTGGCAGACAGACTGGTGAAGCAAACCGGGTCTAGACAGACCACCAAACCAGTGGGGGAGTTGATTATATTTCTCCTTTGCTCCTTCAGCCCACGTATGGCTATGGTCACAGGACGTGTGCACAGAGTGAGGCAAGTAAAGACCATTGTTTTTTAGACAAACGATCAGAAAGAGGAACCTCCGAAAACTGGAAAGTAATGGGGAGGTCACAAGGAGGATAGGTCTCGACAAGAAGCCTGCAAAGTTGTGTATAAATGCTTGGACTCATCTTGGTTCTGTGCAGACAAAGCTCTGACTCTAAGGAGCATGCCAACAACACTGAGAACCGACCACACCACCCACACCCCAAGAGGCACAGGGTGGCGTTCATGCAGGACAGATCTGAGTGGCACTGCAGAAACAGACCTGACCCTGGAACCACAGACCATGGGAGCTAAGCTGGAACCTGGGATCTTGAACCTGACCAGATCAATGTCCTACCAAAAATAGCGCTATTTCCCACTGGAGAAAGATATAAATCCACAGGTTCTTTTTTTTTTTTAAAGATTTTTTATTTATT
Organism: Mirounga leonina; assembly: GCF_011800145.1. NCBI lineage: Eukaryota > Metazoa > Chordata > Mammalia > Carnivora > Phocidae > Mirounga > Mirounga leonina. The sequence goes on along the minus strand of NW_023270316.1, from coordinate 2,899,744 downwards.
TATTTGAGACAGAGAGAATGAGAGAGACAGAGAGCACATGAGAGGGGGGAGGGTCAGAGGGAGAAGCAGGCTCCCCGCCGAGCAGGGAGCCCGATGCGGGACTCGATCCCGGGACTCCGGGATCATGACCTGAGCCGAAGGCAGTCGCTTAACCAACTGAGCCACCCAGGCGCCCAAATCCACAGGTTCAAAAGGTTCTAAGAACCCAATCCATGCCAAGACATGTCATAATCAGTAATACGAAAATTGAAGACAATGAGAAATCTTAAAAGTAGCCAGAGAACAACACATTATTTATAGGGGAGTAATGATTGAAATGGCTGAGGATTTAGTACACCAAGACCAAGTGTTCTGTGTCCTGGAAATGTGAGACTGGCCCAACCTTTGATCATCACTGCTATCTACAGTATTAACAGTCTAAAGAAAAAACATCCCATAACCATAACAGTTAGTGTAGAAAAAGCATTTGACAAAATTTAACATCCACTCATGATAAAAACTCTCAAGTATAAAGGCATCTCTATAAAAACCTACAGTTAATATTATACTCAATGGTGAAAGACTAAATGCTTTTTTCCTTAGGGTCAAAAACAAGGGAAGTACATCCATGCTTACCACTCCTATTCAACATTGAGCTGAAGTGCTAGCCAGGGCAAAAAAGCAAGGAAAAAAACAAAGTGGGGACTAGAGTTTGGAAAGGAAAGAACAGAACTATCCCCACTCATAGAAAACATGATGGTCTGTGTAGAAAATCCTGACAAGGCTATAAAAAATCGTCCTGGAACTATGAAGTAAACTTGGGAATGTCACAGGATCCAAATCAATATACACCAAAAAATCAATCATATTTGTATACATTAGGTATTTACAATTAGAAAACAAAAATTTAAAAATAATTCTACTTACAATGGCTCTAAAAAATAAATACACAGGCACAAATCTAACCAAAATGGACACAATCTGTATGCTTAAAACTATAAAATGATAATTAAAACATCAACAAAGATCTAAATCAATGAAAAGGCATACAGTGTTGTTGAAATGTAAGATTTGGTATAGTAAAATTGATAATTCTTCCCAAATAGATGAAGAGATTTAATAAAATTCCAATCAAAATCCCAAAAGGATTTTCCCATAGCCAAATCTCAAATTTATATAGAAAAGCAAAGAAATTAGACTAGCTAAAACAATTTTGAAAAGGAAGCACAAAGTAGGAGGAATCACACCAACTAATGTTGAAGACTCACTTTAAAGCTAAATTAATCAAGGGGCGCCTGGGTGGCTCACTTGGTTGGGCGACTGCCTTCGGCTCAGGTCATGATCCTGGAGTCCCGGGATCGAGTCCCACATCTGGCTCCCTGCTCGGCAGGGGGTCTGCCTCTACCTCTGACCCTCCTCCCTCTCATGCTCTCTGTCTCTCATTCTCTCTCTCGCAAATAAATAAAATCTTAAAAAAAAAAAAAAAAGTTTAAAAAAAAAAAGCTAAATTAATCAAGCTTTGCTTTAAAGTTAAATGTAATCAATTAAAGCTTAATCACTGCCTTGATGAAGGCAGTCACAGAGATCAATGAAACAAAACAGAGTCCAAGAAATAGGGCCACACACAAAGCATTGGCAATTACTTTTGATAAAGATGTAAAATCAATTAAATGAAGAAATGGTAGCCTTTTTCAATAACTGAACAATTGGATATCTATGTCGGGCGCCTGGGTGGCTCAGTCGTTGGGCATCTGCCTTCAGTTCAGGTCATGATCCCAGGGTCCTAGGGTCGAGCCCCGCATCGGGCTCCCTGCTCCGCGGGAAGCCTGCTTCTCCCTCTCCCACTCCCCCCGTTTGTGTTCCCTCTCTCGCTGTGTCTCTCTCTGTCAAATAAATAAATAAAATCTTAAAAAAAAATAAAACTTACATGTCACTTAAAAAATAAGTCAAAATGGATCATAGAACACATGTATCTATGGCCAAATGATTTTTGACGAAAGTGTCAAGACTATCCAATGAGGAAAAGATAGTTTCTTTAATAAGTGGTGTAAGACAACTGGATATACACATGCAAAAGAGTGGAGTTGGTCCCCAACCTCATGCCGTGTACAAAAATTAACTCAAAGTGGACCAATGACCTAATATAAGAGCTAAAATCATAAAATGCTTACAGAACATATGGGGAAATGTTCATAGCCTTGGATTTGGCAATGCATTCTTTGATATGACACGAGCATGAGCAACAAAAGAAAAATACATAAATTGTAAATAATCAAAATGGTAAAAACTTTGTGCATCAAAGGACATTATCAAGAAAGTAAAAATACAACCCACAGGATGGAAGAATATATTTGGAAATCATGTATGCGAGAGGGGTCTAGTATACAGAGCAAAGAACACTTACCAAAAAAATTTTTTTTTCAATGGGCAAAGGACTTGAATCTCTTTCTTCAAAGAAGATACATAAATGGTCAATAAGCACATGAAAAGATGCACAACATGATTAGGAATTAGGGAAATGCAAATCAAAACCACAGTGAGATACCACCTCACACCCAGGAGAATGTCTGTAACAAGACCCAGAATATAGTAAGGGCTGGGGAGGATGTGAGATCGGAGACGTGGCATATTGTTGGTGGGGGTGGAGAATGGTCCAGCTTCTGCGGAAAATAATATGATGTCTCCTCAAAAAGTTAGAGTACCCATAGGACTCATCAATGCCACTCCTCGATACATACTCCAAAGAAGTGAGAGCAGGGACTTAAGTGCACGTGCACACATGTTCAGAGCGGTACTATTCACAGAAGCCAGAAGTCCCAGCAGCCCAAACACCCAGCGGATAAGCAAACTGTGTGTATCCATCCAACGGAAAAACTTCAGCCATAAAAATTAAGTACTGACAGGTACTCCAGTGTGGATGAACGTCAGAAACATTAGGCCGGATGGGAGAAATCAGAGCAGTCACCTGCTGAATTACCCCATTGCATGAAGTCCAGAGTAGGAAAATCCAGTCAAAAAGCAGACCAGGGGTGGCCCGGGGTTGGGAGTCACTGCTGAATGGGCTCTGGATTTGGGATGATGAAAATACATCTCCTTTGGGAAATAGATGAAGTTAACTCACATTGTAAATGTACTAAATGCCACTGAATTGTTGACTGTATGGTGGTGAGTTTCAAGCTGTGTGAATTTCATCAATTGAAAAAATTTAAAAATGGATCACAGATCTAAATGTAGTCAGTAAAACCATAAAGCTTTTAAAAGAAAACAGGAGAGGGGCGGCTGGGTGGCTCAGTTGTTAAGCATCTGCCTTCGGCTCAGGTCATGATCCTAGGGTCCTGGGAATCGAGCCCCCCATCGGGATCCCTGCTCCACGGGAAGCCTGTTTCTCCCTCTCTCACTCCCCCTGCTTGTGTTCCCTCTTCTCTTGCTGTGTCTCTCTCTGTCAAATAAATAAATAAAATCTTAAAAAAAAAAAAAAAAGAGGAGAAAAATCTTTGTGACCAAGGGGTAATCAAAAAGTTCTTAAACATAATACCAAAAGCATGTTGCACAGAAAAGATACTGATAAACTGGGAACCGTCAACATGAAAAAGTCTAGCTCGGTTCAAGATACTGTTAAGAAGATGAATTTGCAAATCACTTATCTAGCAGGTTACTTGTAAGCAGAATATCAAAGAACTTTCAAAACTCAACAGTATGAAAAGAAACAATGTTTTAAATGAGCAAAACTTCATAGATACTTCAAAGAAGAGGAGATGCTGATGGCCAAAAAAATGCATGAAGATGGTCAACATCCTGAGCCATTTGTGAAAGGTAAATTGAAAGCATGGCTAAATGCTACTACAGGTTACAATGACTCATAAAAAAATACTGACAATTCCAAACGTCGGGGAGAACGTGGTGCATCTGGAGCTCTCGTGCATTGCTGGAGGGAATGCAAAACGATACAGCTCCTCTGGGAAACGGCCGGGCGGTCTTCATACTGCCAAACATACCATTACCCTATGACCCAGCAGTCCTAGCCCTGGGTATTTACTCTGAAGACATAAAAACATGTTCACACAAAAACCTGAACATGAATGTTCAGTCTCTATTCACAATCACCAAGAACTGGAAATAGCCCAAAAGTCCTTCTACAGGTGAATAGAGAGTGCAGTACATTTATACAGTCCCACTCAGCAAGAAAAGGCAATAAACCACTGACGCACCCAATAATTCTGGAGGACTGTCAAATGCATCATGTTGAACGGAGGACAGTTTCAAAGGTTACACGCTTTGTGATTCGCTCTTGAAAAGACAAGTCAGAGAGATGGAGTCTGGTAGTCAGGCGCCAGGCTGGGGTGGGGGGTGGGATTTCCACGGAGGGAGAGCTCGAGGGGGTATTTCAGAGTGCTCAACTCTTCTGTGGACGGATTCTGACTATGCTTACATGAACCTATATGTATATTCCAATTCATAGAACTGTTCATCAACATAAAACCTGCTCAAATAACAGATATAAAATGCACAGATCTGAATAGTTGGGATTCAAGGTGTCATCATCTTCTTTGCACTTTCCTAGATATACCAACCTGTATCTAGTAACTAATGATTTATAATAAATCAGTTTTATACATAGAAACAAAAGGCTCCCAAATGGCTGCCATATGGAGGTGCTCCATGTCTGTGACTTCGGTAGAAGCCAAGCCTGATGATTCAGTGTTCTCTCCTCCTATCCACTCCTGTATAATAAGGAAGGCAAATGAACCCTTTTCCTCAGTTTTATCACAGATGGGTGGTGGGTGGGGTGGCCGAAACTAGACCTTGAGTGAGGTTTCCTGATCAAGCACATGAGAGGTCACGTTCACCCATTGTCCCATTCCATCCAGTCAGGTACAGTAACCAAGAACATCACAATATTTAGAACTTCTTCCTGAATATGCAGTGTCACACTCATTCTCCAGGGATCATGTTTTGATCAAGTGTAAACTGAAACTGAGATCACCAGGGAGAAAGAAATCTGCCATCTTCTTTCCCTCCTTAACCCTCTAACCCTCCACCGTCTACCCATCCATCACATAGCCATAATCTCAGTTCTACCCTCTGCCCCCCCATCAAATCTGCTTTTATTTATTCTTAATATTGTATTTATTTATTTTAGAGAGCCAGAGAGCACAAGCAGGGTGAGGGGCAGAGGGAGAAGCAGGCTCCCCACTGAGCAGGGAGCCTGATGCAGGACTCGATCCCAGGACCCTGGGATCATGACCTGAGCCCAAGGCAGACGCTTAACCGACTGAGCCACCCAGGCGCCCCGAATCTGCTTTTAATGACTGGATGTGTATGTTATTCATCTGTTTATCTATGTTGTTCATCTCTGTTTATCTTGTATCTAACCAGGATTTGAAAAGTGGCAAATCATTGGTATACATACAATGGATGGGTGGATAATGGATGGATGGATAATGGATGGATGGATGGATGGATGGATGATGGGTGATGGCTGCCTGGATGGACAGAGGGGAGGGAGGGAGGAAGGAAGGGCAGAAGAAGAAGACCAATCATTTTTCTTTGCAGTAATTTCTGTAAGTGATGCCCAGTCTGGCTCTCTCATTTGGAAGGACTGCAAAATAAATATGATCTAAGGTAGGCAAAGCTTACAAATTTATTAGTGGCTCGTGCAGTAACTTTTAACGTTTCTGTGGCAATACTAGCAACAAATTAATAAAAGCTTAATTTTTATACAAATAGTTTTATTACAAATTTGAATTTTTAAGAAATACACATTGAGAGAAATTACATAAAAGGCCTTAGTAGTCTTAAACGTTTTGGAGACTTTGGGTGAAATGTCATTTCAGGCATAGTGGTCAGTTCTGCTCTCCTGAAATCCACCCGTTCCCTGCTGACGTGCACACAGTGCTCCCGAGAACGAGGAAGCCACGCGAAGCGCTTCCACGTGGGTTACTGACACTAAGATCCTACAGAGCTGTTTTCCACACCAGGCTGCAGAATGAGGAATACGAATGAAACGAAGGCCTTTTACGGTTGCTGGTTTTGAAGTCAAGTCATTCAGTTGTGATTAGTGTTTAAAACCCTGAAGATATTTAATACAGAAAAAAAAAAAAACAATAAAGCCCAAAGTACATGCTTCACTGTAATAGACACCACGCTCATGAACCTGGGTTTGGCTTTGGCTGATACACGAGTTTTGGTTTGGAGGTGAACAGTGAGAACGGATGTTTCCATCCAACACCCGAGTGTTCAAAAATCTATGTGAAAGGACAACACAGTCTTTTCGAGGAAGAAACTATGTAAGCTTTATTTTAACAGTGGAAATGAAACGAAAACTTGACCTGCCTAATTGCTGACATCTATATAAATTACTAAAATATATATATATTTAATTTCTGCCTACTTTTGGACCATCTTTATTCCACAGGAAATTCGTGATTTCTGCAAAAGCAGCTGCATAGTACCACACAGAGCAGAAAGACCTAAATTTATATTTGGGGTTGGAAGATCCGGCTGCTGAGCCCGCATTCCACGTGCAGCTCCGAAACACCGTGGTCATGTGACGGCTGTTTGTACAGACCCAGCTCGACAGTGACACAAACAGACATCCCATCCGGGGCTGACAAGGCATCTGCTATAATACAAGAGTGGAAACGGGCATTCAAACAGAACGGAAGGCCCCGCACACCTCCTAGCACCCTTTGGTTTTCTGATGGAGTTCTCAAGTTACACATCAGTGCACTGGATTGTAGGACAGACTTAGACTTTTATTTCATCACAAGTGCCACCTGGTATGTCACTATGACAGCTTATCATGGTCTTGGTTTCTCCTTCAGCAAGTAGAGGCCACCGAAGCAGGGTGTGTTAGTTACGCAAATTCCTATAAGGCACTTTACGGTTTTCATACTGGACAGTGAGGTACACAGGATATATTTCTAGGGTTCGTTGCTGTTAAAAAAAAGAAGGGGAAGAGGGGGGAGTAGCACCATGTTGTACGTTAGCGGAGGGCCAGGCTTCATTACGTTCTTCTCATACAGACTTGGCAGCGACTGACATGTGTGCGCAGCTCCCCGGCCTTCAAGGTGGATGGCGTGGGCTTCCTGCGGGACGACACAGAAACCAGCCTTCGGCGCTGTGGCTCAGCGAGGCGGGCCAGTTCCCAGGGCCTCCCCCCGACCCGGGGAGATCTCCGAGGGGTCGGATGGGAGGGGGCCCCAGCCCGGGACAAGCGGCGACCCTGGCTCACCCCGACCGAGCAGACATGGTGCTGGGTGTCACCCATCCTCACAGCGAGGGGGGGAGTGAGGCACGTGATCACGTGCACCCCCCCCCATCCCTGGCCACGAGGCTGGCGGCAGGCCAAGTGCACGCCAGGGAGGGCACGGAAACAGCAACCCCACATGTGCTTGGCTCCAAAAGCTGAGCCACACCCACTGGGCCACCCTGCCTCCTCGGCCTGTCATTTCCCCCCTCCATGCTCTCTCCTCAGCCAGATCATAAACTCCCCCAGGTGAAGAAGATTCTCTGCAACCCTTCGCACAGAGTTAAGTGCTCATTAAATACTGGCTGAATGTGTAATGAACAATGCATCTGGGGTAATTAACTAGACCTTGAGATCCTCCTATAAGCTTTTGCTGGATTATATGCAGGTAGTCTGATCAGAGGCCAGAGGGGAGACATTTAGTGCCCCAAATGATAGAAATTCTACCTTAATTTGAGTGTTAGAGGGGTGAAGTCTGAACTGAAGTTGGCACTAACCAAATTCTATTAAAATTAAAGTAGCCATATAATAAAAGTAACATCCTAAAATTAGGCTGCTGATTTTAGCAACTTCTGTGAAAATCTTATTGCCCAAAATTAATTATTTGAAATAATGGGATCTTATCTAATTTTTGTTTTAGTTCATTGTGCTGGGCTGCTGGTTCAAAAAAAACAAAAACAAATCAAAAAACCAACCCATTATTACCTATTAACCCTATAATGGAAGCCCCAGGACCTGATACACCCCCCAAGTGCTCAATTAGGTAACTGGTGGTTAAGTTCTATCCCGAGAGTTGACATCAAGTTTCCAGTGCCTGAAAAGTCTCATGTAAGCTACCCACTGAGTACCTGGTACTTTTTTGGTGCTTAAAATATTACGAGTCGAGAGTGTTGCTTTGCCTTTTATGATCTAACTTAGGAAGGGACGGGCTCCCAGAAGAGTTCCGCCAAATTCTCCCTGAGAAGGCAAAGATGGAGAGGCACATCTCCGGAGGGAGCGAACGGTAACTGCTGGGGCTCAGGGGTCCCCGCGCCTGTCCCAGCAGGGGCTGCACGAAGGACAGAGGGCCAGTCGCGCGCTCCTCTCCATCCCGACTGCGCCAGGCTCGGCGGCACCGTCACCCAGGTCAGCTACCCCCTGGGGCAGTCGCCTCAACAGTGGCCGGAATGGAAAAGAAGGGAAGGGTCTTCCCTATCGATTTCAGTGCATTTGGGCTGGAATTAATTTTTATTTTCATGGGTCTAACAAACAGTCTGGTCACGTCCCTCAGACCTCACGCAACGCACACACTAGAGTCGGCATCCAACTGCTACGAGGGCAAACGCTCTCTCCTCCCTCCCTGACCGTTAACATGTATTTTCAAATGCTGTTTGAGGAGCCAGCTGCTCTGACTACATCGCAGTGAATCCACCTACAAAGTGGAAAATGGCCTTTTTTCTCTCAGAATCCTTCAGCCAACAGAAGAACTGAACCTGTCACCTGAGATCTGCCCCTCAAGCGTGTCTCGGCCCTCTGTCCACACGGAACAGAGCCGAGTCCTCATTACTGCCTGCAGAAGACTCCTTCCCAGTCCGCGTCCGAGAAGCCTCTTTAAGACTGTGTGCCCGAGGGAGCGCGCACAGGGGCCCTCCCGACTTACTTGAACATCTCGCTTCTCTCGATGGTGGCAAGCCAAAAGCTGTAAGCGTTCGCGTAGTAGTTGCAGGTCCCACGGCCGTGGCACTCGATGAATGGCGCGCTCCTAAACTCTTCCAGACAAGACCCGGGGGACGCGAGGGCTTGGCCCGAACCTTCAGCACCAGCACTGGTGTGCTGTGGGGCAGATGCGAGCCGTGAGTCAGGGCCCTGCCCACCACCCACACGGGGCCTCGCGGTGCCCGGGGAGGAGCCAGGGGAGCCCCGCAGGGAAGCCGCGGGCAGGTCGCGGGGAAACACACTCGTGCTCCACGCGCGGGGCACGGCAGCCAGACGCAGCACCAGAGCTCCACCACCGACCCTCCCCTACTGGGACATGGCCAGCCCGGGTGCATCCGAAGTTAAAGAAACACTGTCCTCACTATTTATAATGTTTGAAACACTGAAACCACCTCTAACTTGGGACAGAAGAAAGAGCCAAAATGTGTAAATGATGTTGGAACCAACAGATGTGAAATCAACCTTTCTAATCAAAATTGGTGAGGATAATTAAAATCCTGTATTAGATGTTATGTGTCCTTTTATAAAGTAAAGAATAATCATCGGTTACTTTTCTTTCAAAAGAGAGAAAATTTAAACAAGAGAAAGAAAAGGGTAACCATTATTGTAACTGTTGAAATGCCCTTGGGTCTAATGGGTTCAAGGAGGCTCGACCTGCGCTCAGAAACCAGGACCATAAGATGAATGACCCAAAATGAGACAAGACATTCCAAAATCGCCATGACTATTGTTTCGGACAAGGGAATTTCAGAGCCACAAGAGTCGTTTGAGGACAAAGTGTATGCCCTCCATTGCCCGATGAGGGCCGGAGAATGCTAGCTAGAACATTCTGGATCTGACCATGGTCCCAGTTTCAAGGACAAAGACAGGGGTCTCCAGACTGTCAGGCCAGAGCCCCTCCACGTCCCCACAAAGCCCCCAATAACTGGGAAGTGATGGAGAACTCTTTCTCTCGGACCCCATTACTTTGGTTTGCTCTTGATTTGGGGAAATTATGGGCAAGCATTGTTTCAGATCTTTGCTATGGTGACAAAATGCTTTCCTGAGGTTCTTTACTCCTTGGGCCAGGGGCCCCTTCTGTCATAATGAGGTTCTGTTTAGTATTTCTTAAGATTACGGAGTCAAAAAATTCAATCCACCTCCACCGGGGTCCTGATCTGTCTACACTGTAGTCCTAACCTGGCTTTCTTCATAAAGCAGCCACAACGCAGTACTTAGACACATCAAAGCAGCTGCTACATCTTTGTGTGGCTGCCAATTCTTTGGCCCTGCTGAAGAGTCTACCTGAAGCCTCGTGCGCCGGCAGTCTCACAACCCAAGTGGAATGCAGACACAGGGCTCTGAAAACCGCTTTCCTGGCCGTCCTATTCCTTCTGCACCTGCCATAACTTATGGCAGAAGGAAACAGTTACACAGCCACTTTCCCGGTCAACAAAGAGCAGGCTAAAGGTCATCCGGGGTCAAAATGTCCATGTGGCCGCACCTGAGGCGGTGAGGACGGGCGGGCCCGTGGTGAGGCGGGAGGAGCCCTGCAGGCCGTTTCCTGGGGGTTATCCACTACGGCCTGGCCTTCCCAGCGCAGAGCTTTCACATACGCAGTCGCTACTTTAAGCCGTGGCACGAAAGTCACATAAGCAGCTACCAGGGGGATCTCAAACTGGTGTCATGTTTCCTATTGTAACTGGCGTTTCAGGGGTGGGAACACCGGGGCCTGTGTCCGGGACAGCCAAGGGATGGAGAGCAGCATCTCCTCGCAGGAAGGGCGTGAGCCCCTGCCCCCCCGCACCCCGAGGCTTCTGCTTCAGGCTCAGGCGAGCTGCTTGACTGTGCACCCGTCTCCTCTCCTCCCGGGGAGATGCTCTGACTCGGGGAAAGCTCTTCGTGCTGTCGCCGCCACCTCGTCCCAGAGCAGCGACCCAAGAGGCAGGCGGCGGGCTCTGGCCAGGCGCTGGAATGGCCGCCGTCTGCAGCGGAACAGGCCAGGCCCCTGGGAAGGATTTGGCCGGGAGGAGAGGCCGGCACCGAGTGAGCCTGAGAACGGAGGGTTGGGGCGCGGGGGGAGGGGGAGGAGGCGGGGGCGCGAGCGGGCGACTCTGCCAGGGGCGCGGGGAGTTCCCCAGACGCTCACCATCACGAAGGAATAGCCAATCCAGAGGGAGGACCAGCCGCTGGGGCACTGCGGGATCTGAATGGTCTGGCTGTGCACGGCCATCACCATGGCTGGCGCCTCACACACTGCGCACCTGGAAGGCACAGAGCACAGACCCTGAGCACGGCCGCGGGGACAGCGCAGGACGAAGCCTGTGCCTGTCCGATCTTCGTCCCCGTGCTCTCACCCACCCTCTGCACTCACACGTTCTGAGCCAGCGTCATGCTCCCGACACACTGCGGCGTGGAGCCCTCTCACTGATTTTATAAGCCCCCCCCCCTGCCCCAGTGCTAGAAAATCCACATCCAACACTTGTTGAGCCATCTGCTTTGTGGGAAGGGGGAAATCGCAAGGCCAGGCTGTAACTGTGGCCATCTCCCGGAGGGGCTGGGAGACCGTGGATGGGTGTTTTCTCCTTTGTGCATTCAGTGTTTTCCGACTTTTCAACAGGGGGTGTGGATTTCAGCAAACACAATTAACACTTGAGCCACGGGAGTCGGTGAAACCCAAGTGCTACCACTTCCGGAATTCAGCGATTTGTTTTCAGCTGAGAATCATCTTCAACAGAAGGAATACGTGGTGACAGAGTAGCCAGCAAACACTGCATCTGGGGCTGGATGTCCCCGTGAGCCCGCTTCGGACTGACTGGCAGGCAGCAGAGCCGTGGCGAGACCCTGCCCCGGGGGGAGAAGGGGAGGCGCTGGTGGACACTGCCGCGGGAGGGCCTCCCACAGAACTTGCTCCAGGACAGGTGCCCCCCGAGCCAGCTGGCCGACCCCAGCAACAAACTACAGCAACACACCCTCTTCTGACTCAGATCTGCCCGGTTCAGGGAACCCTTCGATGGCAGGGTAATGTTTTGTAAAAGAAAAAAAAAAATTAAACACCAGCACTCACATAATTACATTCAAGTCACAAAATGAACAGAGTGTTAGCCATGCTGATAAATGACTATAAATGGTGTTAATAATTACACCTAGTTATGCTGGAACATTTGCATGAAAATGGATGGGGAGCAGTCAGAGGCCTAAATTAGTCATTCGACTTTCCATGCATGCGCGTGTGTGCGCGCACATGTGAGCGCGCAATTTTCTATTTTATTCACACCAGGGCAGATGAATTAAAAGGCTCAGTTAAACAACAGTTACTGAAATTGGCCTTATACATCTGCCACCATCTGTCTACCAGACACAAAAGCCAGAAATAGAGCGTGGCGGCCGGTGCTCGATGTCAGGCTCTCTCTGGGCTGGGGGCTCATCGAGACGGGTGTTCCTGATGCCTCCCCGTCATGGACACAGATGGCAAGAGCCGGATGGCCCCCTGAAATTCAGACGGTCAACCCCCTGTGTTATTCCTGAAAAGCCTGAGGCCCCAGAGAGCCGAGAGAGCGCCAGAGCTCGAGCGCGGCTCCCCCGCTGGACTACAGTGGTCTTGCCCCCAGGACAATGAAACAATCAGCAGCTCGTGAGGACTCATGTCTGCAGAAAGCCAGAAACGTCTGCCCTGTTCTCAGGGTGAAGGGAGAGAAGTTGCCAGCTTTTCTGCGTCACAGGAAGATTTTGTGTTATCAACTCTAAAAGTGAAGCTTCTGGAGCTCCCCCAAGTAACCCGGAAGTCCTGAGACCTCGTGCAACTGCAACAAGGGAGTGACAGTAACCATGGAAACCCGCGAACTCAGAGACCGGAAGTGGGCAGCACTGTTCCAAAGGGAGGGAGCGACAGACAGTGTGGCTTCGGGAGCAGCAGGCTCGGGGGCATGACTGGTAAGGTCCCTGCACGCTGAGCTGCTGGGGGTCAGGCAAGAGAAACATGTAAAAAGCCGAAATGCACACCGCTGATGTTGACACAGCCCATGCTTCCGGGCTGGGGGTCTTCCTGAAAGTAAGGGGTCCACGGGGAATAGCAAATCTCAGACACAGGCTTCTCATGGACCTGATTTTGGAATATTGCAAACACATGCCACAACCCCTTCCTCAACCAAATCAAGGTCAAAGGGTAGTTTTATCAAGGTGGTAAATAACAAACAAACATGAATAATCATTTTCTACCTGTTATCCAAGGGAAGCTGAACAAAAACACAAAGGTGGTTAGTTTTCCTTCGGGTGCAGCCGGCATGGTTCTGCGCCAGGACAGTCTCCGCAGAGAAAGTCTCAGACGCTCACTGACACACGTAAATAATGGTTTGGAAAGGTGCTACTCGAAAGTGTAATGAACCACTTTTCCCATTTTAAGACCCATAAAGTGAGTTTTCTTACAGCTCCAAAGAAACATCAAAGAAAGTTATCAGGGGATAGTTTAATGTAAATCCACCGAAAACCTATGGTTTTCCTGTTTATCAGGCCATCTCCCAGCTCTTTGGCTCTGGGTCCCCCTCTGTGGTACCTGTCCCCTCAGTAAGAACGGGATCTGCCGGGACCTGCAGCCCTGCATGTGCACGTGGAACCAGAAGGGCTAGAGCCCCACACTGGCCTCAGGGCTCCCAGGACCGGCTCCAGCACGCACTTCCTGCTCCCTCTGCCCTCTGACCACAGGACCCTGCCATCTCCTTCTTCCTCGTCAAAAGCTGCTTGGTTCTTTAGAGGGAATGTAGAAAAGGCAGTGAGTCCTCACTCTCACTTCCCTGAGGCAAACCCGTCTGCCTTGTTATTCTATTCATCCCTTATTATCCTACTGTGTTAGAAAGTACAACTATAAAATAGCTTCTTAGATGAATTCATATCATTGCCACTTTTCTACTACTTCTGAGTAGAGCGAAGGAATCAGCGTTTAATTGGAAGGAATGAAGCAAAAATAGGACAATCGTGTATTTCTCAGTCATAATAATTTCAATTTCCCCTCTTACTTCCTATCAGGCAGACCTGAAAACATACTCCAGACATTAATTAGCATGGAAAGCACTTAATTTGGGAAGCTGCTCAGTCAAACACATGAATTGTCAGTGGGATTCATCCTAAGGGAGCAGAAGTTAGTGGGGGTGGGAGAGTATGAAAAAAATCTTAGTATGTATACATTTTTATGTATACAGTAAATCTGTATCATCTTTTTGTGTATAAAGCACAGATAGTATGTCTGAGGTGTTACAATTTCAGAGAGACCACCTCACACCCATATGTGAGTTCCTGAATTAAATACTATTGTGCACTTAGAAATGATTAAGATGATTCATTTTATGTGATGTCTATTTTACTACAATTAAAAATAACAAAAAAAATTTTTTAATTTCATGGGGGTGGGGCAATCAGAAGAAAAAAACCTGAAAAGGCTCCTCAAGGAGAGAATTATTTGATAAAACAAAACTGAGAACGCTGTTCCTGTGGCTGCCAAGGAACCCAGGGGCACGGCTTCACGGGACGGAGGGCGGCCACCCCTATGACTCACACGGAACAGGAATTCTGCCCCAAAGCCGGGCATCACTTCTCCAAGGCACTGCCCTGGCATTTTGAAGAGGAGAGCTAACTTTTATATCGAACTTGTGTTACAAAAGTCTGACGTTACAATCAATAAACTGAATGGCAATGGGTCGAATGTTTTGGGGGGGAAAGTGAAAAAAACAGTAACAACCTCTCCTAGACTACGAGAGATCTGTCTTCTTCAATTCTACATCCGCTCCGACAAATGCCCAACTCACCTGCTAATAAACGGTCTGATATTGTCCCCGGCAATGGGCGCCATGGACATGGGCATGGGCTCAGGCGTGGACAACCAGTAGGAGTAGTCATTTCGGGAGGCAAAGTTACACACATTGTTGATGTTGCAGAAAAGGAAGGGCATCGTACTGAACTTGCGCAGGCAGCTTCCAGCCGTGCCTAGAGCCACGGGGAGAGACAGAATCAAGGGCTGGCTGTATAATCAGTCTGCCTCCAAGCAAAGCAACCATCAAAATGGAAATGAGAATGTTTTACCTTATAAACAGGAAGAAGGAAGTAAATACACGCACAGACTAGTGTGATTGTAAATGAGCACTAAATTACATTTAAAGTGATCAAGGTAAAAGGAAAACTATAAAGAATTGCATAGGATATTTTGATTAAAGGAGAGAAATCTTTTATAAAACTGAATTCCAAGAGAAATTTAACAGGTGGCTCCTCGTACGATGGACAGTAACCACCTGGACAACGTCTTTAACAACCGTTTTGCCGCAAATGCAGAGATTCTAGGGCTGCTTGTTTCCGAGCTCCATACCAGTTAGAGGTGTGTGCCGTTAAGTGGGTCATTGTTTAGAAAGAGCACCAGTAAAACGGCCCTATTTTAAGAATCTCAAAGCTAACTGCGAAGTATATACTCCAGAAATCGTGACCTACTTGATAATTTGAAGAAGAGATTGAAAGTTGTATGAATTGAAAAGGTTTTACATTTTCTGGGCTTCTCTTAGTAATGGGGTAGCTGCTGAACTTGGTGGTTTGCTTTATAAGGCGGGAGGGAAACGGAATCAGGCGCCCTTTGCACTGACCGTGTCTTTGTGGTGCCCTGAACACAGGACTGGAGCTGAGTACAGCTCTGCCGGCTGCCACAGCTCGGTATCACACGAGCACCCGCGTCCCCAGCGTCTCACCCAAGTCCTGGCCGTGGGCCCTTTCGTTGCCTTGCACATAGAGCAAGGAGTACCCGTGGTAAAGAATTTTGGTCCCAGGAGGACACTGTGGGTCATCCGTTGTCTGACTGTGCCTGGTCACAAGGAAGCCGTGATCAACAGACGGGGTGCCTGGGGGACCCATGGATCCTGGCAATCCATCAGGGCCTGGCGGGCCCGGAAACCCTCGCGGACCTGGAAGACAGAAGAGAAATGAGCTTCCCTGGCTGCAGACAGGCTCCCCTGAAAGACTTTGAAGACGACTAAGTACAGCAACACGCCTCTGTGCTGCCCCAGCTTCTCCTTTCTACAGACCACCCGAGCTGTTTTATAAACACAGTGCTGGGTGCAGAGCTGATGCTCAGAAAATTGAGCCCAATGGGTAAACGAAATATGTGAAAAGGAATATATGAGTAGGTAGAATAAATGACATGATTCCACGTGTGTCACTCAGATAACATTTGGGGCTCCTCTAAGGGAGAAGGATCACAGAATTATTAGACTAAAACCTCCTTTTAAGGTGGCTTCCCTTCCACAGCAGCCCACCCAGCACAGTGCGTGGAAATGGGGTGGTAAGGGCTGGGTGCTGGTGGTGAGTCCTATCGTCCCCCGGGTCACTGTGCTCGCTGCCCACGAAGCTGCTCACGGACCTTCTGCTGGGCTGGGCCCTTGGCCCCTCCAGTCGATCCCTCAGGCTTCAGCATCTCAGTCATTATGGGGCAGCTGAGTTTCGGCTTCCTCGGGGAGCAGACCCACTGCATCCCGAGCCGGACAGCGGCCTTGTGGCCAACGCTGGCATTATGATCTACTCCCTCTTGTCTGTTGCCGACATGGAATTTCTGTAGCTACAGCCCGCTCCCCCCCATCAGGAGGCCACAGGCCGTCCCTGCTGGCCATCTTTCAACAACACCTGGAAACAGTACGCTGCTTCAACATCTGTCTCTCCACACAGAAAAAATGACAGCCCTTTAGCTCCTCTGTAAGACCTTATTTCCTCTAAACAAATTAAAAAAAAAAACAAAACCCAAAAACAGAAACCAGACTTCTTCGGAAATCTGCCAAGTAACGTTTTCAATTCCACTGTGCACGTTTCCGCACACTTCGAACCGAAGGATGCAGGTGGAGGGCGACTGGGTCAGGAGGAAACCTACCAGGAGGGCCGAAGGGTCCGGTCTCTCCTTTCTGGCCAGGGGCGCCGTCAAAACCAGGAACACCGGGCGGTCCAGGTAAGCCCACGGATCCTGTCACACCTGCAGGAAAGGGCAAGGAATTCACGACCTGGTCCTGGAGCGCCACAGGCTGTGGCTTTTTCTTCCCTTTTGGAGTGTGTTTTTAGCCTCCTGGCCGGGCAGCCTAAGACCCTCAGCTGCAGTGAGAAAGTTCTGCCGGAAGCCAGGAGCCCTTCCCACGATGCCTTGTTCACAACCCCCGGGGTGGTAGCCAAACCAGCATTTGCCGGCGACAGGCTCCACCATCTGATCCAGAGCGCCCCTGGCTGCTCGCTCCTATTGTCTGGAGCATGGTGTGGGGAAAGGCAGTTTCTGGGGGGAAAGGCAGGGCTGTGACACATTTTCGTGTTCTCAAGTATCTCCCCCAGGCCATATTCCCAAGCCTCAAGTAATTCTTATGCAACAGGTATACCCACATGGATAGGCTTTTGTTTTCATGTGCACCCTTTACTCGCAGAGAGTTTAAACTTAAATTTTCATGGATGCCTCCTCTCAACTGTAGAGTTTTCCTTCTCCTTTACTGTCCACCCACCCTCACCGGTAGCTCTTGCAATAGGGAGTGTTCATAAAGTTCTGGGTCAGGTGTCTGGGAACCCCAGGCACGAAATGCCGGCTGGCTGGGGCCTCTGGGCCACTGTCAGGGCCCATTCTTGAGGTTCTAGACTGACGCCTCCCGCCATCCCTTATCTTCTCGCTGGGAAAGGCGATCTCTGTGTCTGCAGCCCATGGGTTCCCCAGTGAGCACAGATGTGTTGAACTGTACATTCCTCCAGCTTCTCCTGTATTTTGTCCTGGCTTTTTCAGTCCCCTCAAAAACTTCACTAGGTTTTGATTCCATTGAAGGAAAGTAAGAAAGTCATATTCAAATACGTGTCTATACACTCACCACCCAGAGGCCCCGGTTTGAGACACATGCGTGAGGAGGAAAGCCCACTGGTTCCCCCCGACCCCCACACCTCCCCTTCGTAGCTCGGCTACTCTTACCTTGCTGTCCTTTGGGGCCTGGAGGCCCCGGGAGCCCCTTCAGACCTGCGGGACCCTCAGGACCAGGAAGCCCTGGCTCCCCTTTGATGACATCGTAGGGTCCCGGGGGACCCGGGGGGCCGGGAAGGCCTGCAGAAATCAGAGGTGCCAATGATCAATTCCACTGTCAATGCTCACGGGAGAAGAGCCCAATGTGAAACCCAATCCAAACACAACATTTCTCAGAATCCGGTCAGTATCAAAAATACAAGTCACGTGCATACTTCTACTATTTAACACAAAATCCTGAATCCTCAGGCTGGGGGTCATTAGTATAAACTGGCCGCTCGGTTCTGGAATCCCCGACAACCACCATGCGGCCCTCACCTACACAGGCCCAGCAGGCGAAGCTCCGTCCCTCCCAGGGAGCCCACCCGCACCCAGAGGGCTGCAATGTATGCAATCAGAAGGGCTCTTCCTATAGTCTCTGAAATCGGCTGTAGGTACATTCCAAGCATGGGCCTTCATTTTCCAATGACGCATAAAGTTAACCCTTCTGCATGACAGCCCTTGAAAGATGAGGAGCAGCTCCAGAGTCCGCAGAGGCTGAGTCGGCCCCAGCCCCCAGGCCTCTCCTGCCCTCCACACACCTTCCCCATTTCTTTTGTTCCTGACATTGCACTGCTCAGTCTCTCTCCTGAAGCATGATTTTGAAAATTAAACACGGCCCTGCAGATATGGTCGGCCCCGCAGAAGCTAGAACGGGATGCTGTTTTCTCCCCGAAAATGCCTTGGGGCGTGGGAGCCGCCACACACTGCGATGGTGGAGAAGCCGAGGAAGAGTCTTCCCTGTGCAGAGCTCCTTGCCGCCCGGCCCCCATGCAGCCTGTCCATGCAAGACCGAGCTCCTCCCTAGGACAGCTAAGTGGCTGGGCTGCTTGCCTCCGGAGCCTGTGGGCTGTGAATCTTGAGTCTGTCCTACTCTCTCCGGATTTACCTCCTAGATTTAAGGAGCCTGACTTTCAAGACACGTCATAAAAATGTCCTGACAAGCTACCAAAGAATTTTTAATCAACTGTTTCCTAATGATACTCAAGCCTCTCACGTCTGTAAAACCAAACTCCCTAATTCCGTGCATTCAAAGCACCAGCAAGGCCCAGCGAGCACAGCAAACGCTCCTACCTTTACTTCCGGGGAAGCCCTGGTCACCTTGATCCCCCTTCACTCCCTGCAGGCCAGGGAGGCCTTTCTGACCTGGAGGAAAGAAGAACATCGTCTGCACAGAATTCCCAACTACATGCAAGTACGGTTGTATACACGCACGCAGGCACACACACATACCTACACATGTGCACACACGTGTGCCCATTTCATGTGTGTCCGCATACACACATACCTACGTACAGGAATACCCATGTATACATGCATACACACATACAGTGAACACATTTCCAGTTTGTTCTCAGGGAAGAAAAGAACATTACTTCTGGTCAGCTATATAAAACTTTTCATGAAACTCTTCTTTCTAGAACCTAGAAGTCACATTTTTCCAAACCTACAACAAACTATAAAATGATCACAAATAGTGGAGGGGCACATGATCCTGTTTTTGGCCACAATCTGGTGCACACATGTCCCCAAATAGACCCCAAGATGCCTGCAGGCTGAGAACTTGTTTTATTCACCTGGCATTCATATGTATCAGATTCAGCAGTAAAACTCACAGCGCCTGGGAGCTGAGAGGCACCCAATAAATGTTCGCTTAATACGTTAATAAATTATTGAATGCCCCAAATCCATGATTTCTTACTGATAATACAAATGATCGAGATGCAAATGATCCACTGATTCTTAATAAGAACATGCAGAGTGTCTTTCTACAGCCATTCATAGGGTGATAGAAATCAGGGTGCCATAGCACGAAATAGCATGTTTAACTGGGAGAACAGTGTCTTGCACCGTAATCAGGCCGAAAGGGCCAGTGGTCAGGTTCTGCCTCCAAGCAGCACCTTCTTTATGGTCTTACCTTGAAATCCTGGCACTCCTGGAGGCCCCATGTCACCCTTAGAACCTGTGATCCCTGGCGAGCCACCAATCCCCTAGACACACAAGGAGAATGTCAGCCGGGAAATGCTCAGGAGGTGGTAAGTCTCTCAAGTAACCTGCTAGTCAGGGGCCTGGGGCAGGACCTCAGCGTTCTGCAAAGGAGCTCTGTGAACAAACAGTGCCCTGTGCTTTCTTGAGTGACATAAAAAGAAAGACAAAATCTCTATGCGCGTCTATACTAGGGAGCTGGAAGTTGGGACAACTTGCTTCCTTCACGGTGCCTCCTCCCCTTGTCCATCTACACAGTCAGTTCCCAGAGCAGGTGCACGCCATGCGTCCTGCCATCCCCAGGCCACAGCACGGTGCCGTGGACACACCTGGGCCTTCCTGAGCACATGTCACCGTGACATATCAACCTTTCAGCACTGAACTACCGTATGGAAACTTTCCCCCAAACACTCAGGCATAATGCATTTTCTTTAGAATTAGCTTGATATGTTATCTGAAAAGGGATTTTAAATATGGAGAGAAGGAAACACATAACCAAAGGAGGACTGTTTTTCTTTACAAATATGGCATCACTCATGTATTTTAAACATATTATCTCATTTTCTGGCTATTTCAAAATATTTCCTCCTCACACTCCTCAGTGTAAATAAGTCATACGGTTTCTCACGTATTATTTGTTTCTTTGCTTATTTAAGAAAGCGTCACAGTGAAAACATGCACAAACACAGATGTGCGTACACACACGTCGACAGGTACGTGGACACGGCCAGCCACTCATGGCACCAGAAATAGGGAGCGCACTTCTCTTACTGAAGCCTGCTGTCTGCATCAAGGGTGTACCCAGATTTCCAGCACAGGCACTGAGCTGCAATCCCCAGCAATGGGGATTACAATCCCCCGGGGCGGGTCTTGTAAAACTAGATGCAAAGAATGTTGTACTCGTAAGCTACTGTGGTGTCAGGCAAGATGGCGGATGACCAACAACAAGCAGCAGCCCCTCCAGAGAGGATTCAAGAGTGAAACAGCCCTGTACACACACGCACGGCCCTGTGACCCTGTTCCCACACAAGACGGGACATACGGACAACTCACAGGCAGGCCTTGGAATCCTGGCTCTCCCTTGGGCCCTGGAACTCCGGGAGTCCCCGGCCAGCCCGGGTTTCCTTTGTCACCTTTGAGGCCATCAAGCCCAGGGAGCCCCGGAGGCCCCACAGGTCCTGGAAGCCCTAATGGGAGACACGAAAGTCGCATGTTTGGGGTTAGAGGGTGATTTAATGGACAGGTGGGCTTGGCATCTCCACCCAACTGCCCCCCGCCCCGGACAACAACACTGTAGGGCGCTGTGGGAGCCTGCGGAAATCCCACCGGTCCTAGAAGGGAGAATCTGCTTGATGGCACCCCAACCGCAGCAAACAACCCCGCCACACAGTCGCCCCAGGATGCCACCGGGTGAAAAGCCAGCACGGGTCACATCTGTGCCCCAGTCTCCCCCAGGAACGTCTAGTCTACCTCTAATCACTTATCACATCTACTGAACTCCTTGACAGAGAGGACCTGGAGCAGGGGGGGAGTGACCCAGCAGAGGCCAAACAACAAGGGTCCCCAAATATCTGAAGCAGTTTGGAGCTGCAATCAATGCTGCAAACTTCTAAGTGAAAAACTCCACTGAGGACTGAAGTACTTCCATCACTTTCACACTCGTGCGTGTTCGTGCCTTCTGTGGTCGGTCCCGGCTCTGACCCTGCTGAGACACCCTTACCTGGCAGGCCAGGCTGACCCTGTGGGCCCCGGTCTCCTTTGGGCCCCTCCACAGCGTGGCCCGGAGCTCCAGGTAAGCCCGGCTGTCCTTGCGGCCCCGGGGGACCCATGAATCCTTGCTCTCCTTTGGATCCGGGGATGCCTGGACTCCCGGCTTGTCCTGGGAAACCCACGTCACCCTTTGAACCTAAACAACAACAACAGTTTGAGATGGTGGTGAAAGGCAGGGGAGAAGAGAAACCACGGTACAGGGACAAGGAGGGAGCGGCTTCCGGAAGGCATGGGGGGGACGACAGAGCTATGTGCCCTCTCCCTGCTTTACTAAGTAACACACCAGACTCCAGCCATGGTCGACCTGGAGAAGAGTAAGCTTAGAATACAAGAGCCCAGCTGTCATTCTTGATGCTTTTAACATTTTTTAAAAGATTTTATTTATTTATTGAAACCCACACAAGTGAGCAAGGGGCTCAAAGGCAGGGAGCCCGATGCGGGACTCGATCCCAAGACCCCAGGATCATGACCTAAGCTGAAGGCAGATGCTTAACTGACTGAGCCTCTCAGGCGCCTCTCTTTATACTTTTTAAAGGAAGTGTTTTGCCACAAAGCCACTGGAATGCAAGCTCAGAGTGAGTGCAAGCAAGCGTGCTGCTAGATGAAGGGCTTGTTACAGCCACACCACGGAACACTACTCAGCAAGAAACAGGAGGGAACGACTGGTACAAGCCGCCACACCAGTGACTCTCAAACTAATTATGCTGTGCAAACAAAGTCTCACTAAAAAGAGTAAAATACAGAGGATTCTGTCAATACAAAACTCTAGAAAATGCAAGCTAATCCACAGTGCCAGAAGACAGACCAGTGGGCGGTGATGGGATGGCACTGGGGGCAGGAAGGGCAAGCTGGGGATGACAAAGCAGCCTAGGAGACTTGGGGTGATGGAAGTGTTCACTGTCTTGAATGTGGGGGTACTTCTGCACGTGTGTACATGTACCAAGACTTACCAAATGGCACCCTCTACATCTGTGTAGTTTATTGTATGTCAATGAGAGAAACACGGTAGTAAACTGTTTTTAAAGTTTTTTAAGGTAAGAACTTATAGGGGAAAAAAATCCCTGCATGTGTAGTCTCCACCATATTACTCCAAACTTGCTAATTAAATACCAAAATTCTAGGATGATTTCAAGGTTCTTAAGAAAAAGTAAGAAAGGAATGAAACAGAGTCATCGCCAAAACTGACAGCAGGCCCCTCCTTGTGATTCTTGTCTTGCTTTTTCAGAAGACAATGACAGTGCACCAGATGGTGGTTTGTCGGGGGCCAGGAGCAGGCACAGACGAGACCAACCCAGAGCTGGCATCTGTCACCCCTGCCCACGGCCTCCTCGCAACCGTGAGACCCGCTCTGTTTCGCAAATGTTACCTTTCTCTCCTTTGGCTCCTGGAAACCCTGGGAATCCTCTCCCGGGCAGACCTGTAAGTTAAGGGTAAGAAGTCACATCCACATTTCCTAAAATAGTTGATCTGCAGGTCCAGCACTAAACACCGTCAACTCTGTGTGCCAATACCATATGCTCTTTATAGGATATGTGGAAATCAGTTCACCCCACATGTGAGAGAAAAATCCCATTCCCACGGTTGTGCTGAGAGGCCCTGGACTGGGTATGGATCATTTAGCACTTGTCTTAAGTACCTGTCAGCACAGAACCGTTACGGCATTTAGTAGAAATGGTCTGTACAAAAGTAAGTACGTATTTTCTCCTCCCGTCTAGAGACTAACAAACTGGCTTTTCTCAGACGACCATCCAACTAACAGCCGTTCTAGGGGGAGGCAGAGAGAGTCAGAGACGTTCCGGACAGGAAACACTGGAAAGCCCACACACGTGAGCAAGGGGCTCGAAGGAAGATGGAAGTGGGGGAAAGCAGGTGTGGAGGCATTTCATGAATTATTGTTATAAGAAAATGAACGCACGCAATATAAACGTAAGGTGTATAAAATGAAACAATGAACTTTAGCAAGAGGTCAGCCCTGACCGCAGGAAACCCCCTGGATGCCCCTCTCCAGCAACATTCCCCAAGTGGGTCCCCGACTCGGGGTCACCCTCTTGCTACACACGAGTACTACCATGTACGTGATTCCCACTGTCGGAGCCGGCAGCCCATGAGTGACAGGAGCAGATGCGGGGGACCGGCAATGTCCCCAGGACCACCTCTCTAAAGGGGGAAATGCCAGGCTCGGGAGGGAGAGCCTCGGCTGTTTCTGGGTGTCTCTCTCACGCGCCACTGGGAGCTCAGGGCAGGAGCCCGTGACTGCTGCTAGAAGAAATGCACGCCCCCTGCCCCTCTTCTTATCCAGGCCTCTCCCCTTGTCCACACCAGTGTTCAAACATGGGGTTCAAACGCATGGGGTAGGTGCCACTTTGTGCCCAGCCCCAGTCACTTAGCACGGTCCGGAAGTCTGAGACCTGTTGACCGCAGGGAGCAGCTCGTCCTGAAAGGGAGCAGAAGCTGAACATACCTGCTTCACCCTTCTCTCCCGCCGACCCCGGGATTCCGTCACTGCCGGGCTCCCCTTTCTGGCCAGCTGGGCCCGTGGGGCCAGGACTCCCAGGAAGACCTCAGAGAGAAGAGTCACATCAGTCAGTCAGGCACGGACACTCTTACGGCACCTGCTCTGCATGCAAGACCCTCAGGTGACCTTCCTCCAGGGAGCCGTTTCCCCCAGCACACCTGGCGTCCCCGAGACACGTACATCACACTCCCACACTGACACACAAACCGATTCTAGAACCTCTAGAACCAACTGGACCTAGCTGTACCGCCAGCTCTGCGACCTTGGTTCTAGCTCCTAACTGGTGGCCAGACCTCAGAAAGACCCCGTGAGTCCCCTACATTCAGTTTGTTCATCTGAAACGAGGAGGGCTGGGTCACCCGGGGACATTCTGGGGTTCACGATGCGCCACCTCGAGGGAGGGAAACTCCCAGCCTCGATGGCCCGTCTGCATTCGAAAAAGTGGTCTCTACCTGCTTCTCCTTTGATGCCAGGAATGCCATCCGATCCCGGGAGACCTTTGTCACCTTTTTCTCCAGGCAATCCGGGGCTTCCTAATGGGAAACAAAAGACACCAGAATGCCATCAGTTTGAGTCTTCCCGTCATCTTCAAACCCAAGCTCGGGAGGGGGCCCGGCTCACCTACCTGGATAGCCGACACTCCCTGGCGAGCCTTTGGGGCCTGGGGAGCCAGGGACCCCTGGGATACCAGCGCTGCCTTTTTCTCCTTTCTCTCCAGGACTCCCCGGAAAGCCTGCGACCCCTTGATCTCCCTGTGAGTAGACAATGGGCCCATGCATTTTACATCTGTCCCCAGACAAAAGTCTGGGGGCCCCTTCTGGATAACAGTACGCATTTTGGTACCATTATGTTGCACTGGAGAATCCCATTTCCAGCTTTCTAACAAAGAGTCAAAGTCCACATCCGAAAAACGAGGACAAACGGGAAACCCAGAGCAAAAGAGCCAGTTATCTGTTTCTACTCTTCATGGTCTTCCTCACCCTTCCTTTCCAGCTCGTGAGAGCTTGCTACCCTGCCTCTCCAACAGCCTCTAGACCCTTCCCAAGGAAGGGGTGGTGGACAGAAGGCAAGAGGGACAACTCAGAGTAAGTCGGGGGACACTGTTCTGTGTTACGAGTAAGTTAATGTGCTGAGCTGCTCAGATGGGGGGCAGGGGAGGTTTCCAAGCAGGGGGCTGTTACCTTGTCCCCAGGACGGCCCGGAATTCCAATGCCAGGTAGGCCCACCTGCCCTTTCTCTCCTTTGGCTCCTTTCTCCCCGGGTAAGCCAGGGACGCCCTGTGGGCCGGGGATTCCAGGCACACCTTTTTCTCCCGGTGTTCCTATAAACACAGACAACTGAAACTTGAATGTGTGCTTAGCAGGTGCTAATATTCAAAATAAAAAAGCACTTTGACGGCCTGCAAGAAGGAGGTAAAAGAACATGTTTCCCTTCATTTATCAATCTCTTAGTTATGCAGGCAGATGCCAGTTGCCCACAGCACGTAACTGCCACGCTAGGAAGCGTCTGTCCTGTCTTCTAGAGACCACCATTTCACAGAGAGAGAGAAGAAATACATGAACTCCTCAGCATATTTGCTTTGGCAGCAGTATAACAAAGGGCTTTTATGTTCCTTATTCTACAATCAATGCACATTACCCCGAAGAATCAGAGGGTCGTGAGGCGGGCCATCATAAGAGTAAATGCATACCTAGTTTCGTAACGTATGCTGGTACCGAGACCTACTTACAAACAGGTGTAGTAAACAGCGAGCTAGATGTCTCTATGTCAAATGGGGGTGATCAGGCGCCTCGTGAAGGCATAGGGGGGGCTAGAGGGGCCGGCCTCCTGCCTCGGCTCTCCCTTCCCCGCGGATTCCGAGAGGCACTAGCCACGGACCCACCTGAGGCCCGCGCTTTCCACCTCTCACCCGCCTCCTCACGGGAGTGAATGCGCCAGGCGGGGTTGGGGCCAGTTCAGGGTTGGGGTAGAGGAACCAGAGGGCGCTAGCGGCTGGCCCGGACTGCACGGGGGACATGGTGGCCAGGTGGACAGTCACCTGGAGGTAATCGAAAGGTGACGGCAGACAGCCCATGTTTTATTTTATTGAATTGTGATTTTCTTTTTTTTAGCAGTGGTCGCTGTGTCAGCCAAGTGCCACTGATCCTGAGGCATGAGACCATACAGAACTGAAGACGTGCATTGGGGTCAAAGACTGGATTACACCCTCGGGTCAATGTACATCCTCCTACAGTCCTGTCCCACCAGCCCTGGCGCGTTCTTTTCTTTAGAAAGAAGACACCTTATCTGAATCCAATGTACCTGGCAGGCCCATGCCACCAACCGATCCTTTGGGTCCAGGGAGTCCTGGAGCACCCGGGGTTCCACCTATGCCTGGGTCACCTTTAGGTCCTAGGGTAACAGAGAAAAACCCGGCAGGTTAATGCCAATGAACAGTGCTGGGTGACATTCCCTGAGCACCCTTAGCACGAGCTCCCGCCGTGCGGTGGACTTGAACTTCACTGCATACCTGGCTGCCCAGGATGCCCCGCCTGCCCGTCCTTTCCAGGTACTCCCGGGGTTCCAGGGTCTCCCCGGGATCCTTTATCACCAGTTGGTCCAGTCTGTCCTGCACGTCACAGAAAAAAGAGTGATGATGACCCACGTCTGCTTAAAAGGCAAACTGCTGCAGAAACACAGGTTGGGTTGATATTACTGGTGCAGAGCTACAGCCCTGGTCAGACATGCAGCTCTACCCCCCACCGGACCCCTCATCCAGTCACCTTTCTCTCCTTGGTCTCCCTTCTGACCCTTCATGCTGCCCATGTCCACCTTATCCATGGAGCCAGGCTTGCCGGGGAGACCCACATCTCCTTTGTCCCCCTTGAAGCCAGGGTCTCCCCTGGGCCCCGAGGAGCCCGGGAAGCCGTGGTCCCCTGCAGAGGAAAGACAAGCACCGGTGAAGTGTGGCCAAGGCCTCAGAGGCAGCGACACTGTGTGGCACTCCTTCTGCGGAAGGAGGGAGGAAGAACTCGCCGCCTAGCCACACGCAGCACAAAGGAGCAGGGCGTGGCGAGCGTCTGAGCTACCAGAAGAATCTGGCCCCAGGAAATAAGCAATAAAGCCATTTTTTACAATTTAGTATTTGCTAATGACTCTACCGTATTTGTGACTCTGCTTATTACCGGTTTAAATACTTTACACCTTTCCTCTTTCCTAAGGACCTTCACCATGTCTGTTCACGGTGCCCCTCAATTCGATACAAAACAATAAAACGGGAATTCTCTTGTTCTACTAAACAAATGACCATTTCTATGTCTCACAAAGTCAATTTGTTAAAAAAAAAAAAAACATATTTTGGACCAATTTCAAACAACAAGGTAAGAAATAAAAATGAAGACTTATAAATTTGCCCAGTTTGCTAATTTGATTCTAAGGTCTCAGTTCCTGTGACCTTGCAGGACTGCAGATCCCACCAATCCTATAAAAACAAACCAACTCCAACATCCCAATAAGGAACAGCTGAAAACCTGTCTCTTGTTTGGTTTTGGGCAGAGCACAGCCCCTGCTCCCACATGCACAGCCCACCAGGAGTTCCCACCGGAGGAGGGAGTCTCCCCAACCCTTGCCTGACCTTCTTGACTTCTTTCCTTTGCCTCTTGCAAGGAAATAAGACCTACAACCACTCAAGAGTTTCCAAGAAACACAGAGACATGGACACAAGACGGGCTCTGCTAGAGCTGCCCACTCCCTACCTTTCTCTCCTGGTAATCCTGGCAGGCCCGCTGGTCCCGGTGAGCCAGGCTGCCCCGGGGTCCCCATGACGCCCATCTCTCCCTTGGGACCTGTGGCCAGACAGAAGGACAGTGAATGCTGACTGCAGATGCTACAGGTCACAAACAGACAGGGGGCCGGAGTTCACAAATCATTTACCTGGAAACCCAGGAACCCCAGGTGTGCCCTGCTGTCCAGGGAGACCAGGGAGCCCCGACTGTCCCGTCAGGCCAGGCAGCCCTTGGGACCCTTTATCTCCTTTGGGACCTGGCATGTCCAGGCCTGGAAATCCGGGAAAGCCCTTCTCTCCTTTCACTCCAGGAGGGCCTGAGGGGGGTGAAGAGCGAGAGCAGTTAGCAGGATCTGCAGGGAGCCCTGCGGGGCACCCCCCCGGGCTCAGCTGGAGCTTTCTGCAGGAGGCACGTGAGCGCGCGTGCCGTGCTGGGGGCCGGGATGCTCCCACCGTCCCAGGTGGCGGCATCTAGAGCCATGGGGCGGTCCTGCGGGGACAAGGCCCGGAGACCAAGCCCTCCCCTCTGCCATCAGTGGGCAGCAGCCTCCACTGCCACCAGCCACAGGCCTGTCCGCAGCGTTCGCACCCCACGCTAGCTGCTTTTCAACCATGTTTGGGGATCGTCTTGTCAGCCCACCAGCACTGTCTCACTTCCGGGACTGGTCACTAAAGGCAAAGGCAGCTCCTAGCTATGGGCCAGTTTATGGGACCCACAACTTACTAACCTCCCCCACCCCACGGGAAAGTAAGATGGAGATGCCAGTCATTTTAAGTAAATGAAAATGTCACTGAATATACATCTCTGGCAGGTAAACCAAGCTCAGTGGGAGGAAAAGAAAGACGCCTACAACCCTTCATTTAAGTGAACATCAGACCAGTTTCCACAAAGCAGAATCGTCCTTTCCCCCTCTTATTCGCAAGGGAGCACTAATCCCCACTTTACGCAGACTCCTGACGGCCCGTCCCCTCCATCAGCATGCTTTGGGGAAGCAGTAATTGTGGAAGAATGTCCCATCACCTGAGGATCCTGGTGGTCCCTGTCCTCCAGGGGGGCCCATCGCTCCGGGGGGGCCAATTCCAGGAGCTCCCGGAGCTCCTTTGGGACCTTGTAATCCAGGCGGTCCTGGGTCACCTGGATGGGAAGAAATTGTAGATAAACTGCATACAGACCATTGCATGTCTCACAGCATACACTACCCACCCACACGATAAACCACAACAACACAATACCGTAAGGTCTAACCTCCTATGCTTTCCGTCATTCACTCAACACACATTTACAGAGCACGTGACAGGGGCTCTCTGCGTACACCAAATAAACAGGCCCCAGCCCCTGCCGCCGTCTAGACTTGTCTGTAAGAAGTCACCTCGGGGCCTCGGGTGGCTCAGTTGGTTAAGCGTCTGACTCTGGATTTCGGCTCAGGTCATGATCTCAGGGTCGTGAAATCGAGCCCCACATTGGGCTCCCCGCTCAGTGAGGAGTCTGCTTGAGATTCTCCCTCTCCCTCTGCTCCTCCCCCTGCTCACGCTCTCTCTCTCACTCTCTAAATAAATAAATAAAAATCTTCTTTGTTGTTGTTGTTTTTTAAGATTTTATTTATTTATTTGACAGAGAGAGCCACAGCGAGAGAGGGAACATAAGCAGGGGGAGTGGGAGAGGGAGAAGCAGGCTTCCCGCTGAGCAGGGAGCCCGATGCGAGGCTCGATCCCAGGACCTTGGGATCATGACCTGAGCCGAAGGCAGACACTTAACGATTGAGCCACCCAGGCGCCCCAATAAAAATCTTAAGAAAAAAAGTTACCTCTGATTCCCTGAAGGCCTGGGGGGCCGATAGCACCATGCTCTCCAGGAACGCCTGCTCCTCCGATGTTCCCCTTCTCTCCAGGTGTGCCGGGAATGCCGGGAAGACCCGGCAATCCTTTGAGTCCT
Organism: Mirounga leonina; assembly: GCF_011800145.1. Taxonomy (NCBI): domain Eukaryota; kingdom Metazoa; phylum Chordata; class Mammalia; order Carnivora; family Phocidae; genus Mirounga; species Mirounga leonina. The sequence goes on along the minus strand of NW_023270316.1, from coordinate 2,869,835 downwards.
GGTAGACCAATGCCCGGCTCTCCCTGGAAATTCCCGAAGCAAGGAAAAGCCAGTTCACCAGCATAGCCCATGAACTCAAGCCCAGGGTGCAGGTGCAGACAGTCAGTAAGGACCAAGCTACCTGCCCATGCACACCTGCCCAATACCCACAGCCTCTACCTGCCTGTGTGCACCTGCCTGATACCCACAGCTTCTACCTGCCCTCCCAATAGAAAGGGAACAGGCCAGGCTAGCCTTTCATTGGCAAAGTGAAACTACTGCCCTTGGCCCTTTCTCCCATTTCACATGATGCCTTCTAGCAATTTCACTTCCCTTCCTTATAATCAGAACAGGAAAATATCTGTCCCCTGGTCAGCTATATTTGCTGAGCAGAATTTCAAGTATCAGCAAAAGGCAGAGGGATGTTTGAGGCAAGGAGAGTCCCGAAGTCACACGAGCCCAGGGGTCCCCAACTGGGGCCATTCCCCCGCCCCCTGGGTGACATTTGGTAATGTCCAGAGATAGTTTTGGTTGCCATGACTGGGGGTGAACGCAGGGTGTTCCTCTGGTATCTGTGGATAGAGGCCACGGAGGGGGCGGCTGAAGCCCCACCATATCCCAGGCAGCCCCTGCCACAAAGAATTACTGGGCCAGCATGTCAGTAAAAGTAGGCTCTCCCAGGTGGCTTGCACGCAGCCTTCTCCTGCCACTCCCAGGAAGGCCCACCCTGGACCCTGAGATGCGCTACACACACAGGTAAGCATGTACTCTGAAAACTGGAACAAACGATTCCCTCAAAACATCAACTACCACGTACCAGCACTTTCTTCCTTTCTACTCTGTGCTATTTCTTTAACCAACAAAGCATGCTGATCCAACATATGCCGTGACACTAATAAGCCACATTTTATGGGTCTAATTAATAATAAGGATGAGGAAACAGCAATCCAGAGAGCACTCAGCACCCACCTTTTGGCCGGGCACACCCGGGTTGCCAGGTAAGCCGTTAAATCCCGGGCGACCCGGACTCCCAGGAGGTCCCACGTCTCCAGGTAAGCCATCAACACCTGTTAGGAAGAGTCACAAAACCACCAATGTACTAAAGCTATTCCCCCCTTTCCTCGCCTCCCTCACACTTGCTCAGACGTCCCTGGACTGAGCAACTGAACTGAACTGGCCAACCACAAAGAGCCCTTCGAGGTGGTTCTAAGAAGAGCGTGGGGCCTCGCTCGCCGTCGGGGGAACCACCGGTGCCCACTGGGGCAGCCTGGGTGCCCTGGACCACGTGCTGTGCCTGCTGCCCTCCCTGTCTCTCTCCCACCGTCCCCTCTCCCCTTCCTTCCACCCAGCTTTTCCTCCTGTCCCACCCCCCAAACAAAACAAAGACCACCGTGGCACAGGCAGCCTCGGGTGGCCCTCCCACTCCGCGGCTCCGAGCGTGCCACCGCTCAGGGCAGCCCTGCCGCCTGTTCGAGAGCCCACCCAGATCCACTGGAGCCCACCCACATTTTCACAAGACGCCCCGGGAGTCCCAGACGCCCTGGTGTGAGCAGCGCCGCTGCAGGCCATGGGTTCTTGAACGCGGCTGCACCACGCCAAAGGCGCGTGGGGCACTTAGAGACTGGGCCCCAGCCCTAAAAGGCCCAGGGGGCTAGCAGCTACCCCATGGCTCGACTGTGCATGAAGGTCCCCCTGTGGGATGCAGAGGTCCGCGACGCGCGGTGATCTGTACGTATGCAGAGGTCACACGTGCTGCGGGGCTGTGGTACTGAGGGGTCTCGTCAGAGAGTGGACCTAACCGCCCACCAGTGTGCGCATCACCAAGCCGCTCTGAGTGGGCAGCCAGCCTCCAACAAGGAGACCCTACCAGCTAACTCTTCTACCTCTCAGGATGGCGCTATGGTGCTCACAGGGGAGAGGGTGGGGCTCGGGAACAGGCAGAAGGCCTCAGCACTGTCCCTGTCAACTGGGAGGGTCACCGAGGGCCTTCTGCCCCGTAAGCCGGAGAGACGTGGCCACGTGCGTGTGTGGGTGCAATGCAGCACCTGGAGGGGTGTGCAGGCCCGTAACTCTGCCAGCAGGTGTGACACAGGCTGAGCCTCTGGACGGGAAGCTAGGAGCCTCGAGAGCTCTTTCCACTAGGTTGCACACACGGCCAGGAAAACTGGGGTCAGGACGCCGGCCCGAGCAGGAAGAGATGTCCCTTATTGCACACAGCGCCTGCTCAGTCCTGGACCGAGGTCCACAACGGCAAGTCTACGTCAGGGCCCACCCACAGGAAGACAGACCCACAAAAGGAACAGAAGCAGTCAAACTGTCCTCCTGACCACCTTACTGTTTCCAGAAAGAAGTTCTGGTTCTAACATGTCAGCACCCCATGCAGACCCAGGCTCTGCGGTGTGGGGGCCCTCTCCCCCTGAGAGTGAAGCCTCCTCCCTCATGTTCCCCAGCTCCCTTCCCGCTGACCCACACCCAGCCTGGCACGGGGCCCAGCTGCTCTGCGCATCCCCCGCACTGATGAGGAGAACACCCTGAAATGCAGCTTCTGCCAGCTCCCTGGGCAGCTGCCGGGTCCTGACGTCTCAACCCCTCCCGGCCAACCCACCGCCTCAGTGACTGCATTCGCTATCATCCAGATTTCCGCAAGCTCCCCTGAAGGGCAAGTCACCAACTCAAACAGTGTGTTTACTTGCATTGCCTCCTCTCCCCTAGGATTCATGGGAATGAACAGAATGGCCACGGCCCTCAGTGCCAACCAACCAGGGAACGGATGCGACGGCCGGGGCCCAAATGGGCCATGGGCAGAGCAACGGCCCCACTCAGGGGCTGGCTTGTCCTGCAGGTTTACCTTTGGGGCCGGGGGGCCCTGGAAATCCGATTCCGGGCTGGCCGACAGTGCCCTTCTCTCCCGGGAGGCCTGGCCTTCCTGGGGTTCCAGGAAAACCTCGGTCACCTGTTGTGAGCAAGACCAATAGTCAGTGAGAGAAAAACCTGTCATTGTTCCAAGCGTAACTCCAGGCAAACGAGAGCGTTAAAAATACCTTGTGGCCCTGAGAAGCCTGGGGATCCTGGAAGTCCTTGTGCTCCAGGGGGACCAGGTAGGGGCACAACTTTTCCTGCTTCACCCTTGGGACCTAGGGGAAGAGCAAAGACACGGTATGAGAGCCTACATCCCATCCTGAGTGAGGACGCAGCGAGCGAGCCCATGTCCTGTCCCCAGCACACTGCCTACCTACAGAGCAGCCCCACCTGCATACCTCCACTTCCTACCTTTACTTTTCTAGAATCTTTCACAGAGAGCTCTTCCTCTTTTCCCCAAAATTTATAGCCAAAAGGACCTAGATATTTGACACATGAATTCCCTAAGAGTCCACAGTAAGAGTCCCAAAAAGCTAGAAAATCTGTAACAACAAGAAATGAGATGACCCTGAGTAATTTCTTAATTAGCCTGCCTAATTTTAGCGTTCTCCCTCAATTTATCAGACAACACCAATTCTACGTTGCTTTGAGGCAGCCCTAAATTACGGTCATCTGGTGGGACGTGCTAAGTGGGTGATCAGCACAACCCGCAAGCATGTAGCTGGACAGCCGTGTGCCCTCTGGAGCAGCCCAGCCCCAAGCGCTCGTGCCTGGGAGACCCCTGGGGGTCAGGATTTAGCTGCCGGGACAAGACCAAAGGGGTCACCTCCAAGATGTGTGCACGGACTCTCCACACACCCTATACGAATGCGAGACATATGGGGCTTCCCAGGAACGGCCAACACATTCTTTCGCTGCAGACTCTGAGAAATGCCAACCGACTGACCCCAACACATACTTGCTATCAGTTCCACCCTGGGAACAAGCCTTTAATGTCACCAGAGTAAACACGGCTCTGGCAGATCAAAGAAGCCTGCGTTTCTAATCCAGAAGCTGCCTGAGTCTGGATGGCCAAGCAAGTCTACAGAATGCAGACAGCTGACCATCAGCACTGTCAACACCTCCTTCAGGAACCTTCTTCCTTCCCTTCCTGCTAGGATGCATCTGTGTGTGCCCCAGTTGGTCTTTCTGAAGGCAGTTTCTGGCCAAGAAGTGCCTGATTCCTTTTTATGGTTCTGCAAATTTTCAGATCCAAAGAACACTTGAGATGCTGATTTTGGAGTCAGGAACTATGGGGAAGAGATCACAGGCCCCTTTTCCAAGATGGGCGGGGGGGTGTCTTCCTAGGTCAAACCCAGTATTTCTCTGCCCCCAAAGGAGTCACCAAAGAAACATTTCTGGGATCCTTGCTAAGCCACAAACAATGATCAAGGGAGTCATAACTGGGTGCTAGGTAGTCATGAGCCATACAACCAACAAGAATGATAGTAAGAAATACAGTAGGGCGTGGTGCTTGCACTTCCAACAAAGACAGGCTACCGTGCCCTATGCAGAAGAGCTTATAAATTGGACACTATCATGTCATAAGCAAGTAATGGTTCCCGGTGGGATAGGAACTGATAAAACCTGGGCTGGATATATGGCTTGTGACAGAATCGGCGGATCAGTGAGCACAAAGGCCACGCAGTCGCCACCCCCCCATCAACGGTTCCACTGTGTGTGTCTCAGTTTCCCCGCGGTCAACCGTGGCGTGGCTCAGGAGGTCCACGGTAACTGGACGCTGCATATGTGCTCGCGTCATTCACCTCACGTCACCTCACCACGGAGACACTCTGTCACGTCCCCTCGTCACAAGAAGGATGGGCACAGGACGAGAAGGTATATTGTGAGACACACACACATCCACACGACGTTCATTACACTGTGTGGTTATAAGTGCTCTATTTTGCTCCTGGTTGTTCTTGGTAATCTCTTCCCAGCCCTCATTTACATTTTAACTTTGTCACAGGTCTGTATGCACAGGAGAAACCTAGCGTATGCGGGGTTCAGTACTGTCCTGGCTGCAGGCTTCCACGGGGGTCCTGGAACGTGTTCCCCCAAGTATGTCATCTAATTCCTCCCTAGCTTGGTCACACAGCTACTTATTATGTGGTTCAAGCTTTACCAGTCACACAACTGTAATCACCCGAAGTCCTTCTGTTCATTTTTAGGATTTCTAGGACATTTCTTAGCCCTGCACTCTTCCTTCCCTCCTCGGTGCCCAAGCCCTTCCTGGCCTCTGCTCTTGCAGCCCGGGGAGGGTAGGGGGCCAGGGAACGACGGGAGTGATCGGTTTCTAGCCTGAAGCATATTCCACGACCTGCACCTGGGAGCCTGCCGTGTGCCAGGCCAGGGGCCACCCCATGACCACTACCATCCCTGATAACACGCAGGGCGCGAAGGGGGAGTGAGCGTGTCCGTGGGAAAGCCTCGTGTCGGCCTCGCACCACGTGCTCTGCCAAACCCCCAGCAGTGCGCACCGGGAGGGCAGGGCCACGCCTATCTGGCTGCCGCCACCCCGCCACTGGGCACACAGGCCCAACGGAGACACGGTGCACAAGTGACCGAAGCCAGCCCCTCACTGAACAGCAACGGTGAGGCAAAGACCACCCAGAATCAGCCCATAGGCACCTGCCCATCCGTGGAGAGGTGAGACTACCCAGCTTGGAATATACAGAAGCCCATGTGGACTGTTCACCAGGGAGACAAAGAAAATAGGTAAAGAGAAAAAAAACAAGCTCATGTTGGTATCCCTTCCACAGAGAAGGCCCACTTGAACTGGAAAGCACTGCATCCTCGTGAGAAGAAAAAGCATCTATCAATTCAGATGCTTTGCAGCCAGATTCTACACATCACTGGGCCCTTCTTACACATGAGGCCACAAGGTACGGTATCGCTACAGTGGGGCCCAGGCCAGGCCACCTCCTGTAAGAATGGACACCAGACTCCTGTCCCCACGTCGTGGAGCCCAGTGCTCTGTGCACCTGAGGTCCTCGGGCCTCACCTGGCTGGCCTGGGGATCCAGGGGTCCCCGGAAAACCCGCTTGTCCTTTGTCACCAACAGGGCCAATAGGGCCAAACCCTGGAGGCCCAGGAGGGCCGATGTCACCTCGACTGCCGGGGAATCCAACTCCCCCAGGGGGTCCACGCTCTCCTTTCAATCCTACTGAACCCTGACACGCAAAGAGAAAAGAAACGTTATCAGCAGACATACCAACATGTGTTCATCTCACATCCCTCCACCATCTGTAGTAAATAAGTATCAGAGTTTAACTGGCTTATGCTATTTATTGACTTCCCCCTCTACAAAGGTCAACTGGCAGTTAATAAATGACACAGCATTCCTGTCTATGCTGGGCAGGCACCCTCCCTTCCCACACAAGGACACCCTTCACAGAGCGAAGTATTTGTATCTGGAACTGTCTTTTCAAGGGTAACTTGCAGGCCACTAACTCTAAACTTCACGTCCCATCTGACATGCGAACATCCAACACATAGGCGCCAGAAGATATCCATGCACTGTCCCCCCACTGTTCCCGTCAACAGCATCAACGCCTACGTTTGCAAACTTAAGTCTCCCCAAGGACCACTAAACATCACATGTAACAATCACCACCCAAATGAAAATATGTAGCTACGATGCAAATAGTTCATTTCTTCATTCTTTGCAGATCTGCTTATAAAGTGGGCATTCCAACTCTGGAAATAAACATACCGGGGAGCCTTTGGGGCCGGGCAGACCCGGATGGCCATCTCTCCCAGGAGACCCTGCTCTGCCTGGCATCCCAGGCTGTCCTGGAAAGCCTGGGTCTCCTTTGTCTCCTTTGAGCCGTGCGTCGAAGTAAATCTCGCCAGGCTCTCCCTTGGCTCCCGGCTGGCCCATCAGCCCTGGTGTGCCTTGCGGGCCCTACGAGCAACAAATGGAAGTTATCAGTGCACAAAATAGGCCAGCAGCATTGTTACATAGCCAACAATGATACTGAAAAGTCACCTCCTTGAAAAACGGCAGTATGCTCAATCTTATTTTATTTTCTAGAAGCAAGCCAATAGCTCTGTGACAAAGCCATGATCTGACCTCTCACTTCTTGTGTTTCTCTTACAATACCTGGAAAAAAAAAAGCCTTCACTGGGTATTGCAAACAGAGGCCAGGCTAGGGCGGGGGGAATGAGTTGGCACCAAGCATCCAGCTTGGAGGACAGTCCCCAGAGAACCTGCTTGTTCCTTCCAACTGCTAACGTTCACAGGAACATTCTAGCAAGTGCTGGAAGCTGCTGAGTGTGTGACTTCTGGGGACCAAGAACTAGAGAAAGGGCTTCCAGGTGCAGACGCGTGAAGTGTCTGAGGGCAGAATGGCAACAGCAAGCAGAGAGTCTGGGGAGCGAGCGCCGGCCAGCCCCATCACCACTGCTCTGAGCAGTCAGCAAAAGAGAACGGACTTTCCCAGGAGACACACCCTAGCACATTTTCCAGTTCCTGGAAAGTTAAATCTTCAAGGAACGCCCACACCCACAGATGGTCTCTACTCTAGCCTGAGAATTGGGGTTCACAAGGTTTTCAAATACTTGTCTCAAGTACTCATTCCCTTAGGCCTGAGAAAGAAATCGCTCAGCCTCCCTGCTGACTTGGCAGGATTGTACTCTTGGACAATTCATTTAATTTGAATTCCTTCTCCCACACTCCCTCTGAAACGGCCCTCGGATGTATGTGAGTCACATGTGACCACACACTTCTGTGTAGGTGTGTAACACAGAGTAAGGAGCTGGAAGACAAGGGACAGACCCAAATTCACATGATCTTTAGATTTTAGCATGGGGACCATTTATTATGCGCCCACCATGCGTCACGACCCTCGGCACACCACTCTGGACTCGGGGCCCAGCTGCGCCGGCAAAACACCAGAAGCACCACCCAGCAGGTGAGGGAGCGGACCCTCCAAGACCTTGGATGGGGAGTCGTGGAAAAGTCATTATTTAGTTCAAAGGTGTTGTGGTCTCTTGTAGCTTTCTCTCTCGAGGTAACATAGCTCCTGTGCATCCTTAAATCCCAGCTAAGCTGCGACTCCTCCGTGAAGCCCTCCCTGACACGTGTCCTGGGTTTCCACAGTGGAGCGAACGGTCCTCATTACAGAAACTCTCCTCCCTGCACACCTTTCTCTCCTCCAGTCTTCGGGGATGTTGAAGGCAGGCCTAAGGCTAACTTTGTGACCTGAACGTCTGCAGCTAGGGAGGTATTGCAGGAAGGAGAAGTTGACCAGGCAATATTCACCCATAAAAAATAAACCCCAATGTAAGAAATTACAACCAGTGTGTATTTTTCTCAACCTGGAAGGATCAGTGTTACTTTACGGTGATTATTCACAGACTAGAAATACAGTTTTCCAGGATGGCGAGCACACGGTGAGGAAATACCACTCTTTATCTTGATAATGGTGACCTTGCCGGCTAGGCTATCGTTCAAGGAAGAAATCTAGATTTTTTTTTTGAAAGGTGACATCTTGACCCTAGGACACCTCCTGTGGCTTCTCTGCCACAGAACGTCCTAATCTTCAGCGATTCAAAGGTCTTTGGATCCACATTTCTTGACATAAACGAGGAGGAATCAAACGCTGCCTTGAACACCTCGCCTTGGCTCCATAAATTGGAGGAGATCCAACGACGATATGGTCTGCTTCTAACAAGCGCAGCCACCGCGGGGTGTCACAGCTCCTTTCAACTGACCGTCCCGATGGCCCCGAAACCCACCCAGGTCCCCGTGTGGAGCCAGCCTCTTGTGCCGTTCCCTCTTTCCCAAAATCCAACCCTCGGCCTTCAAAAGGACATGTCACAGAAACGCTATCCAAATCAAACAGGAAATCAGAGCATTTCATCTCTTTTCATCCTCATCTACTTTCCAGGATGCTCCGGGGTTCGCAGGCACCTCATGCAGCCCCAGCCTCACTCGAAGTGAGAAAGCCCCACCTGTGAGCCAGTTAAACTGTGGAGCTACGGGACAGCCTCAAATATAAGAGAAATTACTACCTGCTCAATTAAATTATTTACCCAGAAAACTGTTTTTACAAACTTGGCCGTCTGCAGAGAGAAAGGAGCTCCTGATGGGGAAGGCAGGGGATTAGAAGTTTTGTTGTGCATTGGCTTTATTTTCTTCTTCATCAGGACTTGTCCTCAACTGTCCTTCTCCCTCCGTTCTCTTTTCCCATTTTTATTAGATTTGGGGCTGGGGGGCTGGTGTCTGGATGGGATTTCAGGCAGAGTCGAGGCAGGAAGTTTCCAGGAAGGCCAAGTAGATAAAGACCATGTCCAGAGGTTAAAAGCATCCTCGGCTGCTTCTTCAAAGCGCTTCTGGCTTTGATCCCCACCAGAGTCAGGGCTTCCCAGTTATGTGAACTTCTCATTTATTTAGAAATATTTTAAACAATTGCAACTTGTAACTTAGCTCCCCAGGCACCAGGGAAGTTCTGGAAGCAGAATCCCGAGATCTAACTTCAAAGGAGGAGGCGATTGCTCAATCCCAGCTGCTTCAGTGCCATTTCAACTCACTTCTGCCCTGACCCGCTTTTATAGAAGCTGCCAGTAATATTTTTAAACATCGCAAATGTTAAAGAGCTACATCAAAAAGGAATAAAATGCTAAAGATTTTATTTTCATCGTGTGACAGAAGAAAAAAGAAAAGCAAAAGGGAAAGCAGTAATGAAAGAAAGTGTGGAAAGTGGCTGACGCTTACAGAGCTCAGAAGAACAAAGAAAATACGAGAACCAGGCCCTGAGGTTTACGCGCTTTAGAAACAGAGCTGATTACGTGCAATAAAATGCCCTTCAATGCTCGGGATTTACAACTATTCTCCTCTATTCAATGGCTTCTTTTTTAAACAAACTAGGAAAACTGGGGAGCTGATTTTCATTTAACTGTAAGGTTTCACATCGATCCGAGATTACTTCATTTATAAATTTAGAAAAGCATCTTCACAATAGATATTGGTGGATAGGAATTTTCAAAACACGTCTCTGTGAGAGAATAAACAAATGTGGAATTCCTCAAAGGCGACAGGCCGGTGATCCTCTATTTCTCCACAAGAATACTGGCTCTGAACTTACTACATTGTTTTTAAGTAACGGGTGTAACTGTTTGCAGATGGCTCCTGGTGGCACCATTTGTTTCAAGAGCCCCCGAGACCCTGTGGGAAGGTGACACACAGCATCCGGCTGCACCTGGACACAGGTACGTGGCACTTGAATTCTGACCAGGTGAGGAGAGAGGCAGGTGAGATGCAGATTCTGGACTCGACAGTCCTGCTCATCGTCAGGCGAAGGACACGGGGAGTAATTCTAGACTGCTCGACAAAGCCACACTTGACCAGCACCCAAATCATACAGCAAAGGCTGTGTTTGCAAACGTGACAACAGACACCTTTGTTAGTTGGCTTGGAGGCAACGTCTAATAAGTACGCAAACTCAGGTTTACTTACAGGCAATCCTTCCAGACCATCTCTGCCGGGTAAGCCTCTGTCGCCCTTCGGCCCTGGCTGTCCTGGGAAACCTTTCAGAAGACAAAGGAGATGCAGCACATTACTGCCTGAGACACATCCTCAAAAGCCCAAAACTTTCGTTCTCCAGATTCAAGAGCACAGATATCTTGACATAAGTGGACGGTGTCTGAAGAATCTCCACAGAGTAGTAACAGGAATGGTCACAGTGGGCTCCAGAAGGGAAGCAGTGACCCCAAATTCGGACAAGGACCACTGAAGCAGCTGGTGACAAGAGCCCCCCCAACCCCAAGCCCCAGGACCACTTCCGCCAGAAACATGCCCTTCACTTCGGTTGAGGGAACGAAGGTTGTGGAGCTGAGGGCTGCTGACCTTTTGGTGCCAAATTTTAGATCAGCTTGATGATTTTCCACAAAGTGGACAAACCCCGGAAGTCTGACTTAAAATCTCATTATCAGGCTTTGGTTTGAATGCAGAAACTGAGGTCTCTCATGGCGCGAGATGCATTTCCCTGTGAAGGCTCCAACTGACGGAAGAAAATTCAGGCCTGGTCCCTTTCACGTCTGGGGTCTTACCTATTTCTCCTGGGGGGCCCTGCGGCCCAGGGGGCCCACGAAGTCCTTCTGTGTCACAGATGAGGCAGCTGTCTCCTTTCTGACCTACAAAGGGAACACGGGGGTACGTATGCACATGTGAACTACTCCTGCATGCTCCACTCTGGCCAGACCCATTGCTGGGAACAGACGCAGGACCCACGCAGGCAGCCCAAGTCCCTGAAGTGCGGGCGAGGCAGAAAAGGAGCCCACCCATGGGATGGGGACAGTGCAAGTTGGCTGGCGGCCAGCTGAGCTCTGGGCCCCATGGGATTCGCTCATGGGGAGACGCACCGCCGACCGAGGGCTGGGCGGGCTGGTGGGGCTACGGCAGGAGGATGGAGGTCTCAGCACAGAGAAGCTCCTGACCCCGTCGTAACGTGGGACAGCCCAGCTCAGGAAGTACTAAGCAGCTGGTAACTAGAGAGAGTCACCGACACTGAGTGCCCCCTGGCACTCTGGGATGACTTCTAAGACCGTATCCATCGGGACCTCCAAAATCTAAAATTCTAAGGTGTTAGCTGCAACTGTTTTCATGCAGCATTTGTGTTGTAGACCTTGGAAGAGGAAGAGGTTTTGCAATCCAAAGCCAGCCATGGTGCCCAACGGGGTTGGTTTTGGGGGCAGACTCCTAGTCTCTCTACTCTCCGGCTGTTAAGAGACACACCATCATTGGACTGTCCAAGGGGTAGGACACGCTCAGACAGGACTGCGGACACAGTGAGAACCCACTGCAGGCACGAGAGTGAAGAGAGGACCTTGCGTCCTGGGCTGGGGTTACAGCAGATGCTGGAGATCAGTAACGATAATGCTGAGAGCCGGGGGGGGGGGGGGGGGGGGCAGTCCCAGGGCAGCTGATGTGCTCACACGGATTGTGGGAACAGGGCCTGGAGGGGTGGTGAGCATTGCAGGCACACGACGGTGACTCGGCTCAAAAGAAAGACATTTGCTCTTTGAGAAGGGCACTCTCAAACTCTGAACCAAAAGATCATGCTAAGGTATCAGTCTGAGGGTTTAATCTGCTGACCATGTAGACAGTGTCAGGGCCATGGCCCCCTGTTGCCTCCCAGGTGGCATCTCATGCTCTCTCCCCCCAAGCCCCCCCCCCGGAAGCCCCACGTCGGGACACCCCGGCAGAGCTTCACGTGGGCAGCCACATGCTAGGAATGGACTTGGACAAGAGTTCCAAATACAGGAAGAATGTGCTCACGCCCACCCACATGCAGAAACAGATCCCATCCAAGCATAATCATTTTTTAAAACATCAGCATCTCTTACCTTTTTCTCCAACCTCGCCCGTGAGCCCTGGCTGCCCCGGAATTCCAGGGGGACCCTGATCCCCAGGCGGTCCAGGCTGACATTCCACAATTCCATCTGAAATGGATTTTTAAAAGTTACAGGATCATTCCCACCACCCGAAGAGAGGATTTGCATCCCCTCTTACTCAATCTCTACCGTAATACCGAACTGCTTTTAGGCTATTGTAAGAGCTGGAAACCCCGCTTTAGCTTCCTTCAAAACAATCCTAGAATGTTAACTCGAAAACAGGACCCACACAGCACCCAACTGATCACTCACCACAAGCTTTCACTGATAAAATATCGATTTGATGATCCTAAAGCACATTTCAGTTCATTAGTCCTGCCCTGTATCTTACTTCCTTTCTACCTTGCAAAGTACACACCATCGTCCTTATTTTACACATGAAAAAACTAGGCCGGGGCACCTGGGTGGCTCAGTCTGTTGGGCATCTGCCTTCTGCTCAGGTCATGATCTCAGGGTCCTGGGCTCGAATCCAGCATCCGGCTCCCTGCTGAGCAGGGAGCCTGCTTCTCCCTCTGACCCCACCCCACCCCACCCCCGCGCTCATGTTCTCGCTCGCTCTCTCTCTCAAATGAATAAATAGAAAATCTTTAAAAAAAAGAAAAAAGAAAATTCACACTGATCCTTTCTCCCAGTGAAGCTTCAAACCTGGAAATCCACTTGCCCCCCCCCCCCCCCCAGTCCACATCTGCCCTCTGCATGGAGCCTCATCCGTGAGAACTCCTTTTCTTAATGATGTGTCTGAATTCTAGCAAATAAACGGCCTGGAACCCGCTGCATGTGGACCCCCTTAGGTCAGCCCCACAGAAGACTAGGGTTTCAGGCGCTCTCAGGACACAAACTGCTAGTGACATGGCAGGACCTGCCTTGAAAACCTGAACGTATTCCCACTGGAATGACCTTGTCTGAAATTGTCTTACATTCTGCGCTGGTATCACTTTGGGATCACAGGACCCCCTTAACTGAATCAAGAGTTTAATGTTCTGTGCTCAGCTTTGAGAGCGGGCTGACGAGAGACCCACCGCGCAAAATACCCCTCTATGTGAGGTCATCCGTTCGGTCACCACACAGACTGTCCCCTGCAGTCCCTTTCTTCTTAGTGCGTGTGTGTGTCTTAGTACTAGTTTGTGTCTCTAGAGGAACAAGAACGTGTTCTGTTTTCCGGAAGAACCACACGATTCAACGGCCTTGCTTCTTCCCTTTGACGCCAGGAGACTCAGGCCTGCTTAACATAGTTCTTACTCCTTCAACCAGTTTTACTGTTTGATTTTTACTATTCCTTTCTGCAGCATGACTAATTTTGCAAAGATACCTCAGTGGGATATGAATGACTCACCAATCCTCGGACACCCGGTCTTTTGTTACCACTTGAACTCTTGAGTGCCCTCCCTGCGCCCCGCAGCTCTGGCCTGACACCTGTCCTACACGAGACGCCCCATGCCATGGTCCCCAAGAGTACTTACTCGTGTGGCCTGGCTGTCCAGGGGGCCCGGGAAGCCCGGGGGGGCCCGGTTGCCCATCTCTTCCACTCGGTCCTGGCAAAGAGGTGCCTGGAAACCCTTGGTCACCTTTCTCGCCTCTTTCACCAGGAAAGCCAGGAGCACCCGCCTGCCCTGGTACCGGGAAGCCTGAAACCAGAACAAAATCTCATGTATGTCACCACAGTGCAAGGTCAACGTCCACAGCACAGATTAACTTTCTTAACTCTGTTCAAGGTAAAATGACTAGTGACCATCCCTGGAAAGGGAACTGTTCTACAGAAGTAAAAACAGACTGAACTATCAGGCTTCTTACCCCGTAAATGTTGGCAGCCAAATGCCCCCTACAACTTAACATTATGGAGAAGGGACTCACTACCCAGACATGAAAAAATCTGTGCATTTCTTTTGCTGCAAAGAGTATTCCCACCGCATGAATGAAAAGGCCACTGAGGGTACTGTGGGTCGATTTCATTTCCACTTAGACGGTAAGGGCATAAAAATGTCACCCACCAAAGAAAAGTGGACACAAGGCCCAGGGGACAGGAACTGGGCTGGCAATCAAAATTGAACAACCAAGAAGTAAAGTTACAGACAAAAATGATGTTATGGGAGGAGCGTGAAGTTAGGTCTGAACACAGAAAGCCAAGCTGGGGGATAAGACAGCAGGGCCCCCGTGCTGGGCAGGTGCAGAGAAGAGCTCCCACTCATGCCGGGAGGAGCGCCAGCCTGGGGCTGCTCTTGTGGTCTCTGCTCCCAGCCCCGGCCACCAGGAGCAGGACGTGTCCGCAGCCTCGAACAGAGCAGAGCGCAGAGGACAGAGAGCATCCAGGAAGACGGCCGATCCCAGAGTCGGAGCTGCAGTCGTAGGAGAAGGAATGCTACCCCACTAAACCCCACATGCACTCGTCAGCACCAGCAGGACTGAAGGCAGCCCCTGGGGGCTGGGGTTTAGACCCCACGAGGGGAGGAGAAGCAGCACCCAGCTCGGCCCCAGAAGGGGACCCCATGGCTCACAGAGTGCAGCACTCGCTGGGCCAGCGGCCGGACTTCAATCAGGGGAGAGCAGATAAGGCCAGAGCAGTTTCACAGATGTCTATCTATAATCACTGTAAGTTAAGAGGTGATCTGGCAGATAAAAGACATTAAAAGTAAATGCGGTGACACCAAGGGGAGACACGGAGTGATGTGTCCACTAGGATGGCTGGAAGGTCAGCATTTTCATAACCGCAGAGAAGGAAGTGGACGAAAACAGAGAAGGGCGATTTTAAAGCTAGATCCACAAGCTTTAGAAGGAAGGCAAGCAATGAGGGGCCCGAGCCCGGGGTTGGAGCAAGTCCTCAACGCAGGATGGCGTGGGGAATAGTCTGTTCCAGCAAAAAGGAACGAGCCCTGGGAGAAATTACAGCTGAAGAGCTGTCAGAAAGGGAAAGGGAAATAATGAAAAAGAATAAAACACAAAAATAAATTAAAAACATACAAAACCAAGAATGTAAGGATGCGGGCACTCGGCTGTGGTGTGGATTCTAGGTCCCATGCAGGTTTCCCTCCCAGCTTTTCTGATCTGCTCCAGGGCCTGGGGGAGCACATGCACACGCACACACAGATGTTTGCGCACACGCACACAAGCGTTTTTACCAAGCATCTGCACACGCAGACATGCAGGTGTGTGCACACAGACATTTGCACACGCAGACATACAGATGTGTGCACACACAGGAATTCCACTACTAAGCAGCAGGAATGATACAATCACACGCTAAGTACAAGCGAGCCACGTGTGATCTCACGGAGAAGCTAGATCAGAGATGATTAGATCATTGGGGGTTTCAGCTAAGTCTGGTCCTAAGGGAGAAACAAAGTCTCCCTGGAGACGGGGAGTGTGGGCACTGACAGTGAGGGGCCTGTGGGACACTGGGGACCTGCACCCTTGGGGGGGGGGGGGCAAGGAGACTGGGGGGTAGGTCTGAGCCAGGGAGAGAAGGTAGGACTTGAGGAGCGACGTGAGAACCCCCCAGGAACACACATAATCCCATGGCCACCTGTGACTTCCAAAGTAAACAACAACAGCTGTGAACACACCTTGCTGTCATTACTAGAAAAACATGCAACAGAATTGGCAGCCATTTCTTGCGGATCACTAACGTTCAAGAAAAACACATTTGGGTTACGAACCACATAGACGTTGTACGACTGTTCCAACACAATCAGCCCAGCATGCTCACCTGGAGGACCTGGCTGGCCTTGTAATCCTGGGAACCCTTAAAAGAGAAGGGAGAGTCAGACAAACCAAGCCTGTGTGTCTGTCCCCACAAGGCCCTGGGTCAGCGGGGTGAGGGAAGGGCACTGGTGGAAACGCAGCGCCCTGGCCCTACAGAGCTGGACAGAGATGGGCTCTAGGAGCCCCAGTGCCAGGATGGAAGACAGACATGAGTCTGAGACAGGCCTTAGTCACCACGTGGTCCTACAAGGCCTGTTGGTGTTACCAAACCGTGAGAGTGCAGGTGGAAAGTGGAAGAAAGGTAAAGGATAAGAGGACAGAAGGAAGGCGGGAGGAGGAGTGGGGAGGGAAGAGGAGGAAGGGAGGAGGGAGGGAAGAGAGAAGAGGAGGGGGAAAGAGGAGGGGGAAAGACGAGGGAGGAAGGAGAGGGGAGAGGGAGGGGGAAGGAGAGGGGAGGGAGGGAGGAGGAAAGAGGGAAGAGAGGAGGAGGAGAAGGTAGGGGGGTGGAAAGAAGGGGGAGGAGGAGAAAAGAGAAAACAGAATGTACCTTTGGGGCCTGGCTCTCCTCTCAACCCTGGGGCGCCCGGGTACCCCCGCTCTCCTTTCTCTCCGGAGGGTCCTGGGCCGATGGCCTGAATTACAGAAGAGAAGATCACGGCGGTGCAGGAGAGTGGCTGGGCTGTACGTTTTAGCAGTGCAGACGAAGAAACTAACACCTCTCCAAATCATCTCAAGAAAGGTGAGAGTAAAGAAAGGGTAGTGGGGGCGTGGGGGGGGGGGGTCATGAGAGCACAGAAAACAGAACCCCCCCTGCCCCCCCCCCAGAGCACTCTGCTGCAATTGTGCTTCCTCCTGTCATAACTGGCCTGCAGCAGTTCTACCCAGGAAGTGAAGCTAGAAAAATATTAGTTCTGAGGTTTTGGTTTAGAATTTCTAACTCTCCATACAAGCCATAAAATGAATAGTCTACTTTAAAGAGTACTGTCACAACACCCTTACATTTCCCCAGGCGATAAGTAACAGGAACATGCAAATTTTTCACTGGAAGAGGTTTTCTGTTGTGTTGGGTTTTTTTTTTTTTAATGGTCCAAAGCGGGGGACTTCCTCAAGGATGTAGGGATACAGGCCAAGAAGAACACACTACAAAGGAGTGAACTAGGTGAGCACAACTCTAAATCACAGAAATTTAAGGAAAATGACAAAATCAAAAATTGCAGATTGTCCTTAAAACAGAGTTCCTTTGGGGAGCCTGGGTGGCTCAGTTGGTTAAGCGACTGCCTTCGGCTCAGGTCATGATCCTGGAGTCCCTGGATCGAGTCCCGCATCGGGCTCCCTGCTCGGCAGGGAGTCTGCTTCTCCCTCTGACCCTCCTGCCTCTCATGCTCTCTGTCTCTCATTCTCTCTCTCTCAAATAAATAAATAAAATCTTAAAAAAAAAAAAACAAACAGAGTTCCTTTGTAGCAATTAACAGATGTTATTAAAATCTGCTGATGCACTTATGATACAAACAGGCCACTCGACCGTGGCTGCTAGGTCACAGATACGGAAAGGGGGTCCTGAGTCTGCAGGAAGGAGGTTCTGAGCTTCCCCGCAGCCAGCCAGGTCCTGGAAGCGCATCCCAAGGAGGAATCATTCACGGCTGCACCCCCACAGGGCGCAGGCACGAACCACCACCGGGCACACGCCATGGGCAGCCGTGCTAAGCACCTCAGCCAACGAAACAACAGTAACCTTTCCACTGTTCCAAAGAAGATTCGGGACAAAATGGGTCAACCAGCTCCAGCACCCCTCTCTGACAGGACACCGAAGAGGGCCATTCCAAGATAACTTGCAAACGTGAAGAAGGTTCATTTTTACAAAGGAAAAAAAAAAAACACTGCAAACACCGATTGCCCCCACATGTAAAAATACGCACAGGGGCAAGTAAAATGCTATTTGCAGACATAAAACCTGTTTTGCTAGGGAAAAGTCAAATTATGGGTGATCGGTTTCTTTTAACATTTTCCTTAATGGACCATTAAAAAAAAAAAAGTTTCAAAATGTTTTGCTCCTATTGTTCTCCAAGAGCAAGTCTTTTCATTGTCAGTGGTCGAGGAAATGCAGAAATTATCGAAATATAATAAACGCCACACAATACTGAATATAAGTTTTTGATTTTAAATAATATGCACCCTCTATACACACAAATGTCATTCTAGGAACACTGTGGGGCACGTGGCCCCAGCCCCTAACCAACTACCAAACAGCACTTTTACTCACAATTCCAGGTGGGCCTGGAGGACCTGCTTCACCTTTGTCTCCCTACAAAAGAAGAAATACTTGTATTTTTCAACTAGACAGATTGTCTTGCAGAAAGCATGGTTCAACTTCCTGTCCCAGAAAAATAAAGACTATGCCCACTTCCACTAAAGTTATTTTCCTCTCCTAAGTAGCCCTCACTGTGAGGGGCTGAAAGTGCTCTGTACCTATTAAACCAAAAATGAATGCATGTCCATCTGCTTTCTATAAGCGTGATGCACGGAAACAAAGATTTCTGCAAATCGTTAACGGAGTCTAATGGCTCACATGACAAAGCCGCCCACAAGGTCTGCTATGTTTGATGGCAGGCTCCCTCGGGCAACGCAAACAGAATCACTGCTAAGCTGAATCAGCATCTGGTATTTTTTCAATAAAATGAAAGTAAATGGAATGAAAGCTTTTGATTTCTAAATATATTTTCTTAAAGAAATCATTTCACTAGAGGTTTTTATGTGTAAGGTTGTCTAAACCTGTAATAAAAGGATATTCATGGTTTCATCTTTCCCCCTAAAATCCAGCATTACATGGGGTAGATAAATTCTAACACTCTGAGGCTTAATTTCATTCGTATTAGAAGAAAAACCCAAAGGAATTTATCCTGTTATGTCTAAGGTTTTATATAAGCCATCAAAATAATAACCTTTAAAAGTCCTAAGATCTGCGCATATTCCATGAATGCAGTTTCTCCCCTTTAAATAAACCAAAGCAATAAACTTAGCAGCAAACCAGCATTAGATGTTTTGATTTTTCTGATGTGATTATGAGACTTTAGAAATATCTGTGGGACTTAAAAAATACTTAGCTAATATATCCTAAACATATTTACCTTTTAAAATCTACAAGATTTGACTTTCTCAATAAAGGTACAGTTATCAGTAAAGGATCTTTCCCTTCCTCCCTGGCTTTCGTGAACAAGCTCCGAGGGCCCCTCCCTAGTTTATGAGTCATTGCTGGAGATGCTATTCCAAAGCTGTTTATGTTCGCAGAGATTTACGTTACCTAGTCTTGTATCAATGAGTTTTTTCTGCCTATCACATTGACAAATGTTTTATAAAGTTTGATAACAAGCAGTGGCCCAAAAAAAAGGGCACTGGGACAGAAGGATGTTCTTTTCTAGGGGCAATTTGGCAGCATATGGTGAAAATCTCAAAAAAAAAAGGGGGGGGGGGGGAGTCTAAACATTGACCCCAAAACTACACTTGTAGGAATCCATGACATGGAAATGATCAGACAAGTGAACACAAATATCTGTACTCGTAAGCATGTGGGTGTGACCCACATACCCGCAGCACAAGGCGTGGACACAGGATGTCCCGTGTGGCTGCGTGCGGACATTCAAATGCATCCACGCCGTGTCATTAAGTGACAAAGCAGGATGCACCGCACAATCCCCATTGTTTTAGGGGGCGCATGCAGGTGCACACACAGGACGGTGGTGCATTCTGACCACTTCTGAGCAGGTAACAGGAAAATTCGACAAGCTTGTTTTCTTCACTCGATCTGCATTTTTTGTTTCGTAACCAGATGAAATTCATCTACTACAAAAGAGACATGAGTGGAACATTTTATGTTCCTCTCTTTTAAAAAAAACACACGCGTAAATAAAACCACGAAATTAAGTCACGTGTTGCTCACAGGGACGTCAATCACTTTTATTATTTGAGGCCATGGTGCTTTTGGAAACTGAACCTCAGACTGAAGGAAAACCTCCTGTAGTGTCACCACTTACCCTGAAACCTTCGCGGCCTGGAAGTCCCGGGTACCCCGCGTCGCCTGGGAAGCCCTGCAGTGGGACACGGAGAGCACCCCCTCGTAAGCAACAGCCAAGACAACAGTTTGCTCTTAAAAATTACAGAAAATAAATACTTACTGGACTCCCTTTTTCTCCTTTTTCGCCATCTTTTCCAGGTTTTCCCTGTACAATAAAGATGGAGACATCAGTATTTCATGAAAGCAGTAACAAACACTCCACAAGGCCCAGGCCAGGAACCTCGGCATGGGCTGACAATACCACAGGAAGGAGAAATGCAGTCTACGTGCAGCAACTAGGAACACGCGACAGCAGAAGCGGACTTTTCAATGTTTAAACAACGGAGCCTGATGAGCTCCAAACCTCCTAAGGCAAGCGTTCTATGTGGCCACACGGTGAACAGTAGAGTTTTCCGAATGGCAAGGGTCTGGTAGCTGATATGCAGAGGATTCATTTAATTTAATGGAGGGTCCCTGCATCACTGCAAGGTAGGAGCCGGAAACCAGTGGGTGGGGCTCCTGTCACCAGGCTTTGGGGGTGGGGGGCAGTTAATCTGAGCATCTCAGCTCTTGGCCGCTCAGGAAGCATCAGAAAAGGGCACGGAGACTCTCAATGAGGAGCCAGCAGGCGGGGGCCTCTTCAGAGAGACCCCAGCCCCAGCCTCCCCGGGAGGACTTCCAGATGGAGGCGGCCTCCTCATTCCTGCTCGTAAGGGCTCCAGGAAAGCCCTTCAGGAGAGGACAGGGACAAACCGAAGAGCCCTACAGGCCACTTCCACTCCTGTTTCTGTAAACCTGGGACTCGAGGAAAGGAAGGAACGTGCTTTTACAGTAAGGAGCAAAAGGACGAGGCACTTACTCGGGGCCCTGGTTTTCCAGGCTCCCCTTTCTCTCCAAGCCCTGGCATTCCCTTGAAAGAACAAAAAGAAAGCTCTGTTAGGGTATTTAAGCAAAATATTAAATTATGTAAATATTACAGTGAAGGTGAATAAGCTTGTCACTTAAATCCAATACTTTATGAACATTCACACAAAATAATGATAAGCAAGAATTAGTACTTACCTGAAATCCAGGTTCGCCTTTTTGACCCTAGAAGAATTTTTTAAAAAGAGCAAGAGAGTGAGCTGTCAGTACTAACAGCTATACTGATTCTTATACACCACACTGAATACGTAAAAGGAAAAAATTCCCTTTTCCTGCTATATTAACAAGGAAATTCTCTTTGGTCCCCAATATTCACATCCCAACACTGACAAGGTTGTGGGTTTAAGACGGGCCGTTAATTACGCTCGGTCTGTGGCAGCTATGACCCACCACGCCCCAACCAGCCTCCCTACCGCTGCCCCAGCCTGGCCCCAACCTGGTGCATCTAAGAAGCCCTCACTTGCGAGGTCAACCTTGCTCCAACCCAGTTCCAGCTGCCTCTGCTCTCAAGATGCTTGTATATTGGGGGATGGATGGTCTAGAAACCTGTTTTGTAGGTCACTGGTGAATGTAACTGGAGAAACTGAATTTTGACCCAGTTTCTCAATATCCCTTCAATTTGCCCAAAATTAGAAAGCCAGCCTTCGTCGGACAAAATCCATCTCATACCTTCTCTCCTTTAGTGGCAAAGTCTCCTTTTTCTTGAACTTGAGCTTGTCCTGGCACTCCCGGAGGCCCACTGACCCCCTGGTCACCCTGTTGATCCAAACAGCGGGAATGAATTAGGCATAAAATTAAGTATTCAAAGAAGAAAGTGCAGAAGCAGGAAAAAGCCTAAAACAAAACATCTATTTTAAAAAAATGTAAATTATACTCTGTCCTAATCTACCCCCGTCTCAGCAGAAAGTTAAGTTTCAGCAGGAAGACGGCACAGTAAGGACACGAAGCCAGGAGACTTCCCCGCTCAGGAGTCAGGAAAACCACTACGTCAAGTAAGAACAACAGAACGCAACACCTACTAGACAATCTCTGCACCGTCTATGTATGGACCTTGCCTGTATTTATGCAGTTTATATGTCCAGCGCGGGACACATGCGCTGTCCTATCGCATTTGGACAGACAAGAGGGGCACGAACTACTCAGTAGAGCCTGGGAAGAAAGGAGGTATCTTTAGCTGCCCCCAAAAGAAGAGAACCATCAAGAATTTTCTTCCTCAGGAGTCCTGTTGGGTACAACTGGAAGCACAGAATCCCAGCGACAGCACAATGAGTGAGATCCAAAAAATTCAATGGCGTAACTTGCAGGGTCACCTTACAGTGAGGTTTATGGAAAGACTGGACCAAATTCAGAGTGGAACACAGAGGCCAAGAGTCAGTCCAGGCCTGCCCAGGCCTCAGCTGCACCTGGCACCCACCGGTGGACACCGATGGAGAACGTGGGCCCTGGGGCAGGTGTGGCCACAATCCCCAGAATCCCCACTGGGCTCGGGCCCATTTCACTCGCCTGATCCAGGGAAACCGGTGGAGAGATTAGCAGAGGATCAGGGACCTACCGCTGCCCTCCCTTCTCCCCTGCTCCAGTCTGTGCCTCCCTGCCTCTGTGGCTCACTTCCTCCCCATTTAGGTATGATGGCCTTCCATCTTTGCAGGGTTTAGTAGAGTTACGCTACTAATAGCCAACTGACTCTTTTCTAATAAAGTCTAGGTCTGGCTTTATCACTACCTGCGAACATTCTGATTGAACTCGGTGTACAGAGAACTAGAATTAATGACCTCATTGTATTCTCTGCTGGTCAGATTGCAGGCAGAAAATGTCAGTGAATTCCAGCTGTCCATTGTAGGGAAAACACTAATAAAGAACTTACGGAGAAGGGTAATGATGGTTGTAAGGGTCCAAGAGGGGGTCCAGAGGCTGAAACCCCATTATATTAGAACTGTAATTTTAAACATGAAAATACTCCAAAGCCGTGTGTACTCACCTTGTCGCCTTTTGGCCCTTGAAAACTTAAGCCCATTTGCCCCTGTTGATGAGAAATTAGGCTTCCATTACTAGAGTTGCCTACTTTGCTCAAAATCATCTAATAAATATCACATAAAATACCATATAAAATGTAACAATAGGGTAGAGTGAAGGCAAGAGCTTCTTCCAACAACTATCATAAAATTTTCAACAAAGTTGTGATCGCATTATATTCAATGTCTATTAAAAGAAGTTTTTAAAAGTATTACTGAAAAAATTCTGTAAAACCTTTTTTTTTAATTTATGGCTTTTAAAATCTGACTATAGAAAACTAAGGGAAAGATCAGTGATTCCAAAATAATGAGTAAGGGTTGGATGGAAGAAAGGATAGACAGATGGACAGATGGAGAGATGGAGAGATGGATGGGGATGGATGGGATAGA
>NW_023270316.1:2747150-2846479 GCF_011800145.1 Mirounga leonina | reverse complement strand
GATGGATGGGATGGGTGGATGGGGATGGGGATGGATGGACAGATGGATAGACAAATGCATGGATAGATGGACAGATGGATGCACAGATGTTAAGCAGAGATAAAGAAATATAATTTTCCAAAACTGTTTAAAGAGACTTTAAAGAGTAAGTTATGGTGATTTCGTGGTAGTTTTGTACAAATGCCAAAGAATGTCAAATGAAAAATATCTTTACCTTTTCACCTGGAGGGCCAGGAGGGCCTGGAGGACCCTGTAAGAGAGAGCATTTTAATTAAATATCATTCACAACCTCGGTAAGCTCTACGTGCTTCTTTTTACCGGAGTTATCTTAAGGTTCCCATGATTAATGTGCTAATATATTTGTTAAATATTTAAATTTTATTTCTATGCTTTGGATCTATAAAATTTGGAAAGTAACTAGGAATTAGTCCAGGACAATAATTAACAGGGATGAAACACCTCAACATCTTAGGCACTGCCCTGTGAAATCCACTGATCCAAGAATGTGCCAGGAACACAGATGCTGAATGAAATTCACAGCCAAACTCTCTGAGAGCCCTAGTTTCCAGTTCGGAAATGGTGTTCATCCACTTTGGATATAACTGTTTATCTAAAAAGTTGAATGATTTCTTCAAGTGCATAGGCTATAGTGAAGTAAAAACCTTCCTGTGTTTGCAACAAAATTTCAGAGTGCTTTTCAATGATTTAAAAAAACAAACAAACAACTAGTCATTCTTCACAAAAATGAGTCCATTTATTTACAAGAATATAAAAGAGGTTACATTTGCAAGAATGGACAGAAGAATTGCTGGATTTGAGAGGGAGGGAGGGCGGGCGGGGAAGGGAGGCCTGAAAATCTCTCAAGGACTGTCAGGCAGGCCAGTATGAGGATGCCAGTCTGGGGAACATTATTCACTGCCAGTAAACATGGCACTTGACAAATGGCTAAGTCTCGTTAATATTGACTCTCTTGTGCTCTCAAAATGTGCAAGTGGGAGGAGACGGGCCCTCCTCCTACTGGGAATTACCGGCTGTGCAGGGGGCCAGTGAGAGAGGGGAGCCTCTGGAGGGTTATGTCCCGGGGCTCAGTCCTTACCACAAATACAGCACAGTTGCCCGCTGCTGCCTGTCCTGCGTCCCCGGCCCCACAGAGCCAGGCGCTCTGGGATGACTGTTTCTACATGTCCATCTCTGAACTTAGCCTCCTCAGGCCACGGTATCGCCGGCAGCCGCCCATCCCCTCCAGTAATGAATGTGTTATCTGTGTGGGACGTGTTGGCATGCACCGCCACCACTAGCCTTCTCCCCAGGGCTCTGGAATACGTGCCCCTTAAGTGCCAAACACTCTCCCAAGAAAGAAGCTCGTTCTCCCCAACCAAATGAAGAGAGAGCACAACTAGGTACAATCATCATTACACTGGATTTACTTTCATGCCACAACATAGCTGTTCTTTCAGTGAGTGATTCCAACAGGTTCCCCCCAACACTTACTGGTGGTCCGGTAAATCCTGGAGGGCCAACAGGACCTTGCAGGCCTGGCAGTCCTGGCGAGCCCTGTAAGTTATTGAAAACGGACGAATTAAACGGGAACTAGGAGAGACTCTGCGTGTGCTTATAGTTATTTAGCAAACGCTTACTGGTGTTCCTGGGGGTCCAGGAAATCCTCTTTCACCTTTCAACAGGGTCCCAGGCACATGGCCAATGATTTCACCTGGATCCCCCTGGGGGATGAAAAAAGAGAAGGAAAAAAAAGTCACAAATACTGGTATTTCTATAAAGAAACTGAGAACCCACTCAGTAAGAGGCATGCATTACTGGTATGGAATCTGGGATTTAGGCTCTGTCTACACCTGGAATATACACACTGGCCGCCTCCCGCTCACTGCTGGTACCTTACTGCCCAGCATCCTGTGCTGCAGGCTCGGCTCAGCCAGTTAAAGGAACTACAGCACATGCCCACGGTCATCCACACACCCCCCCGCCCCCGCCACGGAGAGAGCGTGCATATTAGGGCCGCAGGCTCCGAGCGCTCTCATGCAATAAAGATTATCTTTCACAAAAAGACCCAGGATGAGCATTTTTATAAAAGCAGGCTGTGATGGTAAATTTTATGTCTACTTGGCCAGGCCACAATACCCAGATATTTGGTTAAGCCCCAGTCTGGATGTCGCTGTGAAGGTATTTTTAAGATAAGATAAACATTTAAACCAGTAGCCTCTGAGTAAAGTATAATCCATCCATAATGTGGGTGGGCCTCGTCCAATCAGTGGAAGGCCCCAAGAGGAAAGAAAAAAACCTGACCTCCCTCAAGGAAGAGGGAATTCTGCCTCCGGACAGCCTCTGAACTGGGACCCTGGCTCTTCCCTGGGTCTCCAGCCGGCCATCCTGCCCTCTAGATTTTGGAGTTGCCAGCCCCCACAATTATGTGATTCCTTAAAATAAATCTATCGGGAGACATACATCTATGTCCATACACACAGATGTACATAAATACACACACACCCCCTACTGGTTCTGGGTCTCCGCAGAACCCTGGCTAAAATACCGGACGATCATGAGGATGCTGTTTCTCAGCAAGACTGCTCCAAACACCCAGACACCCCTGCCCTCCGAACAGCCGTGCGGCATGGGGCACGCACCCTGAGCCAGGTCAGCGGGAGCCGTGGCCCACCGCCTGGGAAGGACTTGTGGGCAGAGTTCTCTGCTCCCCCACGCCCAGGGAAGAATGCCGGAGGGGCCAGGGCAGGGCTAAGCACCTGCATGGATCCACCCCCGCGCTGGCTCATGGTACAAGTGTGGATGGAGGACCTGCCCCCACTGGGCTGGGAGCAGGGACCCCACCGCTTGGGTGCCATGGCAGGAGGGGCTGAGTTTCCCTTCCTCACCACAGGCAGAGGGTGCTGGGTCCCACCCTGACACAAAGGGACAGTCAAGCTGAGAAAGGCCATGGATTTGCTCAGAATAAGGAGGGGGTGGTGGCAGGACACCAGGGATCTAACCTAAAGGGACTGGGGTTTTCCTGCAGGAATCACAAAATTTACAATAGAGAGTGCCTCCAGATTCCAGGCAACACGACAAGATGGCTGTATTTAAGTGAAACCATATAGATTAAACATGGTAACTGTTTGAGCACTTCTGTCCCATGGCTCAGGAAAAGGAGCATCACCAGGACTGTCTATGCAGAGAATTAATCTGGACTGGACTCACATCTGCCAATACTCACCATCACACTGTGCTTCCTATTTCTGCTTATTTCCCATTCAGAAATTACACCCAGTGTCTCAAGTTTACATCCTAAAATTTAAGTTTGTGCCTATGACTTAGATACTCGTGTAACAGAGCACAGTTTAGACGAACACATTAACAGGCAATCAATCAACCAAGGTGACCTGAAATAGATGTGTTTGTCTGGCACCGCTTTACTCCTGCAATGAACCCAGCAATGTGTATGTACGTACCTTCATTCCTGGTAATCCTGGAGGTCCCTGCAAAAGACAAGGTTGGCATCAGTTTCGTTTCTCTCAAAACATCATTAGCATTAAGATATAAGTCCAAGAAAAGGAAAGAAAGTGGAACAAAAGGAGAAGAATTACAACCAAAAAAGGAAATTCTGGTGGAAAGAGCACTATACTCACAGGATTTCCAGCGAATCCAGGCAAACCCGGGGGCCCCAGAGGCCCTGGCTCGCCCTGAGGGGACAGCAGAGAGTCAGGTGGGTGCGAGACACACAGGACATTGGTCCAGACAGCCCCCTCAGTTACTCTGTCCTCCCCTTCAGAGATACTTCATTTGCTGGTTAAAATCATATCCTAAAAATTATCTGTTAACAGCTTTATTGCTCAGTGCTACTTCATGATAGAAGACGTCTATTTGAGAATAAAATTAACAGGGACAAGGATTAATAATAGCATTTTCTTATTTGCTTTAGTAACAGATAAGTGAGAAATTTCATGTTTAAAGCAATTGCAGGATAAGAGTCCACAAAAAAGAAAGGCAAAATCACATGTTTCTTGAACATTAAATATGGGGAAACTGGATCTCCTCATCAAACCAAGAGCACTTTGAGGCAAGTAACCTTCCAACTGGGGCAAGTAAAACCGTGTTCACAGGACAGCACTGTCTGACTTCTCAACACGGGAAGTCCGGTAGCCTGAGCACGAGGGAGGGGGTCTTCGTCCCAAATTTACCTTTGTTCCATTGCATCCGGGGATACCTGGAGGACCAGGGGGACCGTCTTGGCCAGGAATACCCTGCAATCAATAAAGTGAAAAGGTAGCCAAAACAGGGTCACCCAATGGTGCTGTCACTCCCATCAAACATCTCCCCAAGGAAGCATGTGCATTTTATATACATACAGGCAGTCCTGGGTTTCCAGGGTAACCCGATGCTCCAGGGGGTCCCTGTAAGGATAGAAATGAGAGAATGCACTAAGTGCTGGGGCCCTCATCTCCCGCACCTCACCCACCCGGCTAAGGGCAGCACCCACACCCAGCACACGGCATTCTGCCAAGGACCCAGCCCACGGAGGCAGCAAGTCTACATCCAAAGCTGATCCGAATCACTTCTAAAATCAAGGCTGCACCCTCACAAAATAACTCTGTCCTCATTTCATACTTTGTGATTTCTAAGTAAGATATATTATATATAAAAACATATATATTGTATACATCATATACATGTAAATACATGTAGGTTACACATGTATAAACATATATAATTTACATTAAAAACTCAAACTGTTGGGGAGAAGAGTTTGTAAGATAAATCGTCTCGCTAGGGGAAGAAAACCAAGTCATTCCTGGTGGAGCTCTGGATCTTCTCCCTCCCAAACAGCGCCGGGACCCTCTCCACTGTCTCCTGCCCAAGGGCTCAGGAGTGCCAGCAACTTTCCCCCCAACTGGGTAACAGCAGAAGGAAATGTAGACAGTGTCTTTCTGTTTCTCTACTTCCAAAACGTGCTCTCCAAGGTCTTCATCTATGCATTTCCCAGGAATGGAAGTACAACACAAAAGTAGGGGGTGAAGAAGGAAGAGCAAGGTGAGCTCTCAAAATGTCACCGCTTTCCACAATAAAGGAAACCCCTTTCTTCAGTGACTTGTAGACCTATCATCTCCCCTCCCCCAAATTAAAGCATGTCCGTGAGAGCCTGTGAGGAAGCACAAACGGGAGAAGCGCAGGTGAGAGAAGCCGCCACAAGGATGGGGGGGTGGGTGGAGCCATGACCAGCACTCACGTCAGCCCTCAGCGGGCCACACGCAGTGGCAGCTCCGGGCAGAGAGGCAGGGCACGGGACGGGCAGGGAGAAGGGACAGAGGGGGACGCCCCTTGGGACTGCTGGGAGGCAGGAGCGGGTAGAGAGCCATCTCTGGGAGGCACCCCTGGATCACATCCCAACTTAAGTCACACTTGTACTCACTCTTGTTCCTTTCGTTCCAGGCAGCCCGGGTTCTCCAGTGTCACCCTGGAACCAAACAGAAATGCCACCATGACAAGAATGCAGATCACCTTAAACCCACGCCCTCCACCACCCCCCCCCCATGACACAGCCAAGCTTACCTTTTGTCCTGGAGGTCCCTGCGGCCCCTCGGGTCCTTGCATCCCGGGAAACCCGATGACACCTTGCAACCCTGGGAGGCCTCTTTCGCCCTATGAAGGAGCAGCAGATCAGACCGAAGGCATGTTAGAAGAAACGGAGGAAATGAATCGGTACTCACCCTTCCACGTGCCGCCCAGCCCCACGCAAGCGTGTGCGGGCATGTGAAAGCCAACGCGGCAGACTAACTCCTATTTCAGGAGGCTTTTCTCTACTGCATTTCCAGCTCTCTGAAGACAGGAATCTTCATACACAACGCCTAGCACAATGCTTTCTATATACTATATGCTAAATGCTAAATAATTTGTCGGGTAAATAAAATAACGAATAGTTGGGTTTTTTTCCACCGAATTGACTGCGCGTGGATTCAACTAGTGGGATCATATTATCAGCAGGCACAGCACTAGGACTCTGCAAGCAGACCGGCGGTCAAGTTCTTCCTTCAGATTCCTAGGAGCTGTGTAGACAGAGCTCACGGTGTGAGCTTCAGCACGAGATGCAGAGACTTCTCTGTGCAATCCGCAATGTGATGATGGGCGTTCAAAAGTGTCCTTAAAACGTGTTTTTTGCAAAGGTATGATCCAAGTTTAATTATAGTCTCTGCCCTCGTGGAGCAAAAAGAATACACCTGAACACACACACGTGGCCATAATATACTCAAAAAGGAAAAAGGACAGTCCAAAAGGCTGGGGTTCTGAGCCCCAAGCTGGCCCTTGAAGGGCGAATGCAAAATAAGTATGTGAGGAGAAGAAAGGAGTCAATGAGGCTGGGTAGTGGCAAGCAGATGGTGACGAGGTCGATCGAGGCTGCGTGAGCACAAAAAACTAAGCAAAAATACAATGAGCACAGAGTGTGGAGGAAAGTGGCGTCCACGTCCGACCCTGGAAATGGCATTTCTCCCAGAGGCATCGGCGAGCCCATGACCTGCTTACGCAATATTTAAGGAAGACTGCCATAGTTAGATTGCCAACAGAAAATCACCCATCATCAGGATACAAAATCAAGAAAACCTATTTTCTTTACACTCTGTGGACTTTAACGCAACCTTATGATACAAAGGAGCAGATGAGACCACCATCGCCCCTGACTTTGAAAAGCAGAAGAAGGTCCTCTGGATGACGTAGTGCCCAGTACTTTCTCAGTTTTGTTAGCTCAAAGTAAAAGTAAACCGACAAGCTATACATTCCAGAACATCCACACACACCCCCAGTAAGGCAGGTCACCACGGGTAACCGAGAAGCCCTGCACCGTGGCACAGAAGGAGGGAGACAGGGCAAGGACCCTAGAAGCCGCCCTTCCTTCCGAACTGCTCAGCCAGTCCTGGCACTTGTTGGCAAATTCACTGCCTGTTGCATTTTTAAAAATGCAGAATGTGGTTCTGCACGTGCGACCCCAACTGCTGTGCTTGCATGGACTGCAGGATTCACTGGAGGTGTGAGTCAAGAACAGCGTGTGAATCAATGTGGAGGAGATTACTGCAGACTCCGGGGGGTATAATAAAAACAGTGAATGGATAAAGAAAATTAAGGCCTGCAGCCTGGCACACCCCTCTGGACAGCGGCATCCAGAGAACCGAGCCAGAGGAGCAGACACTGACAGCCCAGAGCCCTCAGCATAGGATCTGACATGGAATGCTGGCTCCTTCTCCCTAAGGCCTGGGACAGCTGGGGGAAAAAAGCACTCTCAGACCAAGACTGGTTCAACTGGAAAGCTACTCACATATATTCATTCTTAACCTGAACTAGTAAGAGTGTGTTACGACCGCAGAGCACGCTGACCACAGAGATACACCGCACTCCGTCATCGTGTCGACCTCCTCCCTACTACTTGGATGTGGGAAAATTCTACCCGAAACAGAAGAGATTTGAACTGCAAACAGCCAGCTACAAAAACAAAGTGAACATTGAATTGTGTCTCCCCAAACAGCCTCACGTGACATCGGAAGGAAATGCGAGAGGCACATCAATGTAAGAGTTTCCAGTGCATTTGGTGGCGTATTTTCAGTACTTAATTAGTATTTGGCTATATCACTATGAGACCCAGTGCAGATAAGACTTTATAATTCTCATTTTACCCATGGAATGCATGGAGGCCGGGAGCCAGATTAGCTGATTTCTACAAGTTTCTCATTGAGTCAGCGCTAAAGCCAAAAATAGAAATGAGGTCAGCCTGCACCACAGTCCATGGTTTTTCTAGGTCACTAGAGCAAGCTGGTTCCCAGTAAACTGTTAAACAATTCACCAACATTAACTTATCCCCTTTTATGTCCATTTCAACAGATAGGGGCACTAGGATTCTGACGCTTAACTGACTTGTCACATGTCACCGGGTGACCCCTGCACGCTGCTGGGAACAGAACTCAGAAGTCTGATTCCCAGTCCTTGCTTGCACACAGGAACACATTCTTTCCCAAATGTCACCGGAACGCTTAAGCAATCTGTATATCCCAAGAGTTTTGAAATTAAGTAGCTAAAAAGGAAGTGACTCCCCCACCAACATGGTTCTTGTTATCTCCCACATATTTTTTTTAACTTTCCCACTCTTTTGTTCAGACAAAAGCGCACAAGAATAATCTGATATCCCGTGCCCTGTCCAAAGCGATTACGGGCACCAGAGCAGAGCCAGCAGACAGGATAAACGTTCAAACAGCTCTACCGTTAGCTGGCAAGCAGTGCACACCGCCTGCAGGCTGCATTACTCCTCTGAGCTGTTAACAGGTCTCCACTGCCGTCGCAGGAAGGGCAGAGCGGGTTGTGCTGGTCGTGCGTAAGCCAGACGACGCAGCTGCAACAGCGAGACCACAACGCGGCCACCCCCGTGCTGGAGCTCAAGGCAGGATGCGCACAGTCCAAACCCCCGAGAAATAGGCCCCTGAGTCACCTAGTTCCCATGATGTGTCAAAGGCAAGGTCCAAAAGGACATGGCGGCCACAAAATCGTGCCAGGCACAGATGGAACCCACAACCAGTGTTCATCGCAGTCGAGAACATTTCAGCAGAGGAAAGAAAAGTTGGTAAAACATTACACAAAAGTTTCGATGCAATTGCATTTAACAGTTTTATTCTTCAACTTCAGTGCGATGTATTATACTAATTAAAAGGAAGTTTATGTACCAAAACAGTGAAGTGACTACCACTGCATCCTCAAATGATGGAATTCAGAATTTAAAGAGGAAGACCAAAATGCCATCATTATAAAGATGAAAGAATACAGCCACGGAGAATAATCTTGGCATCAAAATTAGCTACTCTAAATTGGGCATGAAATAGAGTTTCATGGACAGAGTAACTTACTTAAAAATTCTGCATAAAATATGTATTATCTAAAGCACGGACACACTTTTAAAAACTCCATAAAATATGGGAACAAAAGACTGTGTTATGGTATCAATTATTTCCCTTCCTCTTAAAATGCTTATGGAAACAAGTTCATGATGGAAATCAAAGGCTAAAACATTACCCCTTCCTATCTAAGTCAGAAATCCAAACTCAAATGAGGCTCCCGGGATGGCTGAAGTTGAAATAATGTGAAGCTTCCAACTCTGAAGGATAACATAATTACCAACAACAAACACTGAAGTTAGCAAAAAATATATCTAGAATAAGCAGTCATCCAGTCTTACTATCAGAGGCCATATTATGCCTGTTTCAACGGTCAGCATGGGATCACATTCTTTTGAGTTAAATTTTAAATTTATTTTTCACATCTAAAATAATATTACCATAGGTCTTTACAATGGACAGAAGCACAAGCAGAAATGTTTCCCTGCCCCCGGGCAGGCCCAACTGTAGTGGACAGAGCCATCTACACCTACTTGTGCTTGCGTTCATCCATTACAAAGCAGAACAGACCCAACAAGCGAGGTTAACTAGATTTGGGGGCTGGGTTTCCACCTCTTGGAAGTAAATACTTGAACGGCAGGGATATAGTTTTGTTCATTCAGTGTTTGGCACAATCTTTGAATTCGGTAAAAGTGGTGTGTGGATGGATGGATTCAGCAGTGGTGTACATGACCGCTAGCATGAAACAAGGCGGTACGTATGCCTCCTGGAAACTGAGAACGTGGTTACACTACAGTGACTGGGCAGCTGGGGCCCCCTCCCCGGTCTAAAGCCCCGTGGGCACCATCGGAGCCTGGGCGACACATGCGCCTGTGGCCGAAGCAGCTGCAGGGACAGCAAGCCATGGTCAGGACATGACACTGGATCAGCTGTTTTTTCCTATCATTGGTGCCTGGAGATTTCAATTTCCAAGCAAAGCTGCAAATGATTGAAGGAATGAGAGCATTTGCTTTTGGAGCCAGACCTCACCAAGAATTCAGCGATGGGGAAATGATTTCAAATGATGGGTCACAGTCAACGGGTGACACGGGGACTCAGCCAAAAATTCCACAAGAGCAATTCTTTGAGCCCAACAACCATCAGACATCTGCAGGACCATTTCCGGAATGCCGACACTGTTGGGAAAGTGGTGGGAAGTGTCACGGGGTCCTGGAAAAACTGTGTGACGAGGCCCCACTGGGAGCTCCATCCACACAGCGAAGCCTGACATCATGGCGGCACGGCTGGCGGGGGGGGGGGGGGGGGGGGGAGGAGCGGGAACAGGCAGCTGGAGCCCTGAACACGCTTTCCTAAGAGGGGGACGTGTGTACTGATTCTCCTTTGCACTAGGAGACATGTACCTGGATTCCTAAAAGAATGTACATATGTTAATGTAAAGTACACCATGCTTCTTTGATGAATTAAATAGAACAAGAAAATTGTTTCATGAAACCACTCTATCATTACTATTGTTTTCTTGCATTTAATATTTTAATATTAAAGCAGGAAAGAGTAAAATAATCAAGGTCAGAAAATATGGCTAGTAATCTTTATTTTCTTCCCCGTACTCTGATTTTCTCTCTCAAGCCCTGGTGATGTTCAGCTTGAAAGTCAATATTCGGAATCTCTATGTTGTGGCTCTCCAGCAAACATGTGTTAAGACCTTTAACAATTATCTACAGAGGGGGAGAAAAGGTAAGTGTTTTAAGATTTTATTCTTAGAAATGAGGGCATTCCCACCTTTACAGATTCAAGGGAAGAGAAGAATCAGAAAGGTGTTAAAAAAAAAAAAGAAAATCCCCCAACCCATGACCTTCGAGCTCATGACCCGGTGTGCTGTCAGATCCGCTCTCTTCCTAGGAGCTCTGAACCCATCCTGCCCCTGCTAACCCGTGGGGGTTGGTCTGGTCAAGCAGACCCCACCCCGCCTCTCGCCACATGAACACCGCCAGGCTCGCTGTGCCTGCTGGGCCTGCAGATGGTCGAGTCTGCGTGGAGAATGGGGTAAACCTGCATGCTGAGCCGTGGGCATGGGAGCTGGCTGGAAGGCCTTTCCTTCCCTCTGCCCACCTGCACAGACCACAGATTGCAGCCTGAGGCTGGCCATTCTGCCACAGCGATCCTGGGCAGAACCACTCTCCAGGCAACAAAGATCCATCTCATAGATGAGGCCCACCCATGCCCCACTGATAGCTCATCAGCCTCAGACAGCCCACAGGTACAGCACACACAGAACCTTCTCCAAGTCTCCGTGCTCAAGGACAGACTTCCTTTGGATAAGTCCCAGTACGGCAACACTTGAGCCCACGGTCAACTGAAGCACAACTCTTGGAATCTCAGCATTGCTATGAAGCTGCCTGGCAGAGCTCCCGGCTCAGATCACGCACAACGCAGAAGGAGCAGAGCGACAGTACAGACGAGGTAGGCGCACAGGTTGATCTCTGACCACTGGGCATCTGCACAGAAGAAAACCCTAGACCTTCTGGTCTACAAAACTCCACTTTGTACATCAACTTGTGAGAAAAAAAAGAACTGCAAAGAGTTCTTTACAAAATACTTCCTAAAGAACTGTCACTCAACACAAAAACTTGAAAGAGCTCTAAGTGCCGTCTTAATATAAATCTAAAACTGCTCCCCTAAAGCCATGTGAGAGCAAACTGTTCAACTTCACTGATCTAGCGAAAAAAACTTCCTAAAATGAAAGGCGCACCTGAGTGCTGACAACTTGTTGGCGGGGGCGAAAAGAGAAAATCCCACCTGAAAGTCTTCCAAAGGTCCTCGGGACTTATAGAAAGTTCCTGACGGGCGCCTGGGTGGCTCCGATGGTTAAGTGTCTGCCTTCGGCTCAGGTCATGATCCCAGGGTCCTGGGATCGAGCCCCGCATCGGGCTCCCTGCTCCTTGGGAGCCTGCTTCTCCCTCTGCCTCTCTCTCTCTCTCTCTCTGTCTCTCATGAATAAATAAAATCTTTAAAAAAAAAAAAAAAAAGAAAAAAGAAAGTTCCTGACATTTCTCCCTAGTTGGAGCCGAGGACTGCGGTCTTGAGCAGCAAGCGTTCGCTTCGGTCATGTGTCTCTCACACTCTTTCTGAAAAACCAGCCTAACACACTTTTCATTAATTCTTCCTCTGAAGCAGTAATCTGCTCAAAATATTTCTAAGTATAAATATTTTAAGTCATTCCCCTGAAGGAGTCAGCTTCCCAAATTGGAAATAAGAAAAATACTGTGGTAACTTTTTTCCAGTATCGTGGATGTATTCAATCAAATCCTGTGCATACGTTTCCTGATAAAGGTAATCTAATCGATAGCTAATTTCCATCTTCCCACCAAACCACAACCAAATGTAGTTTGTTCTCCAGAAACATTTGTATTTCCTGGCCTCACGCTCCTTTAAACACAATCAAATTTCAATGAGAAGGTTCACATCTCTTGATGGGTTTTCCTGCAGGCCCCCACCCATCCTGCTCTGCGCTACACCCCGGCTGTCCACTGCCTCCTGGGCCAGGGTCCCCACCCCCGGGGCATCATCCAGCCAGACTGAGAGAGGGATGCTCCCACCTGAAATGTTTGTACTCCTACTCCACCCACAGCATCCCCTAGCACCCGGG
This sequence comes from Mirounga leonina, assembly GCF_011800145.1. NCBI lineage: Eukaryota > Metazoa > Chordata > Mammalia > Carnivora > Phocidae > Mirounga > Mirounga leonina. The sequence continues at coordinate 2,833,960 of NW_023270316.1, read as the reverse complement.
CACAGCCCCAGGATCTCAGCTAAACATCCTTTCCTCGGGGAGACCTCCTAGACACAGGGGATTTGAAGAAAATTATTACATCTAACTGACCCAGTTCAACCAGGGGCAATAAATAAAGGGCGAAGGGACTTTTAGAGGCTCCTGTAAGGAAAGCCCCCCGCGGCTCTGGCTTCCCACCACTAGGGGGCGCTAAGGGACTACACTTTTTTCAAATTAAACCCCCGCGGAACCTGAAGCCTTCAGCCTTTTTTCTTAAATATTCATTATGTTAATATATTGTCTATTCAGTGCCGATGAAGATTATTAGCATGGGCACAGCTCAGAGAAATCAGTCTGATATGGTCTAAAAGACAGAACACCCAGGGAAAGAAAGAATTTTAATTAGAATTAAACATGAAATTAGCAACCTGAACATCAAGGCTATTAAACGGCAGGTGAATGCCGATGACTCCACCCGTAATGTGCATTATGGCGATTTCTCAGACTGCTGCGTCCACTCATTTTATAAACTGAGAGCATCTGAATCTAACAATACAGAAAAAAGTAAATTCAGTTTTCTGAATGACTGCACAGAAATAGTACACCCTAGAAAAATGTTAAGTCCTACAAAACACTCATGAAACAAGTACAGATAGGACAGCAGGGAGGTCTCTAAGAAAGTATTACTAACTACCCAACTGCCAGGAGAACTTGTTTAAAGGCTTCTCTCTGGTCCCTTCTACTGCAAGTTCATAGGAAACCTATACATCCTGATTTTTGTCATCTGTGAAGAAAAAAAAATCCAACCAATTTTTAATGGCCTCCAAAAAAGATGATTAACATCTCCCTTGCTAAAAACTTAATTTCATGACATGGAATTCTCATGAAAGTCAGAATCATGAATACCTCTACCTAATCCTGTCGCCTTATATTCTGCTTCTCATACATAGACTTAAAGATTGTGTTTTAAAGCAGAAAAACAGTACAGAAAAGGTGCTATACTGCAGCTCAGACCATCCCTCTGGCTGTGGCAGGCTGTCTATGTTGCACACTGCAGTGAGTAGGGGGCAAAATCCAGCTGCAGCTCAGCATCAGCCCAGCGTGGGGAGGGGGCACTGGTCCAACAGGCACAGAGCTGAGCAAAGTGCAGGAGCATCAAAGCCACCAGCTAGAAAGAGACCCTACACAGGGCTTCTATTTATGAATGAATGCTGAGGACACTGTACTGGGGTTGGGCGGGGGAGCAATGATCATGCCTGAGGAGACCTGCACTTTCACTCACCAGCACCTTTTTTTTTTTTAAGTTCCATGAGGTTTATCAAAATTCTGTGTCATAACCTGAATATTTGGGGAAGGGGAGAGGTTGCAGGAAAATAATGGACAACAAAATAACAAGGTCATTAACAAATAGCAAAAAGTTAGCAGCTGAGTTTGGACAGAAAAAAAATACATCTTTTATTCAAAAAGACAGTTTGCTCCGTTTTCACTATCGCCAACAACCTTGAGATTTAAAGAGATGTGTTCTACGTGATCAGTGAATTTGAGAAACAATTTGAGCGATCTGAATTGAGTGAATTTGAGAAATGAATTTGAGCAATCAGGGCACAGCACCTAACTAGACCATAACTGAGGATGTTATTACCTGAACTTGGAAACGTCTGTGGGTGTGTGACAAGATCCTGGAAATGCGTGCATCCTGAACAAAATTAGGACACATAAAAGTCAGGAAGTGCCACAATCTAGGTCAGGGATTTTTGGGGGGTCTGTGTTAACAGTAAATATGAAAAATGCAAACAAAATATCCTGACAATAGTAATTATAATTAATAATACAAAAAGCACACAAGCTATCCTTTAGGTTTAACCTTGAGAAAAACTGCCAATTGGCAATTAAGAGAAATTTTTTGTTTTGTTCTTTTTTTTTTTTTTTCTTAAAAAAAAATGTGGGTTAAATGTTACTATCTTTCAAAATTAGGTGTCCTGCCAGGAGGCATTCCCTGCTCCCCAGCGCCTAGCACAGAGAGCACACAGTAGGTGCTCACTAAATATTTTCAGGAGGGACTCCGGAAACACAAAGTGTTAAAGATTCCAAGGAAATACCGTAAGCCCACCAAGAGGACAGAGTTGGAGATCCTATTTTCAAACCTGACTGCAAATAGGCATCCTTGCTCTGGGTTAGCAAATGGATCTTACTTCCTACCTTCTTGCCTCGGTGAGGGCACAGATAATGCTGCGTGGTGGGGAGAACCTTTGCCTAGGAACCAAGAGACTGTTTGTAGCCCTAGCACCAGCCACTAGGACTCTCTGAAAATCTGGTCTGCTGTCTGAAAGATGGGAGGACTCTGCCTGCCTCACACCGGATTTCACGAAGGATCAAATCTGATTGAGCATTCCCCTACTTTGCGCTGCATCAGACACGGAGCACGTGATCATGCACCACGTGTATTTACATATAGTTTGCATTTACGATCAAGATTTCTCAGTCCATCAGGTCAACTGCATTTCTTATAAAGCCACAGAATATCTTAAGAGAAAGAAAATGCAGGGTCACCTTTTTCCCTTCCCAGCGGTCATAACCCATGAATTATCTCATTCTTATTTTTGAGGCTAAATTTGACAATGGAAAATAAGGATTCCCTGGGTATTGAAAAGATAGGACAGGGGTGCCTGGGTGGCTCAGTTGTTAAGCATCTGCCTTTGGCTCAGGTCATGATCCCAGGGTCCTAGGATCAAGCCCCGCATCAGGCTCCCTGCTCAGCAGGGAGCCTGCTCCTCCCTCTTCCACTCCCCCTGCTTGTGTTCCCTCTCTCACTGTATCTCTCTCTGTCAAATAAATAAAGTCTTTAAAAAAAAAAAGGACAGATTTTCTCTTTTAAAGAAATTGCTCATTTATCTGATGCACAAGGTCTTTTTTTCTTAATGAATACATCTGATATTCTTTCCCAGCTGGGAGTATCGTTTATTCTCTCACATGAGCCTGAGTCTGTGGGGCCACATGGTCACCAACTCATCCATGTCCACGGCCTCAGGGCCCTCTCTGTTTGTAGCCCACAGGTGTCCAATGACAAACAGGTTTTGTTTGCTCTCCCTCCCACAAAGGGACTTGGCTACACCTCATTGCTAACAACATTCTCCCTCAGTGTGCAGCAATAATTTCAAGACATCGTTAATCATGCTCAGAACCCAAAAGATAGTAACAGTTCCAAAGAGCTGAAACATGACAAATCAATTTTGCCCATATAATACAGTGCAATACTGGAAGACCGTGAGGTTTTATAAAACCCACAATTCACTTAATATCAGTAATTTGAAAAAGTTGTGGTCAAACACCATCAATCTGAATTAATAACTGAATTTTAACCTATTTTCAGTAAAAACCATTAATTCTCTTAAAACATATACGGTCACTCAAGGAAAGGAATTAAGCAAGATATTGAAGGGGCTTCATGGATCAAGATTTTGATTTTACACCTGAATAGCTAAGTAAAGTGTACAATTGCTCAATCAATACAAAATCATGGTGCATAAATGAACACAATCAATAACTACTTCTTAAATACTTAAAAACAGCCTTCCCTTAGAGGGTAGGTTCCGTTCACCACAACGTTGTTCATGGAATTGGCAAGCCTGTTTCCAAAAGATAATGTGGAGATATATTTTAACCCAAGGTATGGCCAAATTATTTTATTTTTTATTTTTTTTTTAGATTTTATTTATTTTTATTTGAGAGAGAGAGAATGAGAGAGAGCACATGAGAGGGGTTAGGGTCAGAGGGAGAAGCAGACTCCCCGCCGAGCAGGGAGCCCGACGTGGGACTCGATCCCGGGACTCCAGGATCATGACCTGAGCTGAAGGCAGTCGCTTAACCGACTGAGCCACCCAGGCGCCCTGGCCAAATTATTTTAAAAGTTAGTAAGTTGGTAGGATCTTAATTAATGCCATTTTTACTATACATATTTTGTAAAGGTTTCAAAGGTTCAATTTATAAGACAGTTTCTCGCTTTCTTATTATTACTTAATCCAACAGACTAAGATATTATGTTCTTTGGCTAGGAGAGAAGATGCAGAAATTTGCCTAAATTGCATTACAGTTTGTAAACTGGAGAAATTAATGTTCTCATAAAAAATAGGTTACAGATCGTAGAATTGAATGTGTGACATTTTATTTTAAAAAATTAGAGGATAGATGACCCGAAGTGTAGATGGGGGGGGGGGGGGAGTGCACGAAGAGGAAGGCTGGGCCACACCTCCTGCGCTGCCCCTCTGCTCCCCACTCTGGCATCCCACACAATGACCAACTCGATTTCTCTTTGGTAAGAGGAGGCTGATGAGCCAAATACCCTGAAGGGGCCTTCCCCTGTCCCCTGCCCCACATACGAAAGTGCTTATTTTCAAGATTTCAAAGCTCCCACGGGAATTCCCAACCAGTGGGAACCCACCCAGCGCCTCTGAAAGAGTAAGTAGGCTCCAAAGTCAACGCTTCCCCCAGGGCGAGTGGGCACCTTGGGTTTAGAAACAGATGAAGAGCCATCATCTAGCAGCTGTCTGGGACTCCATGTAAAAACACCGTGGTTGCCTATCTGGGCCCAGAATTTCAGAATAACACCCAGTCACGACGAGGAGCTCACCTGCCCCTCCCAGGCCCCTCAATCCACCTGGGCCTCCTGGCGCGCGCCCATCTGAAGTCCTAAGTTAGGAAACAGACACTGCTCCTGACCCCACAACCACAGCTGAATGGGGTAACTGCGGAGTAAAGGACAAGTGATTTGCTTCTGAGAGAAGACTGCCTACGGCCGCCTACAACTTCTACTTAACTGTGTGATGGGACACACAGGGCTGTGCCAGGAAGCAAGCATGTGACAGGATGCAAGAGGACACGTGTGCGCTCTCGTCCGCCACCGAGTGCAGCAGATTCCTTTCGAACAACACAATTTTAGGGACGCCTGGGTGGCTCAGCCGTTGAGCGTCCGCCTTCGGCCCAGCTCATGCTCCCAGGGTCCCGGGATCGAGCCCCGCACCGGGCTCCCTGCTCCGCGGACTCTGCCTCTGCCTCTGCCTGCCACCCCCCTTGCCCGCGCGCTCTCAAATAAATGAAATCCGAAAAGCAACAACAGAACTGTAAACCTCCCCCACTGAGCAGATCCCTCTGCGCGAAGCACCCCTTGACCCGGAGGACGGCCCTGCGGCTCACACCGCGAGGACGACACCTGTTTCACTACGCCGCAGCACGCGTCCCTCGACGACGCGGAGAGCCTCGAAGGACGCTTCCCCGGGGCAGGAGCGGCCCGAGGTGGGGAGCTGCCGTGTCACACCTGGGTCAAGAACGGAGCGCTCCAAGGGCGAGCGAGGGAGGCGCGAAAGGCACTCACGCCGCCCCTATGAGTGGTTTCCCAACTGCCCCGCCTTTCTCCCTCCCCTCCGGCGCTCGCCGCCTCCGGAGCTGGAGGCCACAGCTGAGCAACGACCGCCAGGTGGGCGTCCCGGCTCCTTTCACAGTCGACCCCTCAGGAAAATCCGACGGGCAGTGCGGGCGCGAGCCGATTCGCAAAGCGGCAGCGGCGCCAGGGAGGAAGCCGGCCCGGCGGCCCGGCCACGCGGACTCCCGCGCAGGGGTCGACACCTTCCAAAGCAGAACGCCGGCGCGAGCAGCAGACGGCGAAGCGGGCTCGACAGAGTCGGGGCTCCACGCGAGCGGCCGGAGGAGCCGGCCGACGCGTCCCGGCCTCCGCGCCCCTCGGCGAGCAAGCCCCGGCCCGGCCGACGTCGGCTGGGAGAGCACTGACCCACCCTGGGCCTGACCTTCCTGGGCTTCGGCCCAGCACAGCCGCTGACGTGGACCGCACACCGCAGCCCCTGCCCACACAACAGCGTCTCGCTCCAGAAAGGTCAGAACGGCCCAGCGCCAAGGTTCCTTCCGGCCTCTACCGGGAAGGCCTTCCGGCACTTCGACCCGGAAGTGCTTGACGCCCAGCGCCCCATCCTCCCCTTGGAGAGGTCCACTTTGATCAGAGCGACCTCTGACTGAGAAAAGCGCACTCAATCACAAGAACCCCGGAGAGACACAGGCGCCAGACATCGCCATCTTTGGCCGGGCGTCTATGCGCATGCGTGTATGGGGGGGAACGGGCGCGCGCGTGTATTAGGCGCAGGCGCGTCTGCGTGCGCATGCGTGCCTGCGTGCGCTCACACGCGCATGGACACTGACGGCCGGTGACCCGCAGACAGGCCCCAGGGAACCGAGCCGCGAGGCTCGGGAAGGTGCACGAGGTGCGTCTGTGCCGGGAGCCGAACGGCAGCCGGTGAGCAGCGGGAAAGGAACAGAAGCTTGAGGCGGGAGGGAGGTGCAGAGCCAAATTTCTAAGAAGGAAAGAAAAAGAGGTGCCTGGTGCCTCCCCCCAGCGCTGTCACGGGTCCAGCGTGCCCGAGGGAGTCGAACGGCCTCTGGGGCTTCGGCTCCGGCGCCCCTGGCCCCGGGCGCACAGGGGCCCGAAGGACCGGGGTGCTCGGCACGGGTCAGCGATCTCACGTGCACAGGGAAAAAGCCAGCACTGCTCTGCTTCGTGCCTGCGGGTCATACTGAGAACGGTATTCTTAGCTTTTGCCGGACGTCTGCCCCGGCAGACCAGGCGTCCAGTGAGCCGTCGGGTCCCCGCCTCGGGTAGAGAACGGAGCGTCCCACACCCGGAGGGGAGGCAGGGCCCGGGAAGCCAGGACGCCCCCGCCGGGCCCTCCTAGACCGCGGGGTACAGCCTCCCTGCCGGGCTCCCGGGGCTCAGCCTGTGTGGTCTGGAGTGAGAGGAGGTACCGCGCCTCGCGAGGGGCCTCTGCATTCGCTCGGAGACGCCCGGCCTCTGCCGCTGCAGCTCCCTACAGAGGAGAAGCGCCGCCGGACACTCTCCAGCCACACCGGCCGGGGGGGAGGACTCGAGCACCCAGCAGGAGAAGAGGTGCCGTGTCGCGATGCGGGAGAAAGGACGGCATCGCCTGGCCTCCTGGGTTAGGAGGCGGTCTGGGAGCAAGACTGTCTTGGTGCCTTCCACGCTGGTCCGCGAAACACTGGCCAGACCAGGGGTCCCAGCCCAAGGGCTGACAGGAAAGACCCACGCCCTGCTTTTTGACAAACAACTTCGCTTTCATAAAAATACGTCCTTTGACGATCTGGGGTCTCATATGCAGAAGTAAGACCTTGAGGGGGAGGAGCGCAGGGGCTTCTGTCATCCGTGGGAGTTGCCCAAAGTGTCCAGTTTGCCACCCCAGATCAGGGCAAATGTGATGGAAAACCGGGAAACAAGATTAGGGGGTCTGACTCATGTGCCCTGAGCGTGCTGCCTGAATTTTAGGTGCCTGCTCAGGGAGAGTTCGGCTTACCTTTCCCTGGCCCAAGACTCCAGCTCAACTCTGGTCTCTACGGGGCTCGCCCTCACAGTACTGTCTCCCTCCGGCTGATGGCAGAATGTCCAGTCTGGGGTTACTGGTGCCAATGCCGTGAGAGCCATGAGGGCGGGCGTCACGCCGGTCCTGCTAACCGCTGCCTACGACCATTGGCACACCGCCGCACAAAGCAGAAGCTCAGAAAGACCCCCAGAGTGGAGGGCGGGTGGCGTGGGATGGCTGACGTTTTTCCGGCTCCAAAAATTCACTGGATCTACTACAGACAAACTTCGTTCCTTCACCAATCTTTCTAGGGAAAGCCATTTCAAAATCAAGCCGTTAGCCAGATACTAAAATTCTCAGAATTCACATCAACTTACAACGTGGATTTCCTGCGTAGAATCAGTGAAGTCACAGATGGTCACCTCGTGCTTCGATGACATCCATCAAATACCATTTGGAGAGAACTTCACGATCACACAAGACATGTAAGAGATTCGTGTCTACTCTTCATTACCAGAAGCACCTCTCAGCGCTCTGTCAGCTGGTCTGTAAGCACGCGGGTCAGCACCCCTCATGCTAAGGAAGGAGAACCCCTACGGAAGGACTTGAAGCCAGGAATGATGTCATGGTGGCAGAGTAGCAACCAGCCAAGAACCATTCATCGTTAGCTCCTCACATTCCCCTATGAATAAATGGGGGAGGAATTTAAAGTCTTCGGGCCAGATAAGCATCGTACTTTTATAAAACCGTGTGGTCAAGCGGCGGGCTCAGCCACCGTGGAGACCAGACCGTGTTCAACTGCATCTTTAACGTTTCTAACGGACTTGCCAAAGGGGAAAGAAGACAGAGGGGCACCACTTCCCACCAGTATCTGGTTTGCTCGTTACCGCTGACTAATTCTTCCTTTGTTTGATGGTGCATTGTGCTGAGAGCCACTTCACAAGGATGCAGGTTCTGCTAATACCATCTTTGTGGGTGCAGCTGTCCACGCCCACACAACGTAATTCCTTCGCCTCATTATGTGCGGTCTGGAAACATATTTTCAATGTTCGTGATACTCTACCAACAAACAGGAGGAAAACCCAAATGCACCATTTTCATTTGTCAGGGTTTGGTTTACGTTGTCTTTGATCTTGATTCAAAACAGTCACATGTTGCTGTGTCTAAAAGCTACATTCCTGACAAGCAATGTTTTCTCAGGATCCTATTTACCAAAAAAAAACTGTTTCTTCCCATGCATAGTCAAGATGAAGGCCATCGGGGCCCAGCACCATGATGACATCGTCCACTCACATGAGGTATTCTGGACTTTAAAAGCCACAGGACACAATATTCCAGTCAGGAAATTTAATTTTCTGCTACTCCTTCTAAACATGGAAACAAGATCAAATCACTGTTTTTAAAGCTGCACTGGATGAGGTGTATTCCAAATACAGCTGCAAATAAAAAAGTGTCAGTTTTTTTATGATTGTAATGTATCACGAGTGTAACATGTCTCAGAGGCACATGATAAGGGGCAGATTTTATGGAGTGGAGAGAAACAGGCAGAGGGACGGAAGTGGGGCAGCACAGCCCACGGTCCCTGCTGTGCTAGGGGAGAGTGAGTATTGCCGTGGTGTCCAAAGCCGACGTGAGACATCCACCTGGCTTGTGTGCAGAATAAGATAAACCCAGTGAACATGGGTCTGTTCGTAGTGACTTCCCTATGGCGTGTTGTTACCCTTGTAACCCTTGGGTTCAAGCACATTTTTAAACATTCTTTGTTTTCAAAGAACGATAAAAAAGACAAAAGTAGGTGAATGTGGGAACCCATGTTGATTCTCATGAGGACTCTGCCAGATGATGAGTCATGTGTAATATGTGGAAATAGGAAATAGGAGACATCTGGAAAAAATCTTGGCATTATAAGACACCAGAAAAAACATGGAAAAGGAAAAGAGGGTGTATTAGCCCACAGTATCCGCCAACGGGCAGAGAAGGAACATGCCATCGGACCCTCCAACGAACACCAATTGTTCCCAAAGTGATTAGAGCAGGCATGTGGAGTGCTTGGTCCCTCCCATGGCAAAAATAAAGGGCATTTCTCAGAGGTTCCCCTTTTAAAATCTCTAGAACAGGGACAGCTGGCTGGGGGAGGGGAGGCGCTCAGGCAACGCCTGTAATTACACGCATGTCAGGAAAAGCAGCTCAGAAAACCCTGCAGGGGGATTTGGAATGCATAAAGGGAGAGCTGGTTCCCCTCATATTTTAAGGGATAAGGATTCTGAAAATGGATGATAAAATCACAACACTGACTAGAAATTGGATGGTGTTTCCAGACAGACCTCCCAAGTGAGTGCATCTCATTTTTCCTGCACCAAAAGCATCCAAAAGCTATAAACATGCTGCCTAACAATGGTTCTGTGGTTGTGAAAACATCCTAACATCTCTTTAATTGAGGTCCTGGGAGAGCTTCTGCCACAGGTGTAACCAGTCCGTGTCTCTGGTCTTGCAGACTTCACGTGGGAACTGGGATGCCCCTACCAGGTGGGCTCCACCTCTGTCTTTCTGTCCAGGAACCCACCCACAGCTGGACCAGCCAGCAAATCCTGTCCCCATATTCACACAACTTTAAAATTCCGCTATCGCTAAGCTGACACGTACCCATATATGACATTTTCAACTTCCCAAGTGCTTTTAGGCACAATGCCTTCCACTTGACCCTTTTAGCAGCTCTGGGAAACTGCAGGTCAAAGGCCACCTTCCTCTTTCTTAGGGTAACTTGGTTGACGTGACTTGATGAGACACCCTCAGCTGGTAGATGGTGGAGCTCCCACGAGAATCGGGGCTTTAATCCAACAATGACATTCTTCCCTAAAGGCCCTCCCTAACCTGAGAGATGGAAGGGTCTATGACCAAATGCATCTGGAGAATGGTACATGCTATGCCAAGCCTTGAATGCTCAGAAGCTTATTAAAGATTCTGAGATGCCCCAGCATGGAAACAACAAACAACCACTGAGCCATAACTCAGTGTTCCCCAAACACATTTGTCCTTGGAACATTCTTCCTTATTCCATCCCAAAGGAAACATCTATTAACATCTCAAGATGCTCCTAGGACCATTGTTTGGGGAAAGGCCAAACTACACACTATTATTGCCTTTCGGAAATGCTCAAAAACATTTATAAAAATAAAGAGATCCAATCGGGCGCCTGGGTGGCTCAGTTGTTAAGCGTCTGCCTTCGGCTCAGGTCATGATCCCAGGGTCCTGGGATCGAGCCCCACATCGGGCTCCCTGCTCCACGGGAAGCCTGCTTCTCCCTCCCCCACTCCCCCTGCTTGTGTTCCCTCTCTCGCTGTGTCTCTCTCTGTCGAGTAAATAAATAAAATCTTTAAAAAAAAAAGATATCCTACCAGTATCAAAAATAGCAGAAGTTATTTCAAATACGCTAAACAAATCTTAATTTTATTAACTAAACCTAATATTTTGTGGTAAGTAGCACTTTCTTCTGCATTTTGACTGTATATATTGCAAATCTTACTAGTAGAAAAATGGAATTTATTTTTAAATATACTAGATTTTGAAATTCTCACTAATTCAAATGCAGTGCAGTGCCTCTCACAGAGTGTTTAGTAAGTAACGATTCATTATTAGTCCAGATCAGCTAATTTACCCAAAGTTTCAAAGAATTTACACAAAGAATATTTACTTTCATTTACTTGAGGAAAACATTAACTCTCTAGGATAAATATGACACCTTTAATATTTAGAACAATGGTTAATATAATTTAATTTATGGGAAAGAGATTTTCAATACTCTGACAAAAAATAATAAGATAACATATAATATGTATATGTAATTCTATACTAAGAGTGAAAAGAGAATAATTAGTCGTTATATAAAGTATAACATACAAAGCACTCTAGTATTTTTTGTTTCATAATGAAATCATGGCTAAAAATATTTCTATTATTAGCCATGAGTAAATTAAAAGATCAATGAAATACATGAATAAATTGAAGCCTACTGAATTCTCAAAAAATACCCATTCAATGTAGTCCCTGTCTCAAAAAAGAGTTTCACTTAATATTGAAAGAGGAATATGAGCAGGCTCTATATTGATGGTCCTAGAAGAAAGTGAGATCCTTTATCGTTAAAGCAATGTCAGATCCTAAGGCATTTCTGAGCGCCGTAAGACATGCAGGCTGATGCCCACACTCCCATCCAGCGGGCTCGATGAGGTCTCTGCCAAGAGCAGCTGATGGAAAATTGCCAATGTAAAATGGCACACAGAAAGAGGGGAAGTTTTGCCTCTTCTCTTGACTTTAGATATGACCAGCTTTACAGCATTCTTTGCACTTTTTTCCTTATGTCTTGTGCCCTTGAGAGAAAGACCCTAAAAATACTTGTTTATTATCTCTCAAAGTGCCTGGCAAAGTAACGGCCGAGAAGTGCACGTGGACGGATTCACTGTCACACGGCAACTCTGAGAAGCCTGTGGAAAGAGAGGATGCCTGTTTTCAGCTGTAGACGCGGCTGAGGAACAAGCTGATGACCCTCGTCTCTGACCATGTCCAGAATGCATAAGAAATGTGGCCATATTCGCCTCCTGGGAAATCAAGGAGGTATGCCCAATACGTAAGTAACAGAGTGACTCCCTCTTGACCAGAGTGATGGATTTCCTACAGGACAGAGAATGTGCCAGGACTTCCTGAAGGAAGGGGTCAGGGCACCACGATCCCCGCCACGTAGATGCTCATGCATCTTCTGACACTGGCCCGAGAAACCCTCCCCTCAAGGTTTTATTCTGAATGCTGTATGGAATGAAGATCCCCGAACGTGAGCAAAGGCGGATTACTCCGACCAGGCTTCCCCTAACCTGCCTCCAGTGGGGAGTGGGGCTCAGATGTGGGCACGGGACCTCTGACCTGCTCTGTGTCACAGACAAGAGGGCTCCCTGTGGTTATCTGTTTAACCTAGTGGATGCTTGTCTGGAACAGGAACTGGGAGGTCCGCCTGTGGCCCCAAAGGAATAGGTCCATTTCTTTGTGGTCGTCCAGCAATCCCTTCCCTCACTACCCATTTAGAGAAAGGCTTTGCTTTCTTCCTTGGCCGGTGGCCAGCAGCGCAGTGTATACCCCGTGGATTCCGTTTTAGGGCAACAGGCGCTTGCCCAAGACTTGAGGATATTCTGAACCATGAGTTCATCTCCTTGGGCTCTCCCAGATCAGGGTCTTCTTATCCTGAATGGGAACCGACTAGCACTTGAATCCTGTTGCTTACTTCATAATTCCCTATAAGAGATGGGGCTACTTCAGTGGCTCTCAATCCTGGTCGATTTTGCTCCCCCTTCTTCCCCGCCCCCAGGAGACATCTGGCCAAATCGGCAGGCATTTTGGTTGCCACAAATGGAGTGGAAGGTTCTCTTAGCATCTGGTGGGCAGAGGCCAGGGATGCCGCTAAGCATCCTGGAATGCATAGGACCTCCCCACAACAAAAAACTAGCCCACCCAAAATGTCAATAGTACCAAAACTCAGAAACCCTGGACTAGTTGGTTTCTTCAACTAGAAAATGGGTATAATAATAATACACATTAAAAAATTTCAGCACTGTGCCTGACCCAAGGTAGATGTTCAATACACATCAACTCTTTGCTTCCTTGCTCTGACACCCCAAAGCCAGGATTTCCCTGTCCTACCGAGATCTGTTGTGAATTAGCAGAAGCTACAATTTAACGTTAAGATGCAGACAGACAGGTTTATATGGAGGTGGGATGGTTACTGGTTGTGGCAAATGTATATAGGAACCAACTGGCTGGTAAAGCGGCGAAGCATCCCCTGTAATAAGAGAAAAGAGTATCCTGCATAAAGAGTGACATGAATGGGGCGCCTGGGTGGCTCAGTCGTTAAGCATCTGCCTTCAGCTCAGGTCGTGATCCCAGGGTCCTGGGATCGAGCCCCACATCGGGCTCCCTGCTCAGCGGGAAGCCTGCTTCTCCCTCTCCCACTCCCCCTGCTTGTGTTCCCTCTCTTGCTGTGTCTCTCTGTCAAATAAATAAAATCTTTAAAAAAAAAAAAAAAAGAGTGACATGAACTACTTCCCAGATTTCCAGGGCCCAAAACAGAACCACTTCCAAATTGGCCAGACTTCTCCACCCTTCCAAAATCAGATAAGGCACACATTTTAGACAAAAACAAATTCCATTTTCAAAATTCTCTGCTTTGCGAGCGATCTGGGGCTGGCCTATCTGATCACCGAGCAGCAGCGTGCAGACCCTGAGTGTGGAGCAGACAGCGTACTCAGCAATAACAGCATAGTGAGCTTCTCTCCCACGTCGCTGGCAAGGATCGGGGTACCAGCAGGTTCAAGTACACTGAGAAGTTGCAAGATACCCACGCAGTTCTCGTTATGTAATAGAAATAATATAATTCTGTGTAACAAAGACTCCACTCCCAAGACCGTGGCTAAGATTATCCCTTTCCAGAGTCACTTTATTAGGAACCACCAAGCCTTTTTTAGGATATACTGATCAACTGGCCATGAGAGCTGTTTTCTGGGATTAGTGTGGGGAAATTCTATGTGCATCCTTATGCCCGTGAGTGACAGGTGACCCTACTCTCTATCCAAGCAAGGTGGGGGCATTGGTGAACACATAATACGCCTGCACCCTACTTCATCTGGGAAGCCGTCCCTCTTTTTTAGGGCTCTGGGCCTCAGTGTTGCTCCTTTCTCAGAACAACTGTACCATTTGTTCTTTCTACTGTTTGTCCTGCAATGCCACCATTGGCTCCTGATTAACTTTGTTATTTACTTCATAGGCATACCTCTCCCCTCTCTGGCTTAACTTGGAGTTCCTTGTTTTGAATGCTGCAGGGCCACAGAATAGAATGCTAGCTTTACATAAACGTGGGCTCCCATGGTGAAAATATCTGAAAGACTTCTTATATAAACTCCATTTCGGCAAAATGTAAATAGCCAATTCCCAAGCATATAGTAGTAGCTCTTGGGAATGCGTTGTCTTTCCTACTATCTCACATAGTTGAGAAAATCAGGTTATCAAGCAAAAGAAGAGCTTAACTTTTGGCTATTTCTGCGTAAGCAAGCATTCAAAACGCTAATCAGTTTAAGTAGATAACATTCCCACAGTGCTGAGGTCCCTGGAAGAACACAAAGCCATTGTGTACAAACCAAATTAATTACCTAAGAGAAAACATCTGAAGATCTGAGCGCCAGCCAGGAAAGTGGGAAAACAAACAATTCTGCCAGGCCCTGAAGTCCTGTGAAAGCCTCATGAATTCAACTGTTGAACTCAGAGCAAGACACCCAGGGTTAGATCGATAACTGTGGGATGGAAACATGGCCACAGGTCTGCTGCATTAACACTTACTTATGGTATCTGGAGAATAGAAGACATTCTGCCAACTAATGACATCTCCATGGAAAACAGGACTTAGCCAAAAAAGATTTGGTAATCGATACTGGAGACATTCCAGTGTCCGTCAGTGGATTCTAAACAGCCAATCTGTGAAAGTGTCCCTCAAGGAGATGTGGAAAAGACATGTCTCAGAAACCATGATTTCCACATTTCTAAGGCAGCTGACACTCTGTCCCACTTAGGTAACTTCAACTCTTTCTGAGTTATGTGGCTCATGTTATCCTACTTTTAAAAAGAGGTCAAAATTCATTTAACTTGTAGACATTAGAGAAGAGCCAAATAACTCCTAGGAGAACTGAAGACATCCAGCAGGAGCTCAAAAGCAGGCCTGTGAACTGAACCACCAGACTGAAGTTCTGTGATTCTAAACCCTTGGTTCATTTTGCATTTGCACCTGATTAGCAGCATGTCCAGGCCTCGCTCTGAGAATGGGTGGCAGTGGAGAAGGACCAAGTTCTCTCACAGATGTGCTGGCCGAGAATAAATGTCTCTGTTCTCTGACCTTGGGATGAGAGGGGGCCCCGCATCTGAAATCCCAGCTCAGCTGTGCTCCACTATCTCAGGCCATTGCACTGATTATTTTAACATCGGTTCCAAGACAATTAGTGGAAGTTTAAAATGTCCTCTTTCCATGGGGGGAAAGGACCTCTTCCTTGGTCATGCCTGCTATGTGAACCATGGGACCTGAAATATTTCTGCTCAAGAGGAGAAGACAGATCTTCACTTTTTGTTGAAAGGACATAATACTAAACCATTTGGCTATTCCCCTAGATTTCAAGAGGCCTTCTGAATCCATTTGACAATTACAGTCTTTTAAAACAGATGGCTTAACCAACAGCTTACAGCTTACTTTTATTTTAAATAGTCTTTCTTTAAGAATAATGTAGAAAATCGAAAGTGGGTGGAGACTGGGTGCTGAGAGAGTGGGGTCAGCCAGGGAAGGTCATGGAGGGCCTGGATCCCGGATGTCTGGTCTACTTGCTGGGAAATCTTCTAGAGGCTTAGCAAGGGGGAGAGCAGAATTCTACTCCTTCCACCCAAACCCAAGGGGAGCACTGGGGCTTTCCAATTTCAAGGCCCAGGTTGGCTGGTCACAGTGCAAGGCTGGCCTGACCCCTCATCACAAGGAAGGAGCACAGTCTAATGGCACATCTTGGCCCTCAATGCCCCCTAGACCTTCCAGGACCCAAGTGGGAGGCTGGCCCTACAGCAGGTTTCCTGGTCAAGATCTGAGCGTACCAGCCACCACACGTATTTCCTCAATGCTTAGTTTTGAAAAGAAATGTTTCAAGACCCTTTCCTTGCGGGGTTGGGTGTAGATGCTGCCCGAGACTCAGACGTGGCCCTGCCTTCTCTAACAATGTTTGAACCAAGGCCCTGACTAGCTGTCCTCAAGTCATGTTAAACTCAGCCAAAAATACCTGGAAAGCTCTACCTAGATCAGTCTACCCGGTTACATATTAACGGGTGGATTTTTGGTAAAAATGAAAATGAAGCCGGCTAGAAAGCATATGCACAGAATAGGAAGTCTAAAAAGCCAGAGCTATGGCGGGGGGGGGGGGGGGGCCGGGGGGCGGCGGCGGGGGGGGGGGGGGGGGGGGGGGGGAGCCCTGAAAGTCATCGGGACGGACTGTGTTCTCTCTGAGAGTGAGTCACACGACCCCTGCCCCTCCAACCCTGGATGCTTTAAGTTACAAGAAAAACACAATGGTGTTGATACAGGCCTTCATTTCCCCTTTGTTGACATAGGTTCTACTTTTTATAGTTTTAAGAATTTCTTTGTTAGTTCAGTGTGCTTATGTATATAATTCAAGTTAGACCAAAAGGAAAAAAAAAAAAGATTCTTTGTGCTGTGAACATACTCGCCTCTACTGTAAAATCCCTCTTTTGAATGCACACTTGCCAAAGAAGAAGATGAACAGAACGTGAAGGTGAGTTATAGTTGACACGGTTGGTATTGAAAGATACCAATGTATTTTCACATACTGCATTTATTCAAAAACTATCCAGGTAACACTGGTGTCACCAACTAGGAGCATATCTTTTTAAAAAAATAATGTTGGTACTTCAGCAAGTGGCTAAAAAGAAACAAAACCATTTTCTCTGCAGAATTCTCTGAATTTCGAGAGTGAGTCTGTGACCCGATAGAGGCCTCCAGCAGCCCAGGGGCCAGGGAAGGGCATCCTGGCAGGGCTGACACCCTCCACGGCTGGAGAGCAGGGCTCTTCCCCACTCCACCTGCCTCAGGCCCCCACCACTAACAGGCTGACTGGCTTCCAGGCCCTGTCCTCTCACTGCCACACCTGGTTTCCAGGACCGCTCCAGGCAATTTCCGGACGCTGCACTGTTGCTGGGGAAAACCAGCCAGGCACCCTCTCTCGCAAACAACTAAAATGCATGTATGGATTGCCCTCCAATGAAAATGATTTATCCAGATCAATGATTCTCACATGGGAGGGAGGAGCACTTGCTTCGAAAAAAAATATTTTATTTGGCATTTGGGGAACAGTAAATATTTACTGTTTTTATAAATAAATCTGGACAAACGTGTTATGAATTAAAAATTGGTTAAAAATACTAATTTGAATAAAGGCCCACAGGTGCAATAGAAACTTTTTCTTTTTTGAGAGAAATGCTAAGTTTTATGCTTATACATGGATTCCAAAGAATACTATTGGCTCAACAGATTTTCTGCCAATACATATGTTCCTTCTTGAATCAGAAAAGGAAATAAACTGAATCCCTTTTTTCTCCATTAACTGCCACTAATTATCAGAGTCTTTGGAGAACTGCTGTTGAGATTTCCTAGACACCACATTAAGCCTGGTTTTGCTTCATTTGTATCACTCTGGGGAAATTATTAAAATAGTAATAAGGTTTTAACACGAATTGCTGATTATTGGGTTAGGTTTAATGTCGTTTCTAATGATTTCCATATTGATGGCAATTCAAAACGAACTGTTATTACTTAAGCTTTGGCCACTTACCTTCTGTCCCTTCACTCCATGGCAGTCACACTTCCCACAGCCAGAGCCAGCACAACCACCCTGAAAGAAGAGGAAAACGTCTTTAAATAGAAGAACTCTTGCAAATTGAGGTCACTTTTTTAATTGAAATGATTTTGGCATCTTCACCCATTTATGGGAGATGTCCTACCCTGTTATTATGAACACAACCTTAAAATATGAGATCCAGATTTGCTCTAATGGGGTTATCACGTACATGCCCTGTGGCTTCTCTCTCTTGCCCTAACAGATGAAACAGCAAGCCTGGAGTAGAGCAAATCAAAGCACTACTTGGTCCACAAAGGGAAGGCTGTCATTTATACTTTTGAAATTGCCTCCCCAGAGATGATTTTAACAGGACATCACCCATATTTCCAAGGCTATGATCCTGATTTAGGAGTTTCAGACCTGAGACCAAGGAAACTGAGGACCTGGGAGAGCAGAGTCCATGCTTTGTCCCTCGAATTCCCAAGGACACACAAGCATGCAACAAACATTTGTGCAAAGAGGAAATAAATGAAGGAGCTGATGTTAAGCCCAACCTTAAAGAACTGATTTTTAATTCAGTTAAAAGCTTGAATGAAAAGAACCCAAGCATGTAATAAAAGCTGGAGAAGAGGAATATTGTCCAGAATAGATCACATATTAGGCCACAAAACCAGCCTCAACAAATTCAAGAAGATTGAAGTCATGCTATGCATCTTTTCTGACCACAATGCCATGCAACTAGAAATCAAACCACAAGAAAAAATCTGGAAAGAGCACAAATACATGGAGGTTAAATAACATGCTACTAAACAATGAATGGGTCAGCCAAGAAATCAAAGAAGAAATTGAAAAGTACATGGAAACAAATGAAAATGAAAACACAATGGCCCAAAATCTCTGGGGTGCAGCAAAAGCAGTTCTAAGAGGGATGTTTATAGCAACACAGGCCCACCTCAAGAAGCAAGAAAAATCTCAAAGAACCTAACCTTACACCTAAAGGAGCTAGAAAAAGAAGAACAAACAAAACCCAAGCCCAGCAGAAGGAAGGAAATAATAAAGATTAGAGCAGCAATAAATGATATGGAAACTAAAATATAATAGCACAGATCAATGTAACCAGGAGCTGGTTCTTTGAAAAGATCAACAAAACTGATAAACCTCTAGCCAGACTCCTTTTAAAAAAAGAGAGAGGGGACCCAAATAAGCAAAATTACTAATAAAAGAGGAGAAATAACAACCAATACCACAGAAATACAATAATTATAACACAGTATTATGAAAGCCTATATGCCAACAAATTGGACAACTTAGAAGAAATGGATAAATTCCTAGAAACATATAATCTACCAAAACTGAAGCAGGAAGAAATAGAAAATTTGAACAGACCAATTACTAGCAATGAAACTGAATCAGTAATTAAATAAATAAATAAACAAACAAATAAATAAATAAACAAACTCCCAACAAACTAAAGTCCAAGACCAGATGCCTTCACAGGCGAATTCTACCAAACATTTAAAGAATTAATACCTGTTCTTCTCAAATTATTCCAATAGATAGAAGAGGAAGGAAAACTTCCAAATTCATTCTATGAGGCCAGCATCACCCTGATACCAAAACCACATAAAGACATCTCAAAAAAGAGAGAACTACAGACCAATATCCATAATGAACATGGATGCAAAAATCTCAACGAAATGTTAGCAAACCAAAACCAAAAGTACATTAAAAACATCATTCAACACAATCAGTGCGATTTATTCCCAGGATGCAAGGGTGGTTCAATACTCACAAATCAATCAACATGATACATCACATCAACAAGAGAAAGGATGAAAACCGTATGATCATTTCAACAGATGCAGAAAAAGCATTTGACAATGTACAACATCCATTCATGATAAAAACCCTCAACAAAGTAGGTCTGGAGGGAACATACCTCAACATAATAAAGACCACATAGGAAAGCCCACAGCCAACATCATACTCAATAGGGCAAAACTGAGAGCTTTCCTCTTAAGGCAGGAACAAGACAAGGATGTCCACTCTCATTACTTTTATTCAACATAGTACTGGAAGCCCTAGCCACAGCAATCAGACAATGTAGAGAAATAAAAAACATCCAAATTGGTAAGGAAGAAATAAAACTCTCACTATTTGCAGATGACAAGATAATATATGTAGAAAACCCAAAAGACTCCACCAAAAAACTACTAGAACCGATAAATGAATTCAGTGAAGTCCCAGGACACAAAATCAATGTACAGAAATCTGTTGAATTCCTATACACCAAAAATGAAGCAAAAGAAGGAGAAATTAAGAAAACAATCCCATTTACAATTATACCCAAAACATAAAATATCTACAAATAAACTTAACCAGAGGTGAAAGACCTATACTCTGAAAACTATAAAACACTGATGAAAGGGGGGGAAAATGATGAAAGAAATACAAGATGACACAAAGAAATGGAAAGACATTCCATGCTTATGGATTGGAAGAACAAACATTGTTAAAATATCCATACTACCCAAAGCAATCTGTACATTCAATGCAATCCTTATAAAAATACCAACAGCATTTTTCACAGAACTAGAACAAACGATTCTAAAATTTATATGGAACCACAAATGACCTCAAATAGCCAAAGCAATCTTGGAAAAAACAAACTGGAGGTATCACAGTTCCAGACTTCAAGTTATATTACAAAGCAATAGTAATCAAAACAGTATGGTACTGGCATAGAAATAGATACACAGATCAATGGAATAGACTAGAAAGCCTAGAAATAAACACACAATTACATGGTCAATTAATCTCTGATAAAGGAGAAATGAATATACAATGGGAAAAAGATAGACTTTTCAACAAATGGTGTTGGGAAACTGGACAGCCACATGCAGAAGAATGAAACTGGACCATACTTTCCTATAGCAAACACAAAAATAAACTCAAAATGGGTTAAAGACCTAAATGTGAGACCTGAAACCACAAAAATCCCAGAAGTGAGCACAGGCAGCAACTTCTCTGATACGGCCATAGCAATATCTTTCTAGATATGTCCCTTGAAGCAAGGGAAATACAAGCAAAAATAAATTATTGGGACAACATCAAAATCAAAAGTTCCTGCACAGTGAAGGAAACAATAAAACTAAAAGTCAGCCTACAGAATAGAAGATACCTGCAAATGACATATCCAATAAAGGGTTAGTATCCAAAATATATAAAGAACTAATACAATTCCACATCCAAAAAACAAATGACCCAATTTTTAAAATGGGCAGAAGACATGAACAGACATTTCTCCAAAGAAGACATCCAGATGGCCAATGGACAGATGAAAAGATGCTTGTCACCGTTCATCATCAGGGAAATGCAAATCAAAACTATAATGAGGTATCACCTCACACCTGTCAGAATGGCTAAAATCAAAACACAAGAAACAACAGGTGTTGAGGATGTGGAGAAAAAGGAACCCTCGTGCACTGTTGGTGGGAATGCAAACTGGTGCAGCCACTTTGGAAGACAGTATGAAGGTTCCTCAAAAAGTTAAAACTAGAACTACCCTATGAGCCACCAATGGCACTTCTGGGTATTTACCCAAAAAATACAAAAACACTAA
This sequence comes from Mirounga leonina, assembly GCF_011800145.1. Taxonomy (NCBI): domain Eukaryota; kingdom Metazoa; phylum Chordata; class Mammalia; order Carnivora; family Phocidae; genus Mirounga; species Mirounga leonina. The sequence continues at coordinate 2,812,574 of NW_023270316.1, read as the reverse complement.
TTCAAAGGGACACATGCACCCCAATGTTTCTTGCAGCATTTTTTTTAAAGATTTTATTTATTTATTTGAGAGTGAGAGAGACAGCACAGGAGAGGGGGGAGGGTCAGAGAGAGAAGCAGACTCCCTGCTGAGCAGGGAGCCCGACGCGGGACTTGATCCAGGGATTCCAGGATCATGACCTGAGCCGAAGGCAGTCGCTTAACCAACTGAGCCACCCAGGTGCCCCTTGCAGCATTATTTACAATAGCCAAACTATGGGGGCAGCCCAAGTGTCCATTGATAGATGAATGAATAAAGATGTAGGATACACATACAATGGAATAGTATTCAACCATAAGAAAGAATGAAATCTTGCCATTTGCAACAACATGGATGGAGCTAGAGAGTATCATGCTAAGTAAAATAAGTCAGTCAGAGAAAGACAAATACCATATGATTCCACTGATATGTGGAATTTAAGAAACAAAACAAACAAGCAAAGGAAAAAAAAGGGAGAGAGAGACAACTCAAGAAACAGACTCTTAACTCCAGAGAACACACTGATGGTTACCAGAGGGGAGATGGGTGGGGGCATGGGGATTAAGGAGTGCACTTATCATGATGAAAAAAATAAAATAAAGTAGCATCCTGTAAAAAAAAAAAAAAAAGCCCACCAGATGCTACAATCACCTATCATGTTGTTTGACCAGCTAACAGCCACATGAGGTAAGTGTTACCATCCCATTTTACAGATGTGAAATACGACTTTGGAGGTTCAATATAACATGCTAACGAGGCTGACACCAACTTCCATTATGTAAAACTGCCAACCCATTAAAAGATCAAAGTATGATGGTACCTACATACATTTGCAATTCTCTTAGTCAAACCCAAATTTTACACCAAGATAGACACAGGCGTCGTAGACAGAATATAACGGGGTGTGACAAGAAGAAATTTAGTTAATAAGCTTTATTAGAGGCTGTGTATTTGGTCTGATATAAAATGTGTGTTTAAATTCTGCTTCAAATGATCATAGTTTCTCAAACATAAGACAATACTATGAATAGTACTGTGATCATGTGAAGTCTATTTTTTTAACAATGTACTCAAGCCTTAGCCCTGTTGCCATGGAGATCTTCTGCATAAAACAACTGCATCTGGAAATATTTACTTCAATAAAGTGAAATCTGAACAAGTGCCTCCAAGACAGTAAGCTGTTATTAATTTTATATTTTGGAAATGGGGACAATTGACAACAGTCCAAACAGACTCCATAGATGATGGGTCTGTTTCTTTCCCTGATTCACATTTGGGGCAACTTTCAGCATGCAATCTTATAACCTCCTAACAATCTAAATCAATCAAATCAACATTCTAAATCTGGTGACCACTGAGAGTTTTCCAGAGAGGGGAGGTCAAAATTCTCCAGAAGGTTCATCCAAAATGCCCAAAGCTAAGTACTCAAAGACTCAAGAGACGTACCCCACACATCACCATCTCCTGCCTCATCCCCCACCTGAGGGCTGGCTGCACCCCGCCCGGGCTCCCAGAAGGGTGGGTGATACGCCCCTATTGCAACACCTGTCCAATGCTTCTCACAGCCTTTATTTGTATGCCCACCCCAGGGACCCTAAGAGCACTCAGGGCTGGCCCAGAGTCCCACCAAGCTTGATGTGGACCATATTTCATCTGACATAGCATAGGCTGGAAGACCTGTGCTGGGAAATAAAGCAGAGCACTGATGAAACAATGATTCACCATCAACTGTGAAGACGTACGGGAACTTCAGAGTTGTTCAAGCATTAATACGTGGGCATCTTAGAACGGAGGAAACAGAGCAGTGACTACCCGGCCTCTGGTGGTCGGCTGTTGGTGGTGCTGGCGGCCATTTAACCAGCCTGAATAACAGTGTACAGAACGATGCTGCCACACGGGTAGGTCAGCTCCCAACAGATGACTGTCTCACTAACAGTACCATGAGTAAACACTCCAGAGAGGAGACTGTGCCGACTGTGGGCCCAGCCAGGGATGTGGGGGGCTCCCGGAGCTGCTGGGTGGGCCCCCAGACCAGAAAAGCCAGGCGGGCGAGTCCCTGGGGCTCCGGGTCAGTCTATCCACCCCCTCCCCCGCCCCCAGCCCAGCCCTACAACTCTCCTCCTGCTCCTGAGCCAGGCTCAGGAACACCGCCTCTGCTCTTTAAACTCTGCTAAACCCCATCCCACTCCTACAGATGCCAGAAGGAAAAATCAACCAGGCTAAGACTCATTTATCTGGTAGGAAAGAAACATCCACCTACCACCCAGGCTTAGTTGGCCGAAACCCAAGAACAGCCTGAAGCGGGACGGGCTTGTCTACTTTACAGGTCAATGTGGTTTCTTCTAAACTTCAGAGTAGGCAGAGAATCACATAACTGAAGCTCAAAATGGCTATCTGGTGATTCTGGGTTTTCTCTTCTGAAATGCTGATTAAAATCTCAGAAGCTTATCACCATTTAATTTGAGGGAAGTTATAAACATGAATTTCCTGGAACTGTTCCCTTAAGCTCTCAGCAAATGCTTTCATTGCAAGGGACACCAGATAAGAGGTTGCAGGGCCACGGCTGTGGATGTTGGGGTCAAGTTGCTTCTTGTGCCTTTGCGACAGAAACACACCCCGCGTGCGTGCATAACAAATGGCCAGTTTTATCTCGGCCAAGGCTGCAGGTCATGGCAAACTTTGGGGGCAATCTGAGATGAGAAATCAAGGACTAGAGCCTTTATTATAGGCTCTATCATAGGAATAAATGATCCTCACCCTGCCCCCACCAGCTTATACTATATATCAAACAAAGTTAAAAAAAAAAAAAAATCCCAGACAAAAGACATTCATGGCTCCTTTTCTGTTTTATTCTTTTAGGAAGTTTTATTACCAATTCTGGCCCGAAAAGACAATTCCAAAGAATTGATCATTCTAATAATACCTAAGTTATGGTCAGCTTTTCGGAACTAAAGGCATTTTTAGGCCATGATTTTTGTTTCACATTCTGGGTGGCCTAGCATTTTACGTAAATGGCCCCATTAAAAAAAAAAACACTAATTTCTAGACCAACAAAAATCATAAGATGCATGTTTACTTTGCTAAATAAGATCTATTTTGCTTTCTTTAAATGTTTTTATTTAAGTAATCACTACACCCATCATGAGGCTTAAACTCACGACCCGGAGATCAAGAGTCACACGCTTCTCTGACTGAGCCAGCCAGGCGCCCCTAAAATCTATTTTGAAATATCACTACTCTGGTCCTTAACATCGCTGTGATATAATGGCCCATGCTGGATATCACCCTGGCACACAGAGGTATTTTAGTTGTGATTCAAGGGTGCACTGCTAAAAAGAACACCAGTGACGCTCTAAGGATCCCTTTTCAATCAGGTGTAATGCATGACTTTGCAAAAGCTAATTAAAATAAGAGCCTTGGGGCGCCTGGGTGGCTCAGTTGGTTAAGCGACTGCCTTCGGCTCGGGTCATAGTCCCAGGGTCCTGGGATCGAGTCCCGCATCGGGCTCCCTGCTCGGCGGGGAGTCTGCTTCTCCCTCTCCCCCTGCTTGTGTTCCTGCTCTCGCTGTCTCTGTCTCTGTCAAATAAATAAATAAAATCTTTAAAAAAAATAAAATAAAATAAGAGCCTTAAGTGATGCACGTCTCAACTCCCCGCAGTGAATTACGAAGTATAAAAGGGCAAATGAACTGTATGTTGCTCAAACTCAAAATGTCATTGGTGATCTAATGTGTTAAAGACTATGTCACAAATGTCGTGATTTCCTGAGGAATTACATTTTGCATCTGGACCTCAGCAAAATCAAAAGACGAGCAGGGTCTCACAGACTCCGGCAGCTCCCTGCTGGCCACACATCTGAGGGAGTTTATAAGGGCTGCTCATTTTTCCCAGCGTCTGGAACATACTGGGCCCCATCAACCAGTTCCCATCCAGCTGTTCCAGATTCTAGAACGGGAAGAATGTGTACATTCTGTGAAGTACTCATTCTTCTTTTTCCTGCTTTTCCCCTCACTGGAGGACTCTAAGTACCAAAAGCAAAGCCTGTGCTTTCTTCCCCAGCAGCAGGTCACGGCCGAGGAAGCTGGTCACAGACACCCTCCACTTGAAAATGGGTATGTGGCTGAAGACCCAAAAAGTCAGAAAGCTGTGAGCCTTGGTCTCTCTTGTGGATGTGGGCTATCCAAGGCCAACACTAGAGGGGTCACCCAGACCATGGGGAAAGGAGAACCCCAGACAGCTCTCGGCAGTAATACTTCACCTCTACATCCCCAACGGTGCAGAACCACCAAATGAAAACCACGTCACTCCTGACGGTCCTTCTAGCCTCTTCCCAGCAAACCCTACAGCCACTAACCTACCACGAGAGTATAAGAGGCTACCTCCAGTGGAAGCTGAACAGAGGAAAATACATCATTAGCTCTCCGTGAAGTCTAGCAGAGGCACAAGCTCACACAAACTTCCGTAGCCACTTTAAGCGAAACTAAAAAATACGATGTGAAAGGAAGGCAAAAGGTACAACGAGGTAGCCCCTAAAACAAGTATCATTTCCAGTCTGCTCCAGTCTCTTTGTACGTTTCAGCACATGACAAAATAATTAATATTATACCCATTTTCCTCCTTGCCCCGAGTTAAGATTTCCAGAGAGTCAAGCCATCAGCATTAATGCTGTCAAGTATGTTAAGTTCTAAAAATTCCCAGAGATTTACGATATGCAGAATGAGTGCCAAAGAAGGAAGGGGAATGATGGAGGTCAGTGACTTTAGCTTGAAATGAAGCCTATTTCCGGTCTTCCTCTGATCTTCAGACCAACAGGGAGCTCTTCTCAACATTAAAGTGAGCGCTCCATGTGGGAACGCAGGAAGGGGGAAGGCTCGCTAATTCAGGGGAGAGGGCGCCTTTTTACTTAACCAAAGGATGCCAAGTGCTGTGCTGTCTGCGTGTGTGTGCATGCGTGTGCGTGGGCAAGTGTGTGTGGGTGAGAGAGACGGAGCACAGGCCCCCACACACACGCTCTGCCATGCTAATCTGCTGTGACGTATCTTCTGTAGGAAGGCATATTTGGAATGAGTTTAACAGTGAAGGCCTTGATTTCCTGACTTGTTCCCTGCTTCTGATGGAAGGTAGAGCTTTAACGTCACTGCTTTAACAATTTTTATGTGTTTCACATCCCACCAAATAGGGACATGTGGAGATCTGCCAAGTCTAAACAGCTTATCTTTCAAATTCCTTTGTACATTCCCCGTGCTGTGCAAAATGTCAAAATAGTTTTCTGGTGATACTACCATCCTAAATTTCTTCCTGGTTGTAGTGCTTCTTCAGGGAATCTTTGGAATAATTATCCAACTAAAGAAATATGTGGAGAAAGGAATGTTTCAGTGCTACTTGGGTAGAAATTACAAGTGTGAAGAAACCAAAAGTGGAGCTTCCATACGCGCAGCACCCCCATGGGTCTGTCAAGTGGGACAGACGCTGGACAACCACTGGGCAGCGTCTCGGGGCCGAGCGTCCTCACGTGGGCCTTCCCAGCCGATGCCACACCTGCTGTGTGGCCCCAGGTGCGCGTGTGCGTGTGCGCACGACAGGGACATCATCAGAGACCTGCTCCTGCACTCTCACCACTGACACCATTTTAATTAAACATTTACGTGTATCACATGCCACCAGAATTGGATCTTCTCAATTCTATTTTCACTTTATTTCCTTACCAGAAAAGGGTCGATGTGGTAAATCAAAGATGACCACCCAAAGAAAAGCACCAAGAGCACTCACATTGTTTGGGGGTATTAAAACATCATAAAGAAATATAGAGTATAATAAATATTAAAATTTCCTAACTTCCATCCGGTTTGTGATTTTAACTAGTACATGCTCTTTTTGGTCATTCTTGTTTTAAATGTTTGCTTCCTGCCACGAGGTTCTGCAAAATGGCTCCCCACTCCTCCACATGCCCACTGTCCAGAGAGGACCACCCTGAAAGAGAAGCTTAAAACTTCAAGCTGAATCGCACACCCTGTCTGGTCCCGCTGCACTGACTCCAAGAACAGGTGTAACTACCCAGGGTGAAAGAAGCCAGAGGCTGGGGCAGGAGGGAGGTTTCGGGGTGCTGGTCCCTGCTTGACGAGAGTGGTTGGTTACACAGGTGGGTGGTTCCCTCTGCAAAAATTCACTGAGCTGTGAACTTACAATTTTTGCACTTTGTTATACTTCAGTAAAATAAAATAAAGCATATTCAGGAAGGTCCCTAGCAGGACTACACACAGCAGCCTACACCACAAATGGAGGGACGGACAGATGCACACTCACCGAGTGCAGCCCTCTGCCCACCGAGTGCAGGCGGCCACACGCGGCTGAATCTCACACACGGTACCGCGCAAACCGAAGCCAGGCGACACAGGGCAAGCCGGCTGACTCTGTTTATACAAAGCTGAAAACTGTTTATTGGCTACACTCGGGGGCTATTAGTGAGGGGAAGGGGGCCCGGGGGGGTTTCCAGGCTTCTGTTTGGTGGGTGTGTTCTGTTTGTGCAAGATGCACTGAGCTGTGTCCCTCTGATTTTACATATTTCTTCAATAAAATTTGCCCCCCAGGAAGTGTGCATTGAATTTAAAAATTATTAGCAAAATAGAAGCCAGACGTTGCAATACAAATAATAATTTCTTAAAAGCTTACATTTGTGCACCATTTATGAACTTCCGAAAGTATGCTTGGCATGATGGACGTAAGGATGATTAATCTCCAAGGAGCTCACCACCCATGGGCTTTCGTCTGCATTTGTTTAATTAATATCAGCATCATCTTGTTTTGATAAATGTTAGAGATGTGAAGATAATTCTCCATTGTTAACCCAATGGAAAGCAGAATTTAGATAAATAAAATAACATTTCTGTTCTGTTCAATCACGGAAAACATGGAAACCGAATCTCCTTACTACTTTTTGGACTTAGAAAATATTCCTGTTCTCATCTGAAAACAACCCCAAGTGTTGATACATTCTTGGCAAGAAAACAAATTAGTATGAAACCTTTGAGAACCAAAGTGAACTTGTGACATGAGCATCTCTGACTAAGCACGGTGCGTGGGAGGCAGGGCCGGAGTCTGCGGGCCCACGGGTGGCTCCCAGCAAACCACACGCACAGAGGAAGTGAGGGCGTCTGCCCGGCTCGCCTGCCCGGCAGCACGGGATCATGGCTCTGTTCCCCGTTCACCCACCAGACAATCTGTGTGCTTCCAGGTCTTCTGTGCCCTTTCCCCCACGCGGTGGGGACGCAGGCTAAATGTCCCCGCCTGGGGAACGGAATGGGCCAGAGGGAACGACTGGGGCCGGCACTTCACCTCCAGGTCACTGTCTTGTCCAGCTGTGAGCAGATGTGACTATAATTAGCTGCCCCATGACAGTGGCTCAGATGTCTCTGTGTGAAAGGAGTTGGTGGGCCAGCGTGTCCGCTGGGACGCAGGGGTGGGGTGAGGCTGGAGGGGAGAACTGGGAGGCCAGGGGCTCCCCGGTGCTGCCCACTCACTGGCCTGATGCATGAATGCAGGGGAGTTGATTTGGGCAAAGTGTCCAGCCAGGGGGTCCTCCCACTGAGTCGCTCCCCGAATGTTCTTCCAGAGCAAGAGGCTGCCCTGGGTGGAGGCGTGGACTCAGGGGCTCTTCAGCCCCAGATGAAACACATTTCCTAATTTCGGAGGGGAAACTCTCCACCAATAAAATTCTTGCCCTTGGCGACCGTCCCCAAGTTCCCGAGGCCTTTGTGCGCAGCGCAGGGTCCCACCTGCGGCCCCTCTGGTGGCCCCTCCACACCCACCTGCCTCCCCGGAGCCTCCTCAGTGCCACAGGTAGAGATAAGTTTCTAGCCACTGTTAAAAAACAGTGCATTTTACCCGGCTAGGCAAGAAAAAAAAGCTGGACTATTTTCTCCAACTTTGGAAAAATGTGCAAGTCTCTGTTGGGTTTGAATCCGTGCAGCTCTTCTGGCTATTTTTGTTTTTCATCTTTCCTCTCTCTATGGTTCCAAAGTACAACCCAGACTTCACTGCTTCCATGCCCCAGCCTGGCCACTGCCTGTCAGACATCCACCTTCATGTCTTCCTTCTGCACCCCAGGACTAGCCCACACTGGGTGGGGTGGGGGGGCGATGGAAGCAGCGCCACGTGGGCCTGAGACATCCATTCCTTCACCCCTGGTCTCAGTACCCTGTGGGACTTCTCTTCTACCCAATGGGCGATGGGAGGTGAGCATCCACTGTGCACTGGACGCGGGCCAGGCGGGCCCGGACGCTGAGAGTGTGGCACTGAGCCTGAGAGCAAGCAGGGTAGGCAAAAGGTAATGCCTCCTCCAAGGGAGGTGAGCGGTGAGCCACAGATGCAGGGGAGGGACCCTGCGCCCTGTCCAAGCGCTCACAGCGATCTGCAGAGTGGGTCCCTACTGGTGCCAGCCTGGGGGGGGGGGGCGGGGGACATGGGGAGGGGGCGTTGCTGTGAAGAAAGAGGCAATGAGAGATGAAGCAGAGCAAAGACGGGGTGTGGGACGAGTGCTGGGGCACAGGAGGGACACCACCAGTTACTGGGACAGAACCAAAAAAGCATGTTTCAAAGGAAGTTATAGGGAGCTGTACTCTCCCGGGAAGAAAGCAGAATGAGGGAGAGATGGTGGAGGACATGGTCAGGAGGGTGCCAGTGGGAAGGTGACAGGAGAGACTGCACGCTCCTGAGGCTGGTGGGGAGCGAATTTTGAGGTCTTAGCTACATGGCCTGAGTGTAAGTAGCTGACTCCCTGCAGAACCACGGCCTCCTGTTCCTAACTTCTGCGGGGACCCATGGACACCGGTAACTCTGACACCAATCAGTGAGTCTAGAATTGCTATCTCAAAGTGAGGGCAAATTTCCTGGAAGACATAAAGTCTGACGACTGGATATAGCCAGTGCCTTCTCCATTAATCCCTAGCCGTGAACAGAAGAGAGCATAATCTACTGTACGTGCAGGCTCGAGCTTCACGGCTAATTCAGAAACGTGTCCTGAGGCCGGCGTGCTGTGTGCGTTCTGCACGCCCATCCTACTCCCCAGTGCCCTGCAGTGGGAGAAGCTACCTAGGGCCTCGGTCAGAAATGCTGCAGAGGGCTGGATGGAGAGTCAAAGGTGGGGGGGAAGGGAGGGAAGGGGACAGAGGGGAGGCTGGAGGGGATGTGGGGGAAAGGAGAGCGGGCAGCCCCAGGCCACATCCCGCTCGCTCCGGGCCTGGGTGGTAAGAATCCTGGGCCCAAGAAGCCCGTGGACCATGCTGCTGCCTGTCCCTGAATCGGAACCCCAGGTTCACATCGTTTGTCCCCATTCCTTGTATCACAGTATTGGAGACAGCGCAACAACACAGTACCTTCAAACCACCGTGGCGACAGGTGCCCTCCGCCCCCACCCAGCCCCTTCCCGGCATATACCTTCAGATAAACTCCTAACCCAGTCTAAATCTGTGATCAAAGAACACTTGGTGAAAACTTCGGGTGCTTTTCCTTTTGGGACCCAGAAAAGGCACTGCATTTTGCTACGTTAAATAAAAAGTCCCAACAAGCAGGCTAGTCCAACGCCACACTGCGTGTCCACGGGGCAGCTGTCAAGAGGGATTTACGCTGAGCAGTCTTCCCACCAAAAGGGCAGTTTGAGAAGATCTCCTGAAGGCTCCACGTGTTCTAAGGAAATGACAGAGAGCCAGCACCCAGGCGCGAAGACTCATGTGACACTGAGCATCACAAAATGGAGTCAATTTTTTTCTCCACTTCCTGATCCTTTAGGGACCCCTACGGTTTGTAACACACTTAAAATGGGCCTAGTGACCTAAGTGACCAGCGAAATATTGCAAGTACGACTGACATGCGGCTTCACTAAACCAGTGGCCACAAGATCGCCACTGCTTTTCCTGCAACAATTAAACATTTTAAATCCCTGCAAATTTCCCCTCAGATTAGCAACGTCACCAGCCTCCCCCAGTCTCGGTCTGGAATGTGATCCGAGTTGTATGACCCCCCACCTCTCTCTGCTTCCACCCTGACGGGGTATGTTCTCCTTCTGAAAAGCAGACGGGAGCGCGGCTTTTCTGTGGAATTCTGCACACACAACGGTCTGGTGCACCGGCTGGACCAGCTGCTGCACCCTCGCCCCGCAGGGTGTGATGAGCACGCACTCCGTGCTGGCACCGTCCTCGTGCGTGGCAGGAGAATAGGGTGGCTCAGACGGGCTCACGCTCTCAAGGACTCATACGAGGAGGCGCCCAAACCCTCAGGCGTGAACCTGCTCTCAGCAGAGGAAAGATCAGGAGCACCGAGGCGGCCTTAAGTAAGGTAAGGGTGCAGGAGGAGGGCATGTTGGCGGGCGGGGTAAATGCAAGCTCTGTGAGCCTCGGATGGCAGGCAAGGGGATTTCTGTTTTCCTCTCCAATAGGCCACTGAGGGCATTTCAAAGTTCTGAACTGAGGGAGACAAAGGCCCTCCCTGCTTGCCAGCGAGGTTAGCATGCAGGTGCTGTGGACTGAGCAAGCTCAGAGAAGAGGGTGCGGGGGCAGGGCAAGGCAGGGGAGGGGAGCAGAGGGGTCAGGGACTGAGGAGCACAGGAACTGCCACTCCGCTGGGTGTGGTGAGGGGAGGGAAAGTTCTCCAGTGAGCCTGAGTGCAAGGACCGTGGTCCCATCTGAAGGGAGGGGAGGAGGAGGAGGGGAGAGAGGAGGAGAGGGGAGGGGAGGGAAGGAGGGGAGGAGGGGAGGCAAGGGGAGGAAGGGAAGGGGAAGGAAGGAGGGAAGGGGAGGAGAGAAGTGGGCAAGAAAGAATGTGTCTTCTTTTATGATAGGAGATGGTAACGGATTTCATTTTCTTGGTTGGTGGTTCTGTCACTTAGACTAATTTCATGTAAGGGTTTCTATTCTCTGCCAAACTGTATATCTCATGTCTTCTTATCAAACTTTAATTCATAATCATATTCATTTTCACGGATGCAAGAAATCACGCGAATCCTTAGCAAGAAGTAATACAGATCCCACAGACCATCTCCGAACTCCATCTCAGCCAGTGGCCCATGAGAGGTCCACCTAGAGGTACGGACGTGAACAGAAGCTTGCGTGACGTGCATTTACGGGCCACGGCGATGTGCGAGATGGTGCATAAGGCACGGCTCCCTCCTGCAAGTATGTTCCAGGCTGGAAGGAGGAACACACACAAAACTAAAGACCTCAGGAGCATGGCTGTTGATTGTACTGTGAGAACAGAGGGAGGGGCAAACGGGGGGCTGGGCTGATGCAGCGAGGGGGGAGGAGGAAGGCTGCCCGGTCGGGGTGGGCCAGACGGGGCCCGCCCTTCACGGGGGTGGCAGGCCGATGGCACGCAGGGAAGATGGCAGAGCCTGGGGGGGGGGCACCTGTGGCCTTCCCGGAGGAAGCAGTGTGAAGCACGGGCAGAGATGAGAAGCACAGAGGAGGTGGAGGAAGTCTGGAAACCACAGAGGACTGGACCCCAGCGGCACACACCGCCGCCTGGGGAAGGTCTGCGCACGACTCGGACGCAGCCGGCCCCGCGCGGTGAGGGCAAAGCCACACAGTGTCGTCTGCAACAGGGACGGCGGCACCGAGTGTTTCCTGTGGGGTGGACCCTAACCACACAGTACGCATCAAACATTCACCGCCAGTCCTGTTAGCTGTTCACCTTTCTTGTCGGATTCGGGGCAGGCTCCAGAACAAGAGGCTTGTTTGGACCCACCCCAGGCAGAACGAAGTTCAGGTGACCCTCCTCCCGACCGCCCTCGGTCTCGAGCACCAGACCCATCTGTCAAGCCACTGCACGAAAGCAGATTCATCCTCTCCATAAATGACGGATTCCAAAATGCTGCAGAGGAAACATCACCCCCTGAGGATCCCACTGCTTGATTTGTATCTTTGAAACCGGGTCTGAAAACTCGATCGAACTGCAAACAGAAAGTTCGCGTCACGGACTCTTGGATGAACGGAGCAAGCGCTCTCTGCCTCCGACGGAAGGTCAGGGATCCGTCTGCAGGATTCTAGGTGACATCCTCTCAGGTCACAGGCACATTTCCGCAGGGCCTCAGCTAAAACCTCCAACAAGTCCCTCGGGCATCGATGGAACATCGTGGACGGGAAACCAAAAGTGCTCCTTGGCCGGCTGGAGTGGCGCTCTCACAGCCCCACCTACACACACCACCCAGCACTTAGGGTGAAAGGAGAGAAACTGGGGCAAACCACAGGAGGAAGCTGAAGTGCCAGTGGTCAGGGCCGTGGTTTCTCAAAGACAAGCTCCGGCGCTGACACAGTGGCCATGAGGCCATGCCCAGCGACTCCTCGGAGGTCCGTGAATGGCTCCGAGGCCAGCCGCATGTGTTTGCTTTGGGGAGAGGCGTCATCTCCAAAGCACACCGCCCACTCTACCCCTCTGCAGAATCCTACCCCCAGAGAGAAACGAGTCAGCACATGGCTTTGCCAGCCCCCACTGCAACCACGCACACAGGACGCCGCTGACAAAATGTGTGGCAACTTCAGAAATCCTTATCTTTTCCAAGAGAGTTAAGAAAAATATGAAGCTGGGGCGCCCGGGTGGCTCAGTTGGTTAAGCGACTGCCTTCGGCTCAGGTCATGATCCTGGAGTCCCGGGATCGAGTCCCGCATCGGGCTCCCTGCTCAGCAGGGAGCCTGCTTCTCCCTCTGACCCTCCCCCCTCTCATGTGCTCTCTCTCATTCTCTCTCAAATAAAATAAAATAAAATAATATTAAAAAAATATTAAAAAAAAGAAAAATATGAAGCTGACTTAAGCCACGCATAATTTAGTATAAAAATGAAATACATACAATATGGAAACTACAACTCTATTTCTCCCTGATCCTTCCATTGGAAAGATACACATAGCCCTAGTTTCTATGTTTTTCCATTCACAATCATTAAATACTTATTTCCCCGTAACAGTTCCTGTGCATACAATACAACAGAGCTTAAGGAGATTTGTGGAAATAACAATATGGGTTTTAGTGGTAAACCATGCGTATCAAGCAAGTTAACATGTAGAAAATTCTAGAAAACTTTTCACTACCATTTGTGGAGTTTAAAGAGAATCCATGTTAAGTCAGGGTGAACTGGTCCATGAACACGATTCAAAGCAAATACTTTCTGGGGAGGCGTACGGATGGCATTGGAAACCAAAACCACATTTGTGCTTTCAATAACTATATATTCACATTTTGATGAACACCTTCATGTGCTGGAAGGCAGCTCGTTCTTTCTTTGAGACACTTGAGTGTCTTTGCTACACACTGCCAATCCTGATTCACATCTCTAACTTCGCAGGAAAGGTCCATTTTTAGAGCAGCCCATTATCATTTCTGCATTTGGGAGAACAAGGCATCTGACAAAGGAGAAAACTAGAGAGGCAGAAGCCGAGGGACCAGAAGAGGGAACGATGCTCCTGGAATATGGGGCAGATACCCCAGGTGCAGTGAACAAGGCCAGTTCTGGAAGAAATTAAATATGGATATGCCAAGAAGCTCATAAAAATATCCGAAGGGAGAACCTGACGAAACAATACACAAAAGCTGGAATCTGTAAGAGATTAAAATCGTGATGGTGCAATCAACCAAACTCATGGCGAACTGGCAACTACCAGGTTTTTCTCTCGGGGGTGAACTTCCAGTTAAGAGCATGGGCATGGATTTCGGTGTTAAACCATCTGATTCCACACACTGGCCAAACGGGCCTCCACGCCAACTCACTTTGTGACTTGCAGATAAAATACCAGGTGATAACCCAACTCTTTTGAGTTGCTTTTCCTTTACTTGTTTCTAGTTGTTGGATTCCATCACAAGCCCCTCGCGTGTGTCACAAGTCACTGCTCTCTTATTATCAAGGGGATTTCGAGTCGTAAATTAGTATCACATTAAGAATCAACAGCATCCTAATTAATGCACGAATCGCAATGTCTGCCGGCCAATCACACACTTCCTAGGGTATCAGTGCTTCAGTATAAACTGGGTGGTTGCTCCTGACCTCACGCTCACAGAGGAATATAAGCATTACGTGTCTCCGGGCGCGTCTGTGTGTATACATGACATGTTCCTTCCTGACACGCAAACTATCGAAACTCTTATTCACCTTTTTTAATCAATTCCCAAGTGTACTTCTACAGAACTTGGAAAAATACTTCTGAAATCCAACAAATCCTGTTGGTTTTGCCATTAAATGAAGTACAGTTGTCTTGACTGGGCTAGAGACTAAAATTCCTCTTCATAATCTTGCACAGACTGAAAACACATTCACAATGGGCTGGGCTGGGCTTCCTCAAAGGTTACATTTATTCTGTCTGCACATTTCTTCAACCACCTCATGCAAGAGTCATTCAGCACAGGAGAAAGAAGACCCGTGGTTTCAGCAGTGGGTGAATTATGGCTTAACACCCTTTTATTCATGTCCGACAAATAAAAATACCCAAAATCTAATATATTAACTTAGAGAGTGACATATGCTTTGAATTTTTTATTTCAGTCCATGTACTCCAACCATGTGCCTTCTGTCCACTAGAAACACGGTCTGGGATTATCAGCTGATGTCAACAATAAGTTGATAAAGAAGCTAATAAGTGACACTAGTTTAAGTTGTAGATTTCAATCTTCAGTTTAACTAGAGCTTTTGCTAATCTTACCATACAAAGAAACCTGATACACTGTGCTTTCCAAAATACATATTTTGTAAATCCTTAAATTATTAAAGATCTTCAAGAAAGTAAAGATTAAGTGATGTTCGCTAGGGTTTCAGGGTAGATGCATTTCATAGCATTAAAAATGGAAAATACACAGAAGACATACGCAGCCTTGATCGATCCGCCAAAACAGTCCTTCCCAACGCTGAGCAAGTCAGAGAGCTGGACCATAACCCACCCCGCTTGGGTGGCATCGGGCCCACTAGGGCCTCCCGGAGGCTCCGGGCACCCCACCTGACCCTGCGCAGAGGCCGTGGAGGCCTCCACGGTCTGTCCCTCACGTGTACACCCTACCCAGCCTCCAGAGCCCCACACAATTGGGTTTTTCCATCCTGTCAGTTTGTATGTCTTACTTTTTTAGGGCAATACTCTCCAGACCTTGTTTTTCTTTCAACACCCCCCCCATTCCTTCCTCCCCCACGAGCCCAGCCTTCATTATTTTATATTGCTTTTAGCTCACTGACCTGAAGTGGATGGCTCCATCAGTGACCGCCTGCGTGACTCAACCTCCAGTCTGACATGACATATTTATTCTAAACTTGGTGCAAATCTAAAGCAAACCGTTTGAAAGTGTTTCATCCACAATGATGCTTTTCTAAAAAGGCTTGTCTACAAAATTAGGTGGAACACAACATGGCCTGGGAAATCTTATTTTAGCCTAAGGAGTTGAAGGAAACCAACTGTCCGTCCTTCCTCTTTTGTTTTACTCTGTTGACTAGACAGGAAGCTGCAGAACACAAGCCTTCCCCCTTGAACCCGTGTGCAGCACCCATCAACAGGAAAAGGCGCTGTCCAGTCATCTGTGAATGGTTTTCATACTTTCGGGTTCATAAGAAAGGTGAAAGCAAGAGTTTATTTCCAAGGATGTGTTTAGAATGTGGTAACACATCATGTGAAATCAAAACGCGTCGTCATTCTAATCGAGTTCTGCTCCTCTCAGGGCCACGGAAACCAGAGGTCAGCCGCTGTCCGCGGGCACGCATGGCCCAGCTGGGGCCGCGGACTGAAACCCCACGCGCCCAGGCGACCCCTCCTTCTCTGCCTGCGGGACACACAGCGGTGTCCGTCGCTCAGGCTGCCGCCACCCCACCACGCAGCCCACCCGAGAGCCGGGAGCCAGGCTCCGCACACCCCCTGCGCCCAGGGTCGCAGGGGGGGGCAGGAACTACCCGGCTCCTGCATCCTTCGTGTTACCGCGTACCGAAAACCATGTCTCAGCACCGAGAGCACAAGACAACAACCTCCTGCCCAGACGCCCGGGAGATGAGCACAGTACGTGGGCCTCTCGGACTGAGAGGGCTTTAACCTGGTTCTGCTTAATGGGTACCAAGCTTCGGTGTGAGGAGATGGAAAGTTCTGGGGATGGAAAGTAGTGTTGGCTGCACAACAGTCTGAATGGACTTAAAGCCATTGAACCGGACACTTAATGTGGTTAAGGTGGTAAATTCTGTGCTATGCATGTTTGTCCCAATTAAAAAAAAAAAAAAGTGAAAAATACCCCACCCTCCTGGGACAGCGGCAAGCCCACCACAAGCATCCTGACTTTTGGGGCCCCACGGCCCTTGTGTCCTCCCACAGAACCCACTGCCTCCGCTGGAAACCCACAGCCAAGCTCTTCACTGTTGGTTCTAATTTTGGATTCTCTGGAAGACAATGTTGATGTTTGCTCTCTTCCCATCTACCAGATTTGGGGGGCTGCTGGCATGCTGGTTTGGGGCTACATTCTTCTGAAGCTCTACCCATTTCTTGTGTTTAGGGAAAGAAAGCCCCAGAACTTCTTAACTTGCAGCAGCCCAAGCACTCCCAAGCCCTTAAATCAAGCGTCTCCTCAAATTCCCCCAAATGTATTTAAAGCCCAACTTTGACAAGCCGAGAAGGAAGACACAAATGCAGACTTAAATACTCCTAGAGAGCGCGGATACCCTGGGGAATGTGCCCGCAGGGGACCCGCTCGAGGAATTCTGGCGCATCCAGGATCTGCCTCAGGCGCGGGGACCCTGGCATCTGGCTGGAGCGTTATCACTGTGGGAAACGATATTTGAAACTGCGTCACCACTTCCTCTGGGATCCGCCACCAGAGGCCGGTGTGAAGGACACCGACGCGGTGGCGTTGGGCCCTGGCCATCCCCCCGCCCCCCAGCAGCACGCATGCCACTCCTTAGTCACCGCTGGAGCCCAGTCCGGTGCCCAGGCATGGCAGGAAACGCAGCTCTGTCTGAGCCGGCGGCCAAGCCTTCTGCAGGGCCTGAGACAACCGACCAAGGATGGCAAGGACGTGACCCACTTCAGGACCACCAGACGGTGGCTGTGCGGGGCTCTCCTGGGGCGGGGGCGCGCTCCTCTGCCCTCCCTGCGTGCGCTTCCACCGCATGTTCAACAGGATGGCGTGAGCCCACATCAGAAGAGGAAGGGGAAGAAGCCTATGTCTACTGAGCACCTACTAGGTGCTGCCGGAGCTTTGGAAACCAATTGTCAGATTCTCAGTCAATGTCACCAAGCCCTGAGGGGTGCTCCGTTTGCAGATCTGCAGAGCCCAGGATCTCCCAGCCAGAGACACTGAGCTCCAAACTGGGACCTAACTCCATGGCCTCGCTCTCTCCACGATGAGCTGCCTCTGCAAAAACCCCTGCACCACCATCAGGATGGTTGGACGACAATGAGAAGCTGGACTTGGAAATACGCTTGCCCCCGCCCCCAGCCAAGTACTGGCAAATAAACCATCCAGTCGGCAAAGTGATCGTAGTTACAGTAAATCAGAACACTTCTGAAAATTACTTTTGTTTTCTATGTGTGTATAACTTAATGTGGGACTTTAAAACCTTCTTCTTCCTCTCGTCACTCTGAATCCTAGCCTATATTTGGACAAGACTGCACAGATGCTTCTGAGATGCTGCTTGGTCCCCAGTCCCGCTGCTGTACTAGGCAGAGGAAATATGGTGCTCTTGACCCCGAGGGTCTGGAGTTCACACAATGGGGAGGAAAGTACAAACAATACATTTTCAGGGGAAACACATGTCTCCTGATTCAGCTGCACTAATTAATATCACGTACCTGGAATTTCCAGGCCAAGGGTCTGTATTTCTAGCTGTCCTAATCAACTGCCCTTCTAAATTTTCCACTCGGTCCTAACGACTTCCCCCGATGAGTCTGTCTCCCTCATGACACCTTCCCTGTCAAGGACTGGGTGATAAACTCAGTATTTCATGTCAAGCGTTGCAAAGAGTCTATCAATACTTCCTGCTCAACGGCACACTCCAGACCCTGGCCCCACAGGCCTCATGAGCACGCAGGCGCTCTTGACATGGAAAGCGTCAGGCCAGAGTCTGCTTTCAAAGGTGTGCATCTGAACTTTAATCAAACGAGTCCAACATCTCCCCAGCAGGTAACATTAGCTGGCTGAACCCCATACACTCTTCAAACCTTCTGGGAAAACGCCCATGCATTTGGTGAAGGAGACAAAGAAAATGGGCAGTGTCCCCCCTCCTTCCCCCCCCCACTCCAAACCAGAGAGCAAACCACCTGGACCAGAGACAAAGGCTCCCGTGAATCCAGGGTGAGCTCTGACCTCCAGGAGTGACATCACACCCCCAGTCTGGCACTCCCAGATCTGGAATTTAGGTTCAGCTGAGAGAACAGGGGGCACTGTGCCATCAGTCACTGCTGGAAAACCCCCCGGCCACCAGTGGACCACCTACAAAGCAGATTATTAACAGAAACTGAAGCACGGTCCCCCTTCAAAACCCATGCTGAAACCTGCATTCAAATGAGCAACTCCGAGTTATTCTCATGATCATCACAATGGGATTAAAGTTATTTTCTAAATGAATGAAATGAATGAAAACTTTTGTCTCTTGTGTGGGATAAGACAAGCCTCATCAATTGCATATTTAGTGAAAATGTAAACTTAATAGTTAAAATGGTGTATCATTTTGCAGATCATTTCTTGTAAATGCTTATTAGGGTTATTTTATAAGCTGTATAGAAATACAGTTTGGGATATCTATGTTATGACCAAGTAAAGATAAATTCCTAATTATAAATCTCAAAAAATCCAAAATGAGACAGTTAAATGTTTACTATTGTAAAAAAAAAAAAAAAGAAGAAGAAGAAGAAGAAGAAAAAAAGAAAAGGAGAAAAAGAAAGTAGGGCAGAACTTTTTTCAGAGCCAAGACATCTGTAAAAGTTGTATTGAAAGACAGAGTTCAGAACATCCTCATCCCTGTTGCTGCTTGGCATAATGTCCGTCCGGCAGCTGTATTC
Source organism: Mirounga leonina (assembly GCF_011800145.1). Lineage (NCBI taxonomy): Eukaryota > Metazoa > Chordata > Mammalia > Carnivora > Phocidae > Mirounga > Mirounga leonina. The sequence continues at coordinate 2,793,566 of NW_023270316.1, read as the reverse complement.
CCAGTTGCTCTCTATGGTGACTCTCCCAACAGAATGCTCGCGAACGTGTCCCCACCCTCTCCGCCATCAGGAATTGCGCGTGAGCTCCGAGTTGGCACTGAAGCCACACGTCTCACGAGTCTGGGTTAATTCATTTCTGAGGCTGGAGAACCACAGACTCTGGTCCTTATTCACGGAGGAACACAGAAAACCACTAAGGAGTTGCGAACCACAAATGTTTGTTCTCGGTGACATGTCCGCCATTCCGGGGAGAATCCCGGACTCTGTCCCCTGGAGGTAACTGCACCAACTGCCCATGCTGCACGGGTCTCTGCTGAGGCTAAAACTGTAGCAACTCTCCCTGCTCACCCCCCCACCCCCATGCAGCCCACGTCCTAATGCAAATGCCTGGGAGGACAGAGAAGTCACAGTTCTAGTAACGTAATCTAAGAGATGCAGTGGTTCCTCAGTTTTCTGAATAAATTAAGAGATGGAAAATTCCATAAATTAAGTCTTTAAATCCAAAAGTTAATTCGTTTTGAGAAGGAAACTGTTTTGACAAAGCACTTTGCCAGGGCACTGGGTGGGGTGCTGTCCTCTAGGGCTGTGCTCGAAAAGGGCCAGATGCGCTGGGGAGTGAGGCACCTCGAGCTCCAGGAGACCCTTTCACTGTCCCCTTACCTCCTACCACTGTGTTTCACCAGACCTTCCTTCCCTCCTACTCTGTCGCTGAGTAACCAGCGAGGCAGGCACGGGGCTCTGCATCATGGGGTCACCAACACCCACCTCCAGGCTCAGGAACCCTGCTCTTCCTTCCCAGTCCTCACGTGCAGACTGAAGAATCTGGGATCGAGGGAAGCCTGGCCTCATTTCCGTTCAATGAGATGAAAGGATAAAGAAAGGAGGAAGGTGGAAAATCACAGAAAGAATGCAGGATGAAGAGTGAGCGCAACACAAGCTGGATTGACTTGCTGGGCGCAGACAGCGTAATTCTGCACATGCACCAGAGGACATCAGCCAAGCCAGAGAGGGCCAAGGAGCACTTTGGAAGTAACTCAGAGCATGAATGCAGCTCCAAACGAAGGATTAATGAGGACAGCCACAGTGCCAGGCGGTGGCGGGACCCCGGGACAGCCTCACCGGGAGCCACACACCGTTACGGTTCATACTGTCAACTCAGAATGACTGACGTGCCCACTCTCTCCAGACAAAGATCCCAGCACCCAACACATGGGCGCCACACACCCAGACCGGAGAGACAAGAGACCCTGCCCCGGAGGCCGGCGCAGCCTGCTCTGACAGCAAGGCCCAGCTCAGCCCGCGGCTCTAACAAAGAGGACTCGGGCTCTCGCAGGGACAGGGGACCATCTCCGGCTTCCGCAACAGGGGACGCCTCTCCTCCCTGCATGGTTTCTGCCTCCTCGCCCATCGTTGAGGACTATGGTGAACAAAAAGATCCATTTTCTGAATTCCTGGGCGCATTCCTGCAGCACTTTGTTGTGCAGGGAATCTCGGGTCTGCGAGCTGCCCACAGAAACCAGCTGAACCCGTCATTTTGATTCCATTTCAGCCGGGCCATGCGTCCTCATCAGGGGGTAGATTTAGACTGAAGCCTGGGTTTGGCAGACCCCCCGGGAATTCCTGCGGATCAACCCAGAGACCAACAGGCCGGTTAGGATTACACGTGGGGAGCCGTCCACCCGCGGGGCTGTTGAGAGGCGTGCCGCCCCCCGCACGAGGGGATGGAGGAGGACGTGTCGGTGCCCGGGGCACGCACAGCAAGCGCGGGACTGGGGCGCAGCCAGAGTGGGGGCTGCCGCGTCCTCTAAAGAATGAAGTCATGCACCGGCCTGCGCTGGGGAAATCCTACACAGCAAAAGATCGCCACCGTGATAAAGAGCTGAAAGCAATTCCCCAATTCAGCTCTTTCAGCAGCAGAGTCTGGAAATGAGCTGACACACGGCCGCGTGCCCACGGCATCAAGCTTCGGGCAACGCCCAAGGACTTGGGGCTGTAGAGTCAAGCTCCTCTGTGCTTTCTGAGCGTGTCCATCACTATCACCTTGGATCTCACTGCCTGACTAGGGAGACGAGGACTCCAACCCCAGGACCTTCCACGCCAGCCTGGCAGTCATGCTGAGGGAGCGGAGGCCCCTGAGCCGCATGCGGATAAGAAAACGTTCAATCGCACCCTGCAGAAGAAAAGTGGCCTTAAGCAGGACAGACCAACACGGCAGCCAAATGCACGTGTCATCCCGCACTGGACATTGGCGGCGGGCAATACGCAGGGAAGCGCAGTGCTGGTGAGCGGGCTACACTGACAATGGGCTGTGTACCAAAGATAGGATTGCAACGGTGTGACGTCTCCTCAATTTCATAAACACGCCACGCTTCAGTGGAAGAACAGCCTCGTTCTCGGATGGGAAGCTGACATGCTTAGGGGCCAAGGGGGATGACTGCCCGCAACGTACCCCAAGGGCCCGGCAGAAAGTGCTAATGATAACGCAGAGAGAGAAAACACACATGTGGCAAAATGTAAACAACCGATGCATCTAGTTGGAAAGTATTCAGGAGTTAGTTTCATAATTCTTGCAACTTTTCTACACATTTATGTTTTTAAATAAAAAGGGTTTCTTCAGGTAGGGGGAAGAGATATTAAAACACGGGAAAGGACACCCAAGTGCGACAAGGGTGCAAGGCAGTGGAGGGGCGATCCGCGGGGAAGAGAAGCGCCGGGGCAAGTGGAAAGCAAGCCCTTTGAGCAGCTGCGGGTCAGCCACAGAGCGAGCCTCCCGTCGAGGGCAGCGGCCGCTGACCAAGGCACAAACGACACAAGGCGCCCCAAGAGAAAGGACTCGCGGTCCCCCGCGGGGGTGGCACTCCCCTGCCGTCCACCCTGCTGGCATCCAGGCCCTGGTCCACCGCACCACACCCGCTGAGCCCCTGCCTGGCGGGTCAGGGTCGGGCTGCGTGTGGGGAGTGAGGGGTGACGGGTGGGGAGGCAATCTGTGCCCAGGTGGGAGGGGGCCCCGTGCACACCCCGCCCCGTGGCCTCAGCATCACAGACCCACCTCCTGGAACACGGAGCGGGACCCTGAGTCATTGAGAGAAGTTTCGGTTATAGACCGTGTGCCCGACTGAGAACCTATTTGACTAGAGACATCAGGGGCTAAAATTTTAAAAATAATTGTAGCATTTTAAGGAAAGCTTTAGAAAATTGGCCCCATATCCAGGAAAAACTCATCTCCCGATGTCAGAAAAATAAGGTGGTTCTATCCTCCAGCGCTCACAGAATATGCTCAAAAAAAAAAAGTGCTTCTTTATGATATAACTTAATAATATAGGAAACTGGAATAATCAAACTGAAAACCTTTATAAAATCAGGAGTCCCTCTATATGTTTCTTACTGTGTAGGGGGAAATGGTCATAAAAGTCCTTGACTAACACTGATATGCTGGGCCTATATCGTTCACACGCATTAAAAACTACAGAATCTCGAAAGTGAAGGATATTTGGAATTATGAAGATAGCAGTTAGTTACCTTATTTTACACTGAGTCTCTATATTTGTGACAACCAGTGTCAGAAACAAGAAATCCTACAAGGAGAGCTACCTTCTGGAGCTCACAAGACACGCCAAAACGTCTGTCTGAGCTCAGTTTGCAAGGGCCGGTCACAACTCCTGCACGCAGGTGATCACGTTCTGGCATCTGCTGGGATAGGCATGCACACAGTAGCCCCGGGGGCCCCGCAGGGTGGGCCCCAGCTCACCGCAGGTCACAGCGTGTCCCAGGCAGCTTGACCAGATGACCCCAACTGCAAGGGGCCCTTGCGGGAGTTTCTGAAGTGATCACACCAGGAAGATCCTATTTCAGGGTCCGAAACCAACAGAAAGAAAGAACCACCTGAGGTTGCTCGCCTGGGTGAAGGGTCCCGACACCGCACACGCGTGGTGAAATGCCTCACATACCAGTGGGGAACGGGCATTGTGAAGCCAGAAATACAGAAATGCTCCGACAGCCGGAATGCTTGTGACCTAATTCTGGGGGATGCCAAAATGAAACCAGAGCTGCTAGGGGACAATCCATTCCTCCCCAACCCCCGCTGCCTCCTGCCTCAGGCGTGACATTCTCAGCCTGGATGGGCCAGATGCTGCGGCAGTTCACCTGGACGGCAAGGCCGACTTCCCCACTGCTGTAAAGGCAAATGCCATCATTCAGGAGCAGAAACCGGTCCCTCCTCTTTACAGAGATGGCGAAGATAAAGACGCAGCAGAAAGATTAACCTGCCAGAGACTGATCTGTGATCATCCCACCATACTCACTAAGAGTACATTAAGTATTTCCTCTTTACAACCATTTTTAATAGCAACGCAGTTTTTCTCTTAAAACTTCCATATCAGATTATGAGAAAGAAAAAAAGAAAAAGAAGGAGTAAGAAGATAGTAATACCAACACTGGCCAAACAACGGTGGAAGCATCAGCTACAAGGATCCGATACACACGCAAAAGACGGAGACAGCCGTGTCACCTCCTCTAGCGTCCACTTACCACTACGGGAGGGTCATTTCACGGCCGCCGAGGCTCAGGGTGGGTAAGAGGTGAGGCCAGGTTACTCTGACGTCCACGCCCAGGATTTCCACCACTCCACAAGGCCGTCTCTGAAGCCACACACACGACACGGCAGGGGACACTGGCCAAAACTCTGCCCTTATTAGACATGTCCTTTTTCTAATAGCAACCATCAACCACACCACTGGGAAGCAACGGCACCACGGTACCATGAGCACACCCACCTCCTACGTCTTGGTTTCTAAACACCATTCTTCAGCAGAAGCAACCAGACCTCTCAGGGGGAAGGCTGTTTCAGGGTTGGGGCAGGGAGGACCACATGAGTCTGAGACATACAGCCTATGTTCAACATACAAGGAGCACAAAATGCTAACTGGTGCCTCTTCTGAAAAGGCATTTCACAATTACATACTGAACTTCAAATTTTTGTTTTTTTTAAAGATTTTTATTTTTATTTTTTTTATTTATTTGAGACAGAGAGAATGAGAGACAGAGAGCATGAGAGGGAGGAGGGTCAGAGGGAGAAGCAGACGCCCTGCCTAGCAGGGAGCCCGATGCGGGACTCGATCCCGGGACTCCAGGATCATGACCTGAGCCGAAGGCAGTCGCTTAACCAACTGAGCCACCCAGGCGCCCTGAACTTCAAATTTTTGAAACAAAACCCCTCTCCAAATGCTCCAAATGCAGAATGCAAGTCACGCACTTCTGAGAAATGCCTCGACCTGCAGAGCAATCCCCAGGCACTGAGCACACGTGTGGTTGCTCCCATCAGCCGCGGCATGAATGCTGCATGTCTCTGTGTCCTTGGGTCCTCCCCGCCCCCACCTCCACGGCAAGCCCCCTCTCAAGCACGTCAACAGCTCCGCATCGTGCACCCAGATGTTCATCCATGAGAAACTGGCGGAAGGAGAGGGGAAGGGGCCAGGGAGCTGATCCCTAACAGGAATGGCCACCTGCCTGAGCCCCCTTTCTTGCCAACACAAAGATGAACGTTAACACTGAGACAAGGGTAAGTTGGCTTTACCCTTACCCTGAACAATTAAAAGGGAAACCACATCATTACGTGGCCTTTGCTATGCGAACGTAACGTGGCTGAGGTCAGAATCCCTTACCCCAAGTCTCCCACCAAGCAGACAGCCCATGGGAATGGTGAGGGGGTATTGGGTCCCACAGTCATTGCTCTGGGCTGACAAGGCATAAAGAGGAACATAAAGCTAAGTGAAACGTCTCTTCTCTCCTTCCTTCAAGGCAGAACAGGTGCGCGCGTGTGTGTGTGCGCGCGTATGTGTTTACTGGCAAAATTTTAAGTAAGCACAGTTAAAATTTTCAAGATCTTAAATAAGTGTATTCTAAAGAGTAAATGGCTGTCTGAACTTGTCCCAGAGAGCAAGCGTCTTGAGATCCAGACCACCTTTGAGGTCTTTCTGGCACTACAGGCTGGGTTAATCACTCACTTATTTATGAACTCAACACATGTCTACTTAACCCCTATTATTGCCGGCCACGGTTCCCAGTGCTGGAATGGAGAAGCTGACAAGGTCCCAGCCATCAGGGGACATATACTTAGGAGGACCTAAAGGTCTGTCACGGGTTTGTCCTGACAGTCAGTGACATGACACACACATGTCTAAAAACGCTTCTCTGACTGCTGAGAGTCTTCCAGCCCTCCCCCCGCCCTGGCACTTAGCAGATAATGAGCTTTTTCACCTTCGTGAAATCCCTGGTGGGTGCTCCATAAACAGCTGTTGAATAATAAGAGAATCAGCAAGCAAACCATGTTTTAAACCCCCCTCTCCTCCTCACCTCAAGGCCTCATTTTAAAGACAAAATCATAAACTCCGAAAGCTTCAAATGGTAATATTCTTTAAGGCAAAGTCTGTAAACCAAACCTGCGTTTGCTTTATTAACTTACATCTCAGAGCTAAATGCTTCACTGGGGAAATGGTTTTAAACTATCTGACACAGTGAGTAATAAAGGAAAGCTAAAGAGCCATCACTTTTCTTCCTCTTTCTTTCTCTAAAATCACAGACACAAGGGATTCAAAGTGGGTGTGAAATTTGTCAAACCACACCTTCAGGTTGCGAGGTCAGGATGATCCTTCAAACCGACCCCAACGTCTGTCCACACTGCCTACATGCGATCATTTTTTCTTTAAGATTTTTATTTATTTATTTGACAGAGAGAGACACAGCGAGAGAGGGAACACAAGCAGGGGGAGTGAGAGAGGGAGAAGCGGGCTTCCCCCCAAGGAGGGAGCCCGATGTGGGACTCGATCCCAGGACCCTGGAATCATGACCTGAACCGAAGGCAGACGCTCCACCGACTGAGCCACCCAGGTGCCCCTACATGCGATCGTCTTTGATGAGCATCAGTGGGACAGAAAGTCATTGGCTCAAGTCTGGACACTCTGAACACACATTGCAGTGTAATCACTAAATGGTCCCATTTCCCTTAATTTTCCAACTAACTTAAAAATTATTATATTGGAAGGCAAAAAGACCAATAAGATTTGGGCCGGGCCAAATTAAAAACTACTTTTTATTTAAACATTTGCTGTCACAACTGTTTTAATTCCACATTTTCTTACTTGTTCAATAACATTAAGCAAAATATTATCCTAAGTGCTACGCATAAACGGGGGAAATACTAAGGTTGTGTCCTCAACGAACATAATCATTAGTGAGGAGACGACAGTGTAATAAAAATGACAATGTCATGGGCTACGTGCCACAACGAGGCATGGATGCAACAGGAGAGACATGTACGCCTTTCCTCTCGGGCACACATAGCTCAAATTTACCTCACTGAAATCTGCAGGGTAGGCTGTGAAGTATGCATCAGGGCAGATGAAGGGGCTCCGCCTTAAGAAGCCACTTTTCCCCGGGCGCCCGGGTGGCTCAGGCGGTTAGGCACCCGACTCTCGATATCGGCTCAGGTCGTGATCTCGGGGTGGTGAGATGGAGCTCCACATCGGGCTCCCTGCTCAGCACAGAGTCTGCTTGGGATTCCCTCTCTCCCGCTCTCTCCCTCTGCCCCTACTCCCGCCTGTGCACACACACTCTCTTTCTCAATAATTTCTTTTTAAAAGCTTTTTTCCCCACTAGCTGTTAGGCGCTCTCCTCTGAAGAACACACCGTTCACTGTGAGCGACAGTGAGGCAGACCCGAATCTGGATCCAGCTGCACTCCCCTCCCTGTTGTGTGGCGGAGCAAGTCACTCAATCCCCGCCTCCCGTCTCCCCCAGAACAGCAGGGGCACGATCATCTAGCCCGCCGAGCTGAAAGGATACACAGACCCACGTGAGAGACCGTGGAGACACTCCACACACTAGCAGTGCCTCCAGCATCCTGAACCCGGTCCTCAGGCTCTTCAGACTCAGACCTGGGCTCACACCATCGACCCCCCGGGATCTCAGGCTTCAGCTCCAGCTGAACTTCACACCAGCTTCCCTGGGTGTCCAGCTTGCACAAGCTAGATCGTGGGGCTTCCCGGGCTCCGGAACCCTAAAAGAAATCTCTTATGCATCTCCCTACATATCCTATGGGCTCTGTGTCTCTGGAGAACCCTGACTAACACAAACACTAAGAAAACAGGAAGTACTGAATCCTTCAGAGCACAGATGTGTACACCTGTTTAAGATGCAAGTGTAAATATGTACATGGACTTGTATGTGTGTGTGTACATGTAATCTGAATACAAATTCTCCAAGAAAAATTTTAAGCATTTTCTAAATCTAAAACATCTTCAGGTGGATGTGAAAACTTTTTATTTGGGGATGAATTGCATCCTATGCTTTACCCTTCGTATTTGTCCATTTTTATACCAGAGCTACATAAAAGCACACACACACGTACAACCCTAACTTGCAAAACGGTCTAACAGAGCGGAGTGAAACATCTGCATGATTGTTTCATTGCTGACCCAAATATTTTGTCGTTTTCTTCAATAATGCAATTCAGTAATTCAATAAATTCCTACAGATGTTGCCCAGCCTTCTGTGAGGCCCCTGAGGAGCACATCCCCACCTTCAAACCCAGTCTTCCTTGTCCTGCCAAGGGCCCCCACTCTACCGAGGGCCACCACACCCTGAGACCTTTTATCCAGGTTGTTTGGGAGGACTCACAGTTTTTGCATAATTTTTAGCACAAGATAATCCTAAACATTATACTCAGTAATTACTTCACATATTAGTTACATTACATATGATCTATAACTCATTACACATTAATAACTAATTACTTTCTCAAATTTAACTAGTATGCACCATACTGGGTGCTCGTTAAGGGCAGAACAACGATCAAAAATATCAGGTCACCGGTATGGTCTCCCATAGCAACCAAACAGAACAGATGCTGGCCCTAAAGAGCCAGTTCTCCTACGCTGTGTGTCAGCTCTAATCAATACAACGTAACAATACAACACAGCAGGAAACACTGCGATAGGAAGACCCCAGGGCTTTGGACGTGAAGCCAAGATGGCAAAGCGGTAGCCCGTGGGCTGGAATCAGCCTACACGTGTCTCATTTGGCCTCAACCATATTCTAGAATTTTTAGAATGAGTATTTTAAACTTGAGATCCCAGGAGTCTAACTCTTCTCTAGACTTTTAAAGGCAGGACCACCCGGGGCTCCTTCTGCTGAGACATGGGCTCTGTCCCAGAGCTGGCTGTGTGCTGAATGACCTCCAGGCCAGCTCATCAAATTACAGTGTACTTGTTGAGCTTAAATAATTGAAACCTGCATTCCAATTAAGTCCGAACATACATTGGTAGGAATGTTCCTCTGGAGGCACATTCCAGGGCGACAGAGCACTCTCTAAGGTAGTTACACTCTGATTCCCTGTATTATTGACCCTAATAACACATTTCATTTTCGATGAATTAGCCATTTCTCTGAAATATCACATAACAAATCTATCATTTAAAAACTAGCCTCTCATGCCAAATCTGTCTCTCCCTGAAATCTCTGATATGATGACTCAACTTTTCTGAATATCTTTTATCAGGGATTTCAAATTAATTTATATACCCATCCCTCCTCTGGAGCGACTGGGTGACTTGGTGGCCAGGACACCAGCAACATGCGCACCATGCCCGGCCTGCATCCCAGAGTGGCTTTCTCGTCAGCGCTCTCCGAACCCAGGCCTTCCGGATCCTTCTAGCACTGGGGGATTCACGCCATCCTTTGCACATTTGGCCTGCGCACAGACTTTGTCCTTTCTGCCCTCATATCTTCCTTGAACTAAATCTTGCCTGTTGAGCAAGTTAAAGTTCACCCACTTAACCCAACAATTTTATTTTCTTGAGATTTCTCAATATCCATTTGGTTTCATTTCCCCTTAATTCCCATATCATCTCTTCAAATTGTTAGCACTCACTCTCGTTCTTTATAATAATCTCCTTTTTTGAACTTTAAACATTACTTCTATCTTTATTAATATGATAACCCATCCTAACACTGCATTGGATGGAAATTTTTAAAAACTCCTTCATACTTACCTCTGCCTTTTTTTTTTAAACTATCACAAAAACTATCCCCTCTAGCTTTCTCATTTCCAGCCCCTTCCCAAGAAGTACGTACATTAACTAAGTGTAAATAACATTTCCCCCCTAATAATTCAGAAGATCTTAAAAATAAGTTCCAGGAGCCACTTGCAAACATGGCGGCCAGCTGTAAGTGATGGCGCCATGAAGAAGGGGTATTATATTTTGTGAAAAGGTAAAGTGATTTGCCATGAGATAGCCCACCCAGGTTGGCAGGAATTTCTCCTCTCCTGTTCTCCTCAACTTCTCTCCGACCCTATTCTCCACTGAGCTCTTTCCAGAACTTACTCACAGAATTTTTATGAGCCCATCTGAGATTCTCATTCCCTTCACACATTCTCCATCCCTTCTCCCCTCCTATCCTTATCATCCTCCCATTTTATTTTTATGATCTGGACTCTGAAAAGATCTACCTATTGTCGGCAGTTTGAAAGTCCTATACTTTCAAAGAAGACCCTGGACTCCCTCAAGTAGCTTTGTGAAACCACTCTGCAGACTTTCCCCTCGGGTGTGTTCTCATTTGGCTCATCAATTCTTTTACCCCTCCAATGGATACCTGCAAAGCACGAGGCCCTGGCTTCACAGCTTTTTCAAAAAAGTTTTCCTCCTAAAGGATATCCATTTTCTGCACAGAGCAAATGTTCAACAAATATACCTCTGATGGGTATCCTAACCGAGTCCTCGTGCCACTTCCTCTGCTGTACTTTCCACGCAATGTTTGGAATGTAAGTGAGCTGCATATCTTAGTGGGGGGAGGTTATCCGAGCGCGGAACGGGGTGGCGACTCCTAAGACGGTGTTGTTCCAGCCACGACTCTGGGTGCTACCACACTCTCAATCTGTCTACCTACTACTGAACGCTGGTTACACATTTCCTGCGTCATATGTGTCAGGAGCTCAGAGCCATCTGCTTTTTTTTTTTTTTTCCTCATTTTTTCAAACCAGAAAGCATGTCTTGTCCTGTAAAATGCCTTCCCTGAATCCTGGACTATGCCGAAGCCCACCCCCCGCCGCCCGGGATCCTGCTGGACAGCTTCAGCTCTCTGCGGGCAAAGGTCTTTGAACTCACATATCCTTCCATGAAGTTTTGTCGCGTGTTCCACAAATATACCATCATCTGGCTTCGATGATGATACCATTCCAGTAAAATGTTCCCAAGTCTTAAAGCCGTAAATTATTTAGTAAAATTGCTACAGATTGAGTGCTCACGTCCCCCCAGGACTCGTAGGGTGGAATCCTAGCCCCCAGCGTGGTGGAAGCAGGAGGTGGGCCCTCGGGAGGTGAGCAGGTCCCGAGGCACAGCCCTCGTGCGTGGGATCAGAGCCCTTACAGAGGAGACCCCTGGAGCCCCCCGCCCCCCGCCACAGGGCATGAAGATGGGCATCTGCGAACCGGGCGGCGGGCTCTCCCCACACACGGAGCCTGCCGCCCCCTTGATCTCGGCCTCCGAGCCTCGGGACGGCGAGAAGTACATCTCTGTCGTGCGCAAGCCCCCCATGAGCCCCCCGGTCCGTAGGACTTTGCGACAACAGCCCAAACCAAGGCAACGATCAAGTAGCCAACCCTTCCCGAACCGAGAAAGGAAAATTCTCGTTCACCAAGACGCCCATCGCTCCTTCTCCCCCTCGGATGGTTATTTCCGCTTCTGGATCCCACGTCCCCGTACTTTCCTTCCGTGCTGTGTCAGGAATTGCTTCATTCTGCTCCGTTTTACACCCGAACCTCGCCCGGTAACAGCCTCCCCTCCACCGCTGTGTCCGGGAGCCCGACCGCCCCGTCTGCGTGCACGAGCTTGGGGCAGGTGGCGGTACCGCCACATCCCGGAGAGGACGCACGTTTCCGGGTAGCTCCTTGGGTGGGCAAACCGCAGAGCCAAAGCATGCCAAGCTCTTGCGCTGTGCATCCTCTCTCGCAGGGGAAAACCTGCTGGCATCGAAAACCAGCCACTCAGGAGCGTTTTAGCGTCATTTCCTCCAGATAACCCCCCTCCCCAAGACCTCATATATTTAATTTTGCTCTTGTTCAACTTTCTAGCCATTTCAGACCGTTCTTCCACCCACGACCACCAACTTCCTTCGCATTATTATCCAGTGAAAACCCCTTTTCATCTCTTGCCTGTCTTATGTGGGCTGTCATCAGAAAGGGAGCACCGCCCCCGCCCGCCCCCCCACTGCTCTGCCCGAGCCCAGCACCGCCTGCCAGGCTCCCCCAAAGAGCTTCCACTCTGCACCTGCTGTAGCAATTCTAGTATCCACCCATGGCTTAGTTCTCTTTGGGTCTTCCTTCCTAACATCCCTTTCCTGTATGTCTCTTCTTTATTAACATTTTCTGTTCCTAATGGCAATTTCCCCCTTTTAATTCAGAGCTCATTTTTATTTATGAATCCATTACTAAATGGTAACATGTGCCAGGTATAAATAACTCCCTGTTTTTTAAAGCGAGACTTTAAAATAACTAAAATACTACATGTTAACTGGCTCAATGAGCAAACAGGAGGCAACTGACTATTCTAATTTTGCTATGTGTTCATCCCATGCCGTTCTGTGCAAGACAGCCAAATTTTCCGACACAACAAAAATGCACACTTGATGCCCCCTACCCAGCCATAGTCAACCACAATTTCATATAAAGGTCAAAAGTGAAATGCCTTTAGGAGTTCCCTCAAAATCTTAAAATAAAAGTCACATTCCAAACTTCATAATTCTCATGAATACATCACAAAGTCACCATTATGCTATTGAAAAGGAAAACAATTGTGTGCTTGTATTACAAGGGAAAATATTCTAAAAATGAATTATATAGTAAATGTAGGAATCTTCAAGTTCTTGCTCACAAATCATGAGTTTGCTTTGGCTTCACCAGTTTACATGGCCTGGGCTTCACACATCACACCTCTGTAGACAGAGACCAGCGCACTCCTCCGCCTGCAGAACCAAATTCGGTGTGTTGGCTTTAAAAGTTGCCTCTCAAAATGCCTCGCCAGTGATCCTACTAAGCTTCCCTCATTCCTATTCTGAGAACTTGTCACCACGTTGGTGGTGTAGGCGAATTTCCTTACTCTTTATCAAATGTATCTGAATATCTGACCGCAGCTTTCTCTGTCATCCTGTCTCTCTGTCTACAAGAGTGTGCGGGCACGCATGCTCAATACCTTTAATTATCTATTCAGATGGCCATATTAAACTCTGTTTGCTTCAATAATTACCCAATTCTTTTGGATCAGGGAAGAGCTAGGCTTCTTCTCCCACCCAAACCATGTGTTCCATTTTTTTTAGTTACTTGGACATAAAAACGGTTCTACAGCTCCAAGCTTTTTCAGTAAACAGAACATCCTCTGGCCGGGGACCTCAACATCTTTGACACCATCCACTGGTTGTGTAGCCACCAAACATGTAAGACACTCTCTCCAATTTTCTTCTCTTGGGATAACAGCTGTACGCAGCAGCACTGTTACGTGATGACCAGACTTTTGAAAGGGTTACCCCCATCTCCTACAGCTGCGATTACTATTTTTCAAAACAGAACGTGAGAAACAAGCACTGAGCATTTCCCACCTTCCAAAGAGTATTCTGTGCTCCTTGAAGCGCCTTCTAGGACATGATTTCAAAAGATTTTATTAACATCTTTAGCCCCCTGAAAACGACCAGAGGAAAAAGCAGAGAGCAGCAGGCTGAAAACACCCAGACCGACTCCGAAGTTGCCACGAAGGATGAGGGGCTTACTTGCTCTTGCGGTGTGAAGAGTAAGGGGCCCAGGCTCCAACCCGTGGGTTCACCGAGAAACGCGGCGTCATCAAAAATCCGTTAAGTTCGGTAGTCCCAAGGACTAGAGCTTAGGACTGGGTAAAGCCGAATCACAGCGTTCTCCATCAGAGAGCAAAGGGCTACCTACAAACCCGCTCATTTCTGGAACATTCCGTGAACTCTCGGCCAAAGACTTTTTGTCAAATAAGAGCTTTTTCTTATTTTTCGCATCAAGGCAGCTCCCCAATCTGTCGGCAAAGGCGTGTCTGTCCCCCCCGCTCGAGTGCTGGAAAACGTCTTCAGCCCCCCACCACCCCCACCTGTCAAACAGTCCGTAAACACACCCTGTTTTCTCTAAGGCTCGAGCACCTCGCCTTCCGACTTCCATCAGGCACCCCACGCTGCTCACCTCTGTCCCCTTAGCACCATCTGCATCCCTGCTTCTGGACCTTCCCTACTGTCCTGCCCACATCACTCAGCCCTCTTTCCCATGCAAATTCAGCTTGGTTCTGTTTTCTTTAAACGTCAGACCATTGTCCACCTCCAGTCTTTCTGCCCCTCTCCCCGTTTCAGCAGAAGCTGAGAGGCAGGGACCCTGACCGCCTCCGGCAGGTCACTCACCTCCAGGCCAAAACGTGTGGATTAATTTAATGTAGTTAAATGGTATCTTTCCCTCTCTTTACCTTGGTTGTGGTTCAACTGTCTTTCTTATCTATCCATTGTTTTCAGTTTGAAAGACATTCTTCTTCTTAAGAAAGGCACAGGCTGAGGGTAGTTAGAGGATTCTTCCCAAAATCAAGTAATAGAATATGTTCAGAAAAGAGAGGGCACCAAGTTAGAGATTTGGAGGAGAGATGGGAGAAAATAAAGAACTCTATACGCCGGCAAATTTTATGTCAGCAGCTGGTTTTTAAATCCTGTATTTGTTTTTTAGTATTTAATTGGCCAAAAGTGAAATATGTTTATGCTGAAGGTGGGGATGTGCTCCTCAGGGGCCTCACAGAAGGCTGGGCGGGGCTGGGACGGTGGCCCGGGGCGCGCAGCGGGGCGGAGGGAACCGAGGAGGCCGCCTTCCGGGAAAACAGCCCTGCTGGGGCTGCTCGCACGTCGACCAACACAGCCAGGAGGGCTGCCGCGCGTACGACCCCTGGGGCTGAGGCGACGGCCGCCGTTCTTACTACTACCCGTCGGCCGCCCGGGTGCCTCAGGCATTGCGCGTCCGCCTTCAGCTCGGGTCACGGTCCTGGAGTCCCGGGATCAGCCCGCGTCGGGCTCCCTGCTGGGCGGGGAGCCTGCTTCTCCCTCTGACCCTCCCCCCCCCATGCTCTCGCTCTCAAATACGTAAATAAAATCTTAAGAAAAAATACTACTACAAATCTACCAAGGCGATGGCTACTGCTACTCCTAACGTACCTACTAACAACACTGCGAAAACCATTCCCACTCCCACTGATGCCACTGCTAATGCTGCCACCGCCACTACCCCGGGAACACGCGTGGTCACGCTGCCACCGATGCTGCGGCTGATGCTGCCACCGCTAAACACCTAGAGTGGTACTGACGTGAGCGCCACTGCGGTTACTACACCCGCCAATACTACCGCCACTACCCCGGGAACACGCGTGCTCACGCTGCCACCGATGCTACACGCCACCCCAAACACTAACACCGGGCACAGTGCGAAGCCGCCGTCCAATGGGCATGTCCTCCGGCCCAGGTCTTGTTCTAGATCCTCCATCCCTGGGACCCTCGACTCTCATGGCACGAGGACAACGGGCCACCCCGGACCCCCAGGACGTGTGAGAATTGAGTCTCGGGAGGCTTTGAAAGGAGGCAAAGGCCTGAATACAGGAATGACCCCACAAGAAAGGCTCGCAGAGCGGGAAGGTAACAAAGCTGAGGTGACACTGTACTCTGAGGGGCTCAAAGGTCCAGTCTGCACACGCAGGGGAAGGCAACCTAACTCTGGAGGACAGCCTGGAGCTCGGGACCAAGAGAACGGTCCGTTTGTTCGCAGGAGGGCATCTGAAGACCGGGCAGCCCCTGGGAGGGGCGGGAAGGCAGACCAGGGGGTCCGGGCAGGCCCAGGCGGAAACGCTGACCCTCGGCGCTTGAGCCAGACAAGGGCCCCTGCAGGCAGAGGTCCTGCACTGGGGACGGGGATGGTGAGACACAGGAAGCTCAGGGCTGAGGCGAAGAGGGCGGGGACAGGCAGCAGTGGGTCATTCCAGGACGTCTGTCCTGAGGGAGGCAGAGAGGGGGAGGGACAGCTGCAGAAAAATGAGGCTGTGACCGTAAGTCAAAAAAGCAGGTCACAGCCAGCCAGGGATGCACAGCACATGCCAACAGGGTCAGGAACAGGTCAGGTACCCAAGAGTGCCAGGCAGGCCGCCCGGTGACCCCACTCTGCTCCCCGCCGCAGACGTGAATGGGCCACAGCTACAGCTCCCTGGGCCCGCCGGCCTCTGCACACGGCAGGGCAAGCACAGAGCAGGCCACAGAAAACTAGGTGCTGGTGGGCACGGCCGGAGTCCAGCCTGGACCGTGGGGACGCCAACATCTCCAACGTTCACTTGCTCCAAGTCTGCATGCCGAAGTGTGAGTGTGGGCTTCCTGCAGCGTCTCAAGCCATTGGACCCCTGACCCGCACGGCATCATGAACAAGTTCCACAGAATTTGTTTCTGGAAAGAATTCCACTTTGCACCCTACAAACATCCGTTCAAAGCTCTCCTTCGAAATGAGTTTGGAAGCAACACAAAACCGCAGAAAATTCAGGAGTGGCACTTGGAGGAACTAAGGCTGAGGGTGGGGAGGGCGTGCCGAGGGGCTCCTTAGTCTGCATCTTTCTTCCCCAGAGGCCACCCACCTAGGGATCGGCCAGCAGGACCCCAGCACCCCCGGGGTAAACATCAGGGTCGCAAGGCCAAGGAATGGAGCAACGGACAAAAAAGAGGTATTTTTCCCTACTAAGCATCTAGAGGGAAAGCATACCCTCCCTGGCTCCTGTCCCACCTTTCAACAGTTCCTTTCAGCTCCTGTGACATCTCGCCTGCATAACACGTGGTCCCCACCCCAGGGCCACGGCTGGCCACAACGGATGTCTAAGCTGTTACACGCAGCTGCATATCTACATATGCGCCCCACTCCGTGTCTACAGAGGACCCAGTCCTATAAATACCTTATCTGTAGGCAGTTCCCAGAGCCAGGGCTCGGTCTTGCAGTGTGAACACAGAACAAAACAAAGCGCGTTTATATTTGGGGTTCTTGTGCTCGCTGAGCATTTCTCCTGTGACCCGATGGCTGGGAACTGTGAATTGTCACCTGGGCGGGAAGCTCGTCCTGCTGTGATAGGCAGAATGAAGTCAGCGCGGCCTTGGGCGCTGCGCACCCAGATGGCCTTGCACGGCAGCCGCTGGCTGGAGCTCAAGGACGCACCGTGCAAAATCAAACATGCGGCCCTCTCGGGGCTTCCGAGCTATTTACCAGTAGGAAGCACCCACGGACGCTACCCAGCTGCTTCCAGGAAAAAGGTTTCCTGTGAGCGCCTGATGCAGGAGCTGTAGGTCACTGAGCGCAAAGTACCTCCAGACTCGGGGGAGCTGCAGGGACGCGGGAAGCCTGCCTGAGCCCGCGAGCGTTAGGATGCCCTAAACCCACTTGGTGTACACCCTCCATGTAGGAAAATGTGCCTAAGGACAGGCCTGTCACCACTCCTGGAAAGAATGCACGGTTTCAGAGAGAAGAATTTTATATCTCTTGCAACCAAACTCTGTTTAAGATTATCTACCCACGGGGAGAGCAACCAACAGAACTGTTCCCACCTCCCTGTGTTGGTTTTTATTATGTAGCTTGTGTATTCTCTTGGCACAAACATTTAAAAATCACTAAGATGGGAGTGAGCTTAATGCAGTTTGAAAGAAACTGATGATGGAGCTCAGTCCATAATTGCATGGGGAACGTGCACAGCTCCCTTTGGGGCCAAATCCTAGCGCCCCTGGCTCCTTCTGTGTGGAAAACTCAAGAAGCAAAGGAGCACGAGACTCAGGTGATGCCACAGGTCATCACAACGACGTCCCTCTCGCCAAATCTTGCAGCGGACGGGCTGCTCTGCCTGGGGATGGACCAGACTGCAGACGCCGGGGTGGAGACCGTGGACGCTCCGTTTCCACAGCCTCGTGGAAGACGAGCAGGTTGGTGTTCAGGCCCCTGGGAAGTGGTAAGAGAGGGTCTGGTCTCGACCGTGCCTTCACGCAGTTTGCTCTTCTCGAAGGCAATTCGGCGTTTTTCTACGTGGAAGGGTCCTGTCTCACATTCAGGAGGCTTACGTGCCTCTGCGTTCGCTTTGCAGGCTCTTCCCGCTTTACTTAAAGCCTAGTCAAAGGCCTTTCCAAGTTCATTTTCTCAGCCATGCAGCACCTGCGAATGCACTTCTCCGCACGAGTGCATGTGCACACGCTGCAAGCTACGCACCGAAGGAAGCGCTTTGCAATGCTGGCTTCCAGGCTCCCCAGAGGGAAGACAATCTGGGTAGCTTTAGTTTTATCACGAAAATGTCATTGCGCTGTTTAAATTTTATGTCCAAGACTTAATTTCTTTTATGATTTACCCTCTTAATCAGCACATCTGATGACCCAAACATGTTTATATTACACCAGAGTTGTCCTTAAAAGGCAGCAGAACCCGTAACATTCCTTTTACAGGCTCCCCTGGCTTCCGAGATGCTTTGTTCTCCTTGGACTCCAGCCTCGCTCCCGAACCGCTCACTCCGGCTTCCGCCCACTGTTCCCGGGACAGCGCCGGCGGCTGCGAGTGACACCACCGCACTCCTTCCCCCCACCCCCTGCACCCCACCATTCTCTCACATCACCTTCGCCTTCATCCTGCCCCTGACCTTGGGCTCTCGGCTATTGTCCTCCAGGGCCGGTCAGTGAACTGCGGGCAGCAAAGGAACCAGTGACTGAGCCTGCCCTGCGATCAGGGCCCTGCGCTCTCGGACCAGCACAGAAGTGGGTAAGTTGGTGGGAAGAGGGGCTGCCGGGGCCTGGAGCAAGTACATGGAGGAGTAAATGGCTCTGCTGGCCTTTCGCCCCAGGCCAATGGCCAACACCCACCTGACCCAGAACACCGGTGGCATCCCTCCTGACCTTAAAATTGTGTATCTCAACCTCTGCCTCCAGGAAGAGGTTCGCTGACTCCAAGTAGCTGCAGTAGTTAAACCCTTTGTCTCTGACCATCTTGCACCTCGTACACCAAATTCTTCCAAACTTTTGACACTTTTTGTTCCTTCAGCACCTCTGAGCACCGAAGAATGTGCTTTAGTCTCCAAGACTGGATGGAAAGCTCTCACCAGGCAATCTCAGAATCAGGCTGCCATACAACTTATCTGCCAGATCAGGACGCTGCTGGGGGTGAACAGGGGCACTGTTAATGATTAACAGTCACACCAGGGTCACCGGCGTGGACCGGGCTGGCCCTCGGCACCCTCTCTTCTGTACCTTCCGTGGCTGATGGCAGGACTAGACCTTGTAGACTCTGCCTCCCCCACCAAAGCAGGTGCTTGGAGGGTAATGGCCTTCAACAGATGTGAGTGCTTCACGTGGCACGAAGCCACGGCACAGCTCCGCAAGGACACAGTCCCTCTGCTTTCTCAGAAACGTTTCCCCTGTGGCTCAGCCTCTTCAGTGGTCCTCTCGCTTTACCCCACTTTGAGAGCTCTGACCTGGGTTCTCGAGGTCATCGCCCACTTCCCCCTTCTGCAGACAAACAACTTCTGGAGTCCTCTCCAATTTCAGCATCTCTAGCACGGCCCTGGCTGAGTCTCTCTCCTGTACAGCGATGCACAGAGACCGTGCGGGACATGGCGGGAAAACCGAGACGTTGAAATGCAGCTGAGAAGACGAGCTTCGCCACATGCAAGGAAACCCGTGGTTCCAGGAAATATGAGATAAATGCCAAACATCTGATGCAGACAGTGAGATCAATGTTTGCCAAAACTGCCTTCCTTCACCAGCTTTCCCATCACCCTCAGAAGGGCCTGCATCCTGCCTCCTTCTAAGAGCCAATTCTTTGGAGGCATTGTCAAATGCCTCTGTTCTTCTCCCTGCCAAATGCAAGGGCTTTTTTTCCCTGATAAATCTTTTTCCATGGATCTTACTACAAAAATCAGCTACCAAATCCCTTTAAACCAGTAGTTTGTGGTTTGTAGCTCTTCAAGCATCTGATAAGTACTCCAGGTATTACCTCCTTAAAAATGCACCATGCGCAGACTCATTAAATGTACGTATGATTCCAAGGGGTTTATGGGCCACCCCCCTCCCAACTGAAGAGAACATGCTACATGGTCTAGACCATTTTTTTAACTTATAAGTTGAATTTATGTTTTTTTAAGTTTGATCATATTTTTTCCAGGTTTGAGATATAACTGATCTACAACATTGTATAAGTTTGAGGTGCACAAGGTGTTGATCTGAAACACATACTACAAAATGGTTACTAGGTGATTATTTCTTTCCGGGGGACTCTAATTTGTGGAGGGGTATCCCAAACCACCTTTTATCCTTAATTTATTTTAACTAGAAAGAGAGAGAGGGACCAAACGTCAGGAAGACCTGTGTGCGGCTTTCTCATTAGGGCTTCAAGCCCCCTCCCCACTCAACAGTCCTGCCCACCTGGCCCCAATACAGGACAGACAGGACCTCGGCGTGGTTTCTGGTAGGAAGGCAGATAGGATCAGCAGGCCATCAAAGACAGGTACCTCCATGCGGAGGGTTAGGAGAAACGCAACTGTCTAGGGCTGTTACCAGCATGCAGAAGTAACAGCTGTGTAATCTCAGGTATGCACAGTTAGACCCTGCGGTCATGAGAAAAGAAATCGCTGATGCTATAACAAGTCTCAATCCCCATCTAGGCCTGTTTGCCATCTAGACCCCTGTTCCTAAAAGTCTTTGTGGTCACTCTCCTTCCACTGATGCTAAATGCTGGATTCCGTTCAAGGCTGCATCGTATGAGTGTTCGTCCAGCTCGGGACACATATGAGGGGACCAAGCATGGGTGTAGAGCCCAGGTCCGGGGACTGACTGTGACACTCCCCACCCAGGGCCACAGTGCACACCTAAGCAAGCTAGCAAAGTCCCCGATTTTGAAAAAATAAAACCAAAATTGTATAAAACTGGAGCCTAAAACATCATACATTTCATCAGTGATTTTTATATTACATCTTTCCCTTGTATTAATGGCATTTCCCAGCAGAAACCTCTGCTTTGCACATCTTCAGGCTCCCGAAGCCTGATGGCTCACGCAGGTGTCATGGTTCAGAGTCTGGGGAGAACAGAGAAAACACTACACAGCGAGCGACTGCTGTGTCTGCCTGCAAAGCTATGAATCATGAGAAACTCAACCTCATCATTTTGCTTTGCAAGGCAGAGCTTCCAAATTAATACTGTGATCTCTCAGATGATGTAGTTGCATACCACCCAGGACTAGAATAAGTGGAGTTAACGTTTGGAGTTGTCCCCCAGTAGCTAATGTCCAACATCTGTCATTCTGGCTTGAGGTCAGAAGCAATTCCGCTCCGATATGGCAACCCAAACTCAGGGCAGCATTTTAAAATGACGTTTGGACGTACTGGAAATATCAGCTGATCTTACCACCTCTTTCCTTTAAGAAGAGAACTGCCAATTAAGGAATTAAGCTTATTAAGGACCATTTCTCTAATGACTTCCCCCCAGAAAAGGCTCTGCAACATCATATATTTCATCAGTGATTTTTATATTACATCTTTCCCTTGTATTAATGGCATTTCCCAGCTGCAAGATAATAGGGGATGAGTACTACCAATTGCCAGGGACAGTCTGCCAAAATCTTTTGCCAAGAACTCTGACCTATGTTTTCTTTTCTTAAGTCACTCAGTATTTTTACAGAAACAGTCTTCGTGTTTCTGATTCATTTATCCCTAACTCAAAAATTAGATTGGTTTTGCCCAGGAAACCTGGTAAACCTTGGTCCTCAGGGCAGGATTTCAATTTTGCCAAGTAGCATAACTCCCAGGAAAGAGCTCCCGTGCCAACTGTGACATGAATTCCTCCAAGTTCAAGGATGTATTGCACGGCGGTTACGAGCTCTTCATTCTTGATGATGCTGCACCTTGCAGCAGCCTGCCCCACGGGGCTTGCCTGTGGGGCGGGGAGCAACCGCAATGTCTTTTGGAACTAGAGGTCCTTGGGGTGCATCCCTGTGGATTACAAAAGCACCCCTCCTTCTGTTTCATCAAACTTCTTCACACAGTTTGCTGCTGACTTGGCCACAGACTAGGCAATTTTAAGGCAAAGGACAATATTCTTGCATCACCACTGTTGTGACATACCCATCTTCATCGAAATGCCTGGAAGTCATGAACACTGTAGAAACACATGTGCTTTCTGAAGTCTTCATTCTTACATCTGGTATTTCCACATTTGGTGCCTTTGTCCTCCCTAAATCCAAAGCATTCTCCCCTGGCTAGCTTTGCATAACTCCCAGGGCGAGAGGAGAACCAAGCTAACTCATTCCCTACTCTACAGATATTTTGAAATTCCTCATTTCTACATAAATGGAACAACCCTGAAGGGCTGTTAGAGATACAACATACATAATACCTCCTATAAAGGACCTTGGTTCTCTTCCTTGTATTTATGGCTCTTTTAACAAAGTTGAATTTCTGAGGCTGAGCCATTCCTAAAAGAGCAAAGAGGGGCATCTTTTAAAATATTTTCTAGTTCAGCATGATGGAAGGCCAAAACTGTCTGATTGTATTAATTCCATAAACAATCTTTGAGGGCAAAAATTCTTGTCTGTTTTGTTCTCCAGCCTAGGCTAATGTCTAGCACATCGTGGGTACAGGATACTGAATGAATGAATGAATGACCAGATATCATTAATTATATGAAGATATATATCATATTCGAGTTATGCATATGTATAGTATGTTTATATACCAACCCGTATATATATGCATATATGCTAACTGAAGGTACTTAACACATAAAAAGCCTTAACATCCTATAAATGATCAATTTAATGTAAAATGTACAAACAAGACTCATTTCCCTAAGACATGTACTGACCTCTGCAGAAAGACTATCAAGATTTATGGGGCTCTCTCATTTTTAGGCTTTTTAATGGATAAACATTCTCAATCTGTCAGCATGTTTGGATTTTCCTCGTATGCTCTCCCACTCTGTGGCTTCCTGACCCCGACCTAAGGTGAATTCTGAACTGGATCTCAGCAACAGATGTTTATGTTATGGGGCTGGAAGCCCCACCTCTGGTGCCCCATGGACACTGTCTCTCACGGAAAAGGTCAGGCCCAAGGCAGGATCAACCCTGGTGACATGTGAGATCTTAGCACTGGCGTGGGCCACCACCTACATCTGTCTCCACATCTGCGCTCAGACCCAAACGGCTCACTGAGCTCCACCACTGGCTGATTCCAAAGGAATTTATCACTACAAGATAGGGTTGTTGTCTTCAGTGAGACCCATCAACTCTGGACTCAGTGGACACGATAATTACCAGAGTCAACGATCAGACTCCAAGAGATCACATGCATTTGGGAAATTGAGGAAACAAAGCTCTGAGAACCCTCCATTTCTCAGGCTAAGGAAACGATGCCCTTTCTCATTTGAACGAGGTCAGGGAGAAAGTTCTGGAAAGTGGCTCCCACATTTGCAGAATGGTCTGTTCAACCATGCTCACTTCACACTAGCCACCCCTAGGAAGAAACCTATGGAAGACTACCCTCTCCGGAGTAGCCATCAAATACCAACTGTCAGGGCATCTCGCGAGAATCTGAAACTGTGCAAATGATGGTCACTCCCTGGATGAAATCACTACAGTGCATTTGCATCTCAATGTGCTTGGGTTGGTTTTATTTTTGTCTTCCAAGTCCAGTCTTCCACCTTGGAATTCTTCAGGTATAGAATTATACCCTTACAATTATGCAATAAAAACTTATTTAATTAAAGCATGTATGTGAATATCATTATAATCCCAATATTTGTAAATCATCCAAGAATTCTAAGGAATGACGTAGAGGTAAAAGAAAGGTATATTTCAGTCTACATAGTTTTAGTTACAGGTGAATGTCATAATAGTGAAATCAGTCAGCGCTAACCTGTCTGGGGCTCATGATAGGGCAGTCCCCCATTTACGTGCTTCGAATATGTCATCACGTATACCATCCTCACAACAATCCTATAAAGGAGTAGCCTCCTCACTCCTACTTTCAGATGAGAAAACCAAAGCACAGGGAGGCTGAGTAGGCTGCCCACAGTCCAACAGCTCGTTACTGGGGAATTCAAACCTAGGTGCTCTGGCCCCAGAGTCTGTGACTCTGTGGTGATCTTTCTAGAGTTTCAGAACCTGAGTGAAAATCCTGGGGGCAAAAATGAAAACAGTGAACAGTGAAGTGTGAAGATTTAAATTTTTCAGTATAACATCTATTATGCCATTATTAAAATTATTGTTACCCTACCATGGGCCTACATCAGAATACAAAGCATAAGAACAAGTCTAGCTGCTGGCCTCTTTTCTGACCTCGAGTGAGACTCGACACACATATACTGAACAGGTTTTGAATGCCAGAAGCAAGATACTGAGTTATGAACCTATTAATTTGTCCTATGTGCTTAAGTGAATTCTCAGCCTTATTTACTTTCACTGATGTAAAAAAGGGGGGGGGGGGGACTTTGATTACAAATCTGCCTTCTAGCCTAAAACAACACCCAAAGTTATGTATGTTTTAAGTGAATTATCCAGGCAAGAGAAACACACGTATCTCTATAATATACTCATGCACGGTAACTCCACGAAAGATGGGAAAATATCTAGGGTCAACAAGAAATAATAATAAATGATTAATTATACGATTTTTTTAAAGTTTTAAAAGCCCAAATTCCAGAATAAAGAAATACAATCTTATTATTTGCAGTATAATAAATCTAATTATTACTAAGATGTCCAGTAGCTATTTGTTTGGAGTTAAGGAACTGATAAAAAAGCATCTGTTGTTAGTGTCATGTTTCCATGCTAAAAGGTTTGTTAAAGATAAGGTATGAATGAGGGATGAGCCAAGAACCCCACCTGCTACCTACCCTCTATAATAAAGAGTGTGTCCTCCCTAGTTTGTCAGTGAGTAGAACTGAGCCTGGATCAGGTTTGCATTCTTATCCGAAATACATCTGACCCAGGGGCTGAACTACGCACATTGTAGTATTTTTCCCATCTTGCTGCTTTGGCAAGTTTATCTTAATTTGATAGGCCATTTCCTGACCAAAATTTAGGAGTTATTTTAAACCACTAACCCCAAATGGTCTTTAATATCCAGGAAATAGATTTAGCCATACTAAGATACAGAACAGAAATTCCTCAGGAGGAGGCCAAGCAGCAGAGGCCCATGGGAGCCTGGGGGGGGCGGGTCTGGGCACGGCAAGACAAGCGGTCATGCACTGGGGAGCCAGCCCCACAACCCGCCTGGTTCTGGCCTGGCCAGTCCCTAAGCAAACAGCCTGTGCACATTCTTAGCAGGTGTGTGGGGGCGAACAGAGCCATAAGGATGGCAAAAACTCTAAATTAAAGTAGATGATCATGGGAAAATTCCTGTCCTGTGTCCTGAGGAGGAGAGGGGACCACAAGGGACCAGCACCTTCTCTAGGCACCAGCTGCCCCCAAATCCCATCAGCCAAACCCTCTCCAAATGAGCTCTCGAGCATCCTGTCACTCCACACACAGGCTTCTAGAACCTTCTTCCCACTTCTCACCCTTCAGATGGCACCCCAGGGCTAGAACTGAGCTCACCAGTGGCAACAACAACCAACAAGAGAGAAGAAAATGAGAATTGTGAAAGTCATTTTAAACACAATGGTTCAGCTTCTTATTTGAAGGCAAAGCAACGTCCCAGAAGAGCAGGTTTATAGCTCACGTGCATCGAGTGGCTGCCCCTGTCAGAGGAAGAGAATGGACAACACCTATGGTCTCTGGAACAGAAATGCCGCTCTCAGGTGCACACTGCACCCCCGATTAGAAGGTTTCTAATCCCCTCTAGGAGGGGGGTTTCGCGTCTGTGCTTCCTCGAGCCCTCCAGGAGATTCTGCTGGGAGCTCAAGTCCCAGAACTACCAGAATGGGTGCCCTTCTGTGGTCCCCAGCCCCAAGATGCCTTCCCTGATGACAGAACCACTTTGCTACCTACCCCTCAGAACTTGCTTTTAGTTTAACAAAGAGAAGAGCGTCTGGCACTGCATAAGTGCTTTCTAAACATTAACCGTGGCATCTCCACACGTGTCCCCTAAGCAAGGCACGACGGCCCTCCCCGTTGTCCAGAAGAGGAAATGTGGGCGGAGAGAGGGAGGTCACCGGCACAGGGTCACAAAGCAGGGACTCAAACCGCACCCCTGTGTTCAATGGCTATGCCCGCTACCCCGTCCGGAGCTTCTCTCCAGATGCATCTGAAACGCTGCAATTCTCTTTCCAAGAAGTTGTGTGCGTGCACCCCTTTGGCCAAGCCTCCTAGAGAATTAGACACTTCTTTTGCCTGGCTAATTCTAGAGTCCTTGGAATTACTTCTCTTTAAGATATGAAGTCAAATTGAGTATTTTCCAAATGGACATTACAACAAATGGGCCAAACTGCAGGTCCTGTGACCTTTTTTTCCCTAATAAAACCTTGCATGTTATAGGTTTAAAAAGACAGTGATACACCTTCACTCAAGCTTTTATCCAAGCTTTTAAAATGTTATTGTATTCCTTTAAAAAATTCTAAAACCGGGGACACCTGGGTGGCTCAGTCGGTGAAGTGTCTGCCTTCGGCTGAGGTCATGATCTCAGGGTCCTGGGATTGAGCCCCCACGTAGGACTCCCTGCTCAGTGGGGAGTCTGCTTCTCCCTCTGCCTGCCCCTCCCCCCTGCACATCTTCTCTCACTCACTCTCTCTCTCTCAAATATTTTTTTTAAATTCTAAAATGGAACTCGAAAATTAAAGCTGATTAGGAAAAGGAGATACTTGCATCTTATAATGACATTTTCAAGCTGATGATCTTGGATGATATAGAAATAAATACTTCTATGCTCAAAATTGCAAAGGATGACTGGTTGCCAAGGATAACTGTGGAGTTTTAGAATAAACTGTGATTGTTTTTTCGTACTACAAAAATTTCATGCTTACTTTATAAACAATATTGTTAGAGATGTAAGAGTCAATGTTCCACTGAATAAAATATACATTAATATTTCTTTAATAATACCAAAATAGTTATCCTTGGGTTTATCTGTAACCTTCTGAGGCCTGCAAAATGGCCCACATGCTAACTGATACACATTAGGAAAGGTTCACCTCTCCAAAGTGAAGACACACCACTGTGTCCCACTACCCACCCCCTCCGAACCTCCGTGATCTCTAGGTGTGAGTTGCTGCAGTGAAAAATTTGTGCAAACAGCTCTGGAGACATTGAGAGTGACAACCAGGAAACCCTGGGTTTTGTTCTTCATGGAGGAATATGTTTATTTTCTAAAGCAGAAACTCAATAAAATTTTTAACAATTTTAATGAAATGTCAAATACAGGAATGCCACGTCTCCAAATACTGCACTGAGTTGGACAACATTTATTTAAATAGCTAACCTCTCTCGAGAGTGTACAAACGGTTTCTCCAATCGTCAGTGCATTTGGTGGGATGGGAACGAAGCTAGGAACATCATAGTGGCCTCGCCCAGTTCAAAGCCCGTATCTCTTGCCGTTGTCTGAGCAAGAAAGAAATGCCCACGGTACACAAAGATATTTATTCAGTAATGAACAATAGTAATTCCAAAACTCTGAATAAGAGCAGTAAAAGATGAAGGGGTTGAAGAATTGCCCTTTATCAGCAAGAGATAAAACCAACAGATATGCAAACGCTGCGTGGTATGTGAAATATCCCTTCAGTATCTGATTGGGCACTCTGCATTTATCTTTTCTCTTACCACAAATCTCGCAAGCCTTAAAACTCAGATGACATCAAATGTTCTTATAGTGTGCCTATTAAAAATCAAAAAGAGCAAAGCTAGGAATATTACTAAACCCCAGAATAAACTATTTACATCAAGAGCTCAGCATTGTGTATATTTCCAAGTCGTGTTTAGTCTGGGGTGGACTAACTCCTCCAAATTCCTAATTAAGAGGAAACACCTTCGTTTGGCACGAATTCCCCTTCTTTTCCCTAACAGTACCCCTGGCTCACAGGGGCACACACTCCCACGGGGGCTCTCCCAGGGCTGGTGAGTGCATGCTGGCCAGAAGCGCTACCCCCAGTTACTAGTCATTCGTGATTCCTCTCCATGGGGCAGGCACTCCTGCACATAGTGGGGGCAATTTGAAAGAGAAGCTGGGTCCTGCATCATCAGGGGTGTCAGACTAGCAGACGGGAGACAATGCGGGCCCAGCCACGTGGCAGTGGTAACGACCAACATCGCGTGAGCGCTGAGCTGCTTCGGCCGCACGATCACACCAAGCGATGTGAAGGTTTCCACGGACATTGTATTCCTGGATTAGGGACCTGAGGCTCAAAGAGATGACATCATCCCATGGAACACAGAGATTAGTCCTTCGTGGCAATCACCCAGCTTATAGGTTGGGGAGCCATGAAGAATAAGGCCAGATAAACTCCATGGATGCAGGCTGTGAAGGGCACGCAGACCCAATCCCAATTAAAGCAGCAGTGAGTTACCTACTGTGGAGAGTGGCCAGAACCCAACATTGACAACACCAAACACTGGTGAGGATGTGGACAAATAGGAACCCTCGCTTATTGCCGGTGGAAAGGCAAACTGGCGCAGCCGCTTTGGGAGACAGTTCGGTGGTCGCCCACAAAACTAAACACACTCTTGCCACGCTAACCAGCAATCATGTGCCCGGTAATTTACCCAAGGGAGTGGAGCACTTCTGTCCACACAAAAACATGCACATGGATGTCTACAGCAGCTTTATTCATAATTGCCAGAACTTGGAAGCAGCCAAGATGCCCCTCAGCAGGTGCGTGGATAAAGAAACCGTGGTCCGTGCAGGCCACGCAATATTACTCAGTGCTAACAAGACCGTAGTTACCAAGTTGCGAAAAGACCTAGAGGAACCTGAATGCATATCACCAGGTGAAGGAAGGCGGTGTGAAAAGGCCGCATCCTACACAATTCCAATTCTAGGACATTCTGGAAAAGGTCAAGCTATGGAGACAGTAAGAGGAGTGGTGGCCAGGCGTACGGGGGAAGGACGCACCCTCGGGATACACAACACCAAGAGTGACCCTCATGTAGACTACAGCGTCTGGGTGATGTGTCACCGTCAGTCCATCCGTGCGACAAATGTCCTACTCTGGTGGGTGATGTTGATAGAAGGGAGGCTGTGCTCATGTCAGGGAAGGAGGGACATGGGCAAATCTCTGCACCTTCTTCTCAACCTAAAGCTGTTCTATAAAAAGAAAGTCTTTATTAAAAGACAAAGACCACCACACCTAACAGAAGGGAAACTTAGGTTAGACAGTAGGTAGCCCCTGTCAGAGGAATCCCATGGTCCTACGCAGGATCCCCGGAGACAAGGGGCTGCCCCACAACACAGGGATTGGGCTAGAGAGAGCCTGAGGCTGGAGGAAGCGCAGGACCGAGGAGGGGTCTGTGGCGACCCTGGCTCAAGGTGAATAGACCTGGAAGGGGGTGGCAGTTGTGGGAGGAGAAAGCAGGTGGGGACGCGGAGAAGCCCATAGGAGGAAGACATGGTGGCCTCGATGACTGAGTGACACGGAGGTTAACAAGAGACGGGGTGAGGCCTCTGGGGGAAGTCACCGTGTCTGAGCTGAGTGTCAGGAGACCCTGGGGCGTCAGCAACCAAAAGGCAACAGTGGGGACGGGCGGTCAGTCTGGGTAAGACCCTAAGTTCAGCTCTGAACACATTCACTAAGTCTGAGACAAAAGCCAAGGTGACATGTCCCATGGGAACTTGAAGATCTTCGGCTGGAGTTCAAGAGAAAGGTTTGGGTCCCCTTCATGGGATGGTAAGGGATCACGAGAGCAGATCTCCCCAGCCAGAGAGGGGAGACAGCGCGGAAAGGAGAGGAGTCGACCGGCTGGACCCCATCGCACACCCAAGCCCAGGGCCTGGGCAGAGGAAGAGGGGAGAAACAGAAGGAAAAGTAGGCGAGACACATGTCACTGGAGTAAGACTAGGAGAACAATGGAGGGAAACACAGGATGGAACCAGTTCACCGTGTACCAGACTATAAAAATATTAACCCCAAGTAATTCTTACAGTGCTCAATGTCTCAAAAGAAATTGACCATTGAAATGTGTTCTGGTTTATATCCTCTTTCACTGTACACCCGAGAATGGTAGGAATATGTCTTCTGTATTGTTCGATAGCTGACGTTTTTTAGTGGTTGTTTAATAATAGCAGGAAGAACAATGCTCTAATGGTATTATTTTCGGCATTCTATTGTTGCTTTTGCTTCCTCTATCTCAAGAATTCAAAATACCAAATCTGCTTGAGAGGCATTTTAATGAAGTTAATCCTTTTTAAATTTCTGGAACAAATGTTATAACAAACATTGTCTCTACTTCTTCAAAACAAGTGGTGTAACTTATTCAATTCTTGATGCCCTCTGGATTTCTAAAAGGATTTGTTCTAGAGAGGCACTTGTGGGTCCAATTAGTCTGCAAAATCTTTATCAGCTCTTAACTAAGTAACTGAACTTCTAAAGTTATGACCACCCTTACCAGTCCCAAGACATTTGCCAACAGTCTTGTTAATGAATAATGCAAGGTTTTGTGAATTCCCTCATGTCCTTGCCCAAGTGAGGGTAGGTTTTCTGGGTCAGTTCCTAAAGGCACTCCAGCCTAGAGCCAGTCATCCATGCGCCAACTTTCCAAACATCCCAGTGTCCCTACAGCCTCAGGAGCGGGGATGCCCCCAAACCCAGGGCCCTTCGTGGGAGCTGGGTGCTTCTTACCACTAATCTCCTAGACCTTGCTCCTCAATGTCTCTACCCCTCTGGGAGGAAAGTTCAGCTACCACGGTTAATAACAGAAGCCACGGCATCTTGGTTTCTCAAAGGAGGGAGCCTGAGCGTCATTTTTTAAATGCAAAGACCTGTAGCTCTATGAGAGGACAGGTAGATTTATCACACCTCTGAGTATAACGCACCATAACAACTCAAGAAAATAGTAACGCTGAGCTTATAGTTCCTCTCTCCCCCTCAGATTTGGAGGTGGGATGTCCTCCTGGAAGTTTCTCTGACTTCTGCAAAGCTGGTCAGGTGCTCCAAGGGCCCTTGATTTACCTTCACTGCAGCATCTACCAGCCTGAGTGGCTTGCCGGCTGCTCGGCATTTCTTGCCGAACTGCAAGCTTCCTGGAGGCAGAGTGGGTCCCGCTCACTGTCGCCTGGCCAGCGCCAGGCAGAGCGCAGGGCTTGCAGAAGGGCTCAGGGCGCATGTGTGGAACAAAGGAAGGAAGGGGCGGTCCCCTGGGAGAAGGGGCAGACCAGCCAGGGACTGAGGCATCCGGTGAAGGAGGAGTCCTCCAAACTCATCTGCTTAATAAAAGCGGACGAATTTTAAACGACACTCACTCTTGGTGTACGTGATGAACTTATACCACTGATAATTCTGTAGGGGCCACCCTTACGCACATGCAATTTACCCACATCATTTCTTCTGGTTGGTATCAGAGGTACTTTGTTCTGGACCAATTCCCTATTATATAAGGAACATAATGATGTCGGTTATATCACTCCTGAAGTATTGGGCTGATGTTGCTGTCATTGGGCCCAAAGTAGAGCTCAAACCTCTTATTTAAATTACATTTGCAACGGAACAGAGTCCATACTCACATGGGAACTAAGTCTCACTTCACATGAGTCCTGGGTCATTGAGCCCCAGGACAGTGAGTAATGGTCTGAACACGCCAGGACCTGGGGGCAGGCATTACCACACTTACAGGCAAGTTCCCATTTCTGATCCCGAGAAACCCATCTGTTAAGGGGGGTCACCCAGACCAGTGAGAGAGGCATCTGAGGCCGCGTGCAATGGGGACAATTCCCTCCAGTCTGACCACGTAACTGAGAACACAGGGCACCCCCTACCAGAACACTCTGGGCACACTTCTGTCTCAGGCCTGTACCCTCATCCTCCTTTCTTGCCTCAGAAAGAAAAGTTGGGGAGGAGAATCAAGATAAACTGGGCATGGGGAAAAAGTCACTGGCTTAGAAAATCCATCTACTAGTAAATGAATAGTATGACCATGGCAGGTATGGTCAAATATAAAATCACATAGTCTTTCATATGGGGGAAAAAAAGTGCAATTCTTGCCCAGCACAGGGGGGGATGTTGGGACAGGTACAAATGCAGGTGAAGTGTGATTCAGATTCTCTTTCAAAGGCACACGTAATCCAAGAATCCTTCGGGGTGGCTTCTGAGTCAGGATTTGATGGATTTGCAGCATCTTATCATCCAAAATGTATTTTTAAATGTATTTTGCTTGGATCAATATTGAAGTTATTTCAACTTTTTTGGTACCTAACAGGTAATTTTGGAAAGTGGTCAGCAAAAAAAAAAAAAGTTCTTAATGGCATGAAAAGTGAAATGCTTTTTAAAAATTAGACAAATATTTTTAAATGGATTTTCTTGCACGTCCATATCTCTCTAAGTCAGAAAAGATAAAGTGTAAAAATAATGTCGAGTTAGTAAGTGATTGTTCAGAAGGTGTCCACCCACGTGCCGGATAGCTTAAAACTCTATGGGACACCTTGAGGTTTAGACCCAAGCCAGTGGACAGGAATGTGCTTGGGCCTCAGAGAATAACTAAAGGGAAGTAAAATAATCCCAAACAACAGCAATGAGTTTGATTTCCCAGGCAAGAACGGGGGCTCCCATAAGTGCGTGGCTTGTTCTTTAAAGTCCTGGTTATTTGAAAAGCTCGTCCTTTCAATTAGCTTTGCTTTGCTACAATTATCAACTAGACAATCTAAGTCCAAACAGAGGTTCCTATTTCCAAATAGAGAATTTTCTCTCATTTGCTTGCCATCAAGTTTAGCAGTCTCTCCTTGGAAGTACTACATCTTTTGGTCAGTATTTCTACACCCAAATAAAGTGTTCGGGAGACTTCTCAAAGTATTTTGTCATCATTACTGGAGAGCGTTTAAACAACTGAGTATGGTGCCTGGCTCGACTCCGGGCTGGGAGAAACCATCTGAAGTTAATTGCTGCTGTGATCACTAGCCCTTTCAACACCCAATGAAGGAGCTTCGAGTAAAGAGTCAACCCTGCCCTGGGATGAGCCGGGCATGCATAGTACTGGCTCATTCTGGCATGTAACAGTTAATACATTTTATAAGCAGTGGAGTGGGTGACTATCATTCCTCCAGAAGAGAAGTAAAAACAAACAAACAAACAAAACCTAAGAGCAAGATTAGGATCTGAAACAGTCAAACAGTAAGTGGGAACCGTGGCAAGTAGCAAAATAATTTTTTAAACATTGGGGGGGTATGCAAAATGCCCTTAGAAGCCACACTTCCTGGGGGTTTGGTCTGCAAGGCTTTCACACTGGGGACCAGCTGAGGTCTTTATTCGGTCTGAGGGGAAGGAAAAAGAGAAAGAAAAACAGTACATCAAGGACCGTCTGGGGCTGGAAGCCTTTACTCCTGCAAACCCAGCTCCCAGATCCTTTCCGGGCAAGCACACAGCCCGAGGAAATGAAAACTAGGAAAACAACTGGTGCTTAGAACAATAAGATGGAGTTTCATTTTGGTTTCACACTCAAATATGATGTGGTTATAATTTTTTAAATGTACATTAATAAAAGGCAATGAGTCGAGTTTGGTCAACTTTTTAAAACTGCACTACACAAGAGCCCCACTTCTGTTCTCGAGCGTGCTTCAGCCGCAGAAAAGTCGTGGGAAAGCGAAGATACAGCTGTTTCCAGGCAAACGGCCCACAACTGTTGAGCATCAACCAGCAGGCGCCCAAGAACGGGAGAAACACGCCCAAGGCGACTCCCCGGCACGAGTGCGGGGCTCGGAGCAGCGTGGGGCGCGCGGGCCCACCCGGGCGCCCGGGGCAGGTGAGGGCGCCGGGCCGCTGAGGCCCCCGCGGTGCGAGTTCAAATCCCGCAGACCCCCGGGCCCCCTCGCCCCTCGCGGCGCGTATCAAGCTCGGCTCCGCGGGCCCGGGGCCCTGAGACGTCCTCTACCTCGCCCCTACCCAGCCCACAACAAAGGAGGCTGCCTAGCGGATGCGCGAACGCAGCCCCCAGGGGTCACTGGCGGGGGCCCGCTCGGAGAGGGCACCTGGCCGTGCCACGCGCGACCCCCGAGGGGCTCGGCCCGGGGACAACGGGGCCGCGCGGGGCGCGCGGGGCGCGGGGCGGGACGCCGGGGGAGCGGAGCCGGCCGGGACTCACCTTCGCCGCGGCCCGGCTGCGCTCCTCGTGGAGCAGGAGGGCGGCGGGCAGCAGAAGCAGCCAGACGCCCAGCCGGGGCCCCATGGTGGCGCGCGCGGGGCGGCAGGGACCGGCGGGATCGGCGGGGACCGGCGGCCGGCGCTCGGGGGGCCGCGGCGGGCGGCTCGCTCGCGGAGGGCCGGGGCGCGAGCGCTGCGCACCGTCCCGGGCGCGGCGGCTCGCGGCGGAGACCTGAGCGCGGCCCGGCGAGCTCCCCAATTTGTTGGCGCTGCCCCCTCCCCTCGCGGCGCGCGGGTGGCGTCTCAAAGGGGAGGACCCTGCGGCGCGGGTAAGAGGCGGCGGGAGCGCGCGGCCCGGGGATTGGGGCCGCCGCGCGCCGGGACGCCGGGGCTCCGCGCTCCGCACTCGCCCGCAGCCGCCGCGCGACCCCGCGCCCCCGCGCTCGCCCCGCGGGCGGAGGACCGAGGACCCAGGCCGGCACCCGGGCGCCGCCTGCGTGCGGCGGATGCGCGCGGACAGCGCCTGACGCCGGGCCCGAGGTGAGGGCGACCCCCGGGGACGCCGAGACCGGGCCGAGCCTGCGACCTGGGGCGCCCTGCGCGGGCGGGGGCTGTGCGCACTTCTGCTGGCGCGGGGGGGGCGCCGAGCGGGGCCTAAGTGGAAGGCTCCCGCTTCTTCGGTCTGTGCCAGGGGCGGCTCTCTGTCACCCCTGCAGGGGCGCGGGGGCGCGCCCCGCGGAAGGAGGCTCGCGGCGAGGATGCTCCCGCCCCGGCCCCGGCTAAGCCCGCTTTGTCTCTCGCCCTCCAGGCTGGGAGGGCGCGCGCGGAGCCCGGAGCGGCCGGATCGGGAGCATGGACAGACACGAGCGCTCGGCGTCCAGCCCTGCCCTGCGGCGGTAAGCGACTTTCTGCCGCGTGCCCGAGGGTCCTGCGCGCGTGTAACTCGGGAACTGCCAGGCCGAGGCCACCCGCTCAGGGCGCTCTCCTTCCCTCTCTCGTGCAGGTGCCTGCTGCTGGGGGCTGTGACAGTGGGGCTCCTGGCCCAGAGCGTCCTGGCGGTAAGTCCTGGGTCCCGTTCCCGGGTTCTGACTCGGGCGCGAGGGAGTGGCAGGGACACCTCGTGGCCTTGCCGCAAGGCAGCTCGTGCGTGCTCACCTGAGCGTGCGTGTGTGTGCGTGTGCGCGCGGCCCTGACCCAGCCCAGGTTCTGAGAGCGCGGGCTTTCCCCAGAGAACGTCCCAAGTCTGCCTTCTCTTGGGTTCCCCGCTTGAGGCCTGCGTGTTGCAGGCGCTGGCCCGCCCACCAGAGCCAATAATTTGAAACATAGCCTGCGGCGTCCTCTCCTAAACTAGAGCAAAACCCTGGCTTCCTAGAGGGAAGACTCTCAGTCCCATGGTGGATGAGGCGCCCGAGTACGGAGAAGAGACGTGTTTGTGGCACTGGGAGGCTGGTGTCGAGGTACCGTCCTTGGCAGAGAGTTCTCTGGTGCTTTTAAACGAGAGGCTTTGGGGGAATGGGCGGGGCGGGGAGGAGAGCAACACAACAGGGTACTTTGTTTTAAGCCATGGGAGTGAACAATGGCAGAAACCCTGCGTTTTCCCCCAAGTCTTAGCCAGGGTGGGGGTGCTAAGGTGCATTCAGGGCTGCGCTGCGGTGTTGTCCTGGCACTTGGGATGGACTGTGGGATTTTGTAGATTGTGTTTAAATAGTTGCAGCCATTTCCATTGAGCTTGACGGGATAAGGCTGAAGAGCTACTGGTTTGGCTGTCCCTTGGTTGTGGACACATGTTTAAACTGGGACCAAAAACGGAGGGAACATAGTGTGTTCGCCACCCCAACCCCCTGCGCTCTGACGGAATACCTGATTTCCCAGGTGGTTCTTATGGGTCGCCTGTGACCATGGGAAGCGGGTTTGGTTGAAATTCTGTTATTTCCATTGTTCTGTCCTCGTGTCAGACAAACAAGGATTTTAAAGGCAGTGAGTGAAAAAGAGCTACTCTAGCTTGGAAAGGACTTTCAGCCTCCCTTTTCTGCTTTCTGCTCCAGTTCAGGGCCCAGACTGGGAAGGCAGAAGGAGTGCATAGACTTTCTTTTTTTAAAGATTTTATTTATTTGACAGAGAGAGAGGAAACACAAGCAGGGGGAGCGGGAGAGGGAGAAGCAGGCTTCCCACGGAGCAGGGAGCCCGATGCGGGGCTCGATCCCAGGACCCTGGGATCATGACCTGAGCCGGAGGCAGACGCTTAACGACTGAGCTACCCAGGCGCCCTGGAGTGCATAGACTTTCACCAGAACATGCCAGGCCAAAGTTTTCTCAAAGCTCGGGTCTGACTCTCTTTTGCACATGTCCTGATTTAAGAAGACGAAAGCCCGCATGCTGCCACCCCTGAGTCTTGTGGTCCTTGTGTGCACTCGACATACAGGAGGCGGCCCGGAGCTATGAGTCAGAGCAGCACAGAGACTCTCAGAGAAGGAGGAGGGTAGACAGGACGGCTCTGGGTCGTGCTGAGTGTGTGTGCATGGGATGTGCTGTCTCCACACGCCTCTGGCCCTAGAGCCACTTCTGTAATCCCCTGTTTTCCTTCCTGGGGATGGTGAGAGTCTGGTGAATTTTATCTGGGACTGATCCTAAAACTGGTGGAAAGGGCTTGGGGTCAGAAGACTGGGGTACTAAACCAAGCTCTGCCCTGGTCTCACAAATCCTGAATCCCAGTTTCCACACCTAGAACAGGGAAGAGAACATCCCCCTGCTTGTTATGGAGCCAGGCGGCTACCGCTGTGCTTTCCTTCCAAAACCTCCTCCATGCTCAGCCTCACCTGAGTCCGCTGTCTGTCTCTTGGGTGGGACTGAGAGCATTTATGGTCTGACATTGCTTCTCAGAGTGCTCGCCTTGGACCCCCACACCCACCCGGGGAGGCTGGTTAGAACTTCACACCTCTGCTCTGAATCTAGATGATCTTCTTCTTTTTTCTTCTCCGAATCTAGATCTTCTGATCAGACTCTCTGGGGTGGAGGCTGGGAGTCTGCATTCTACTTGACATGAAAGTTTGGGAACCACTGAATTAGAGTATTGGGTTGGGAGGCAATTGGAGTCACTTGCCATTTTGAGTCATTTTACTGGAGGCATAGGGATGTATATTCTTCAACAAAGACACAATTTGTTATATTCAACAGTGGATCTTCTACTTTTTAACTTCTTATTGATCCCTGGCTTTAAGAGCTACTACTCATGAAATAATGCCTTGACCCTCAACTATATCCATTGAGAAATCTCTCTTATTTGTGGCAAGTTCATCTCCTCCTCTATTTGTTTGCCATGCTCAAGAACCCTGTCTCATTGCCCATTTGTGCCAAGGACTCGTCCCCAGGGGTAGGTCAAGTCAGTAAAAAGGGCTGCTCATTGTAGTTTGAAGGGCTCTGT
Organism: Mirounga leonina; assembly: GCF_011800145.1. Lineage (NCBI taxonomy): Eukaryota > Metazoa > Chordata > Mammalia > Carnivora > Phocidae > Mirounga > Mirounga leonina. Next base: position 2,755,865 of record NW_023270316.1, on the reverse strand, counting down.
AGCAGAAGCAGCCAAAAATGATTACTGAAGAGAGTAGACAATTATTTTTTTAAAGGCTTTATTTTTAAGTAATCTCTACACCCAACTCTGGGCTTGAACTCAGAACTCTGAGATCAAGAGTCGCTCATTCCACCAACTGAGCCAGCCAGGCACCCCCCTTTTTTTTTCAAAGAGAGAGTAGACAATTATTCTATGAATACTTCCTATGTGCCAACCTGTGTGCATCCAGGCCTTGTGGGAAACACATCTACCTGAGTGGGTAACTATTGTTAACCCCATTTTGCAGATGAGAAAACAGAGGCACACGGTGTTTAGATAGCTTGCTCATGGTCTCTCTTCGTAAGTGCAGATGTGGGATTTGAACCCAACCCCTGCCCACTAAGTTACCCAGGATCATACTGTAAGTCAGTAGCGAGGACACTCCTGAGTTTCAGTGTTTGAGACTTCTGGTTCTGCTTTCTCTTTGCTCTTGACCATGACTAACAGAGTAAAGCCCGCACAGTGGTTTCTGGAAAGGGAAATATCATTCCTCCTTCTCTGCTGCTCTGCTTTGAAGAACAGGAGCCCAGAGCAAGGTCGAAGCGATGTGATCAGATGTCCAGAGGGAGGGAAGGAAGCAGAAATCCCACTGGCCAGCCTGAGGTCCGGGCCCAACGTGGACACGCATGCCCTGCTGTTCATGTTGCCCTTCCTGAAGGTGCCAGGACGCCGCGCACTTATATTGATGGCCCACCGTACGAGGCCACGTAGCGCGGGCGTCGCCAGGCTGGACTCTGAAGGCAGGTGCCCTGGGACCCGACGATCTGCTGCCTAGCGCTGGCGCTCGCCAAACCCCTGTGTCCTGGGCACCCCGCAACAATGCGCACGTGGTAGGGCCCTGAGCCTCCAGACCTGGCCGGGAGCGAGGCACCAGGCATCTGCTGGGCCTGTGTGAGAGGAGGCTCCTGAGGCAGAGCCTCGGTGGAGACTTGGACGCTCTCACTGCAGCCAGGGCAGAGCGTAGTTGCTTATCTCAAGAGATGGGGCAGCAGCCTTGAAGATCTAAGAGACCAGTCTTGTGTGACTCTGAAGGAAGAGAATTCCAGAGAACAAAGATCGTCCCTCAGATCAAACACGCTGTGGGCTGGGCTGACCTCACGACCTCAGCTGGGGGGACTGGCCACACAACCGTGATGCTCACAGGTATTAGGATGCAGCCAGGAGACCTGGACATGCAGGTGCCGTGCACCCCAGGAGATGCGGGGCTCTGCGCTGCCTGCAGCTGGGCTCCAGGCCCCGGAAAATTCGCCTGATTCTCCTACAAGCAGCCACACCTTTCCCTCCCCCTAGCCAAAAAAAAGGGGGGGCAATATATTGTGAGGTTTTCTCTTCTCCTTTTGGCTTGTTGATCGGTTGCAAAGAATGTGTAGTATTAAGATGCTCCAGTGCTTTCTGTAGGAATCCATGAGACCACTTCTCTCCCTAGTTTCCCAGAGCGTTAGTGCTATTGTTCAAAATCGGGGTCCCTAGGAAGAGGGGAGAGATCACAGGGTTCCTCCTCTGTTAATGGAAGAACAAGCATGAAGCGTGTATCCAGCTCTCTGGAGGCCAGTAAAGCGAACCTCCCTAGGTGGCCCGTATGACTTGGCCACAGTCAGTAACACGAGGAATTTGTTATAGCATCGCAGAACTAAACGTGGCCGCAAAGGATGGACAGAGGGGACAGAGCCCTTGCACTGCCCTTGGGAATATTTAGAGCCAGAGAGAGAGGGAAAAAGTGAAAAGTTCTAGAATAGAAAAAAAGACTTGGCTAAAATAGTGAAAATCAAAGGATTGTCTTTCTGGAGAGAGGATTAAAAAATGGGTGACTAGCTTCCATTAATGGAGACAATTAGAGGGAAAAGCAGAGGTGTGGCGTGTGCATGCACCTTCCGTGTGTTGCATTTGATGATGACGTAAGGGGGCTGCCATGACGTAGAGGGCGGTTCGGGAACGCCCTGCTCTTTTACTCTAAGAAAGAATGTCTTTGGTTAGAGAGCTTCAGTGAAAGGTCTGGGATTGGCCTCTTGCTGTGTGCGCTGGGGTCGGTGGGTGCCATCACTGCTGAGTAGGGTGGCAGGTGACTTCTGGACCCCGGCCTGGCTGATTCGGCTCGTACACCAGGCCGTCTGTGCAGGGGCTGGGGGCCTCTGGGGCCACGGACGGCACAGTCGTCTTGGGGGCAACAAAGCCCCCCCACCCCCAGCCTGGCTCCTCGCTGGCTGTTCGACCCCAGGGCAAGTCACTGACCGCCTTGGTTCTGGGACATAGGGAAGGGGACACGTCATGTCGTATGATACTGGTACAGGGGTGCTCCGGATGGTCAGCACACCCGCCCCCGCCGCAGGCCTTCCCTGTGCGGGGAGCCGGCCCCCCCCCCCCGTTCCCAGCTGTGACACTGGGATGGAGTGCTCTTCCGGGGAAGCATGTGCACTGCTCCAGGATATGACTTAAAAATAAATATGCTGCATTAGGCTTTTTAGCTTCAGGGTGTGAGAAGCTTCTGGAATCCTCGAACGGTACTTAATCAGCTGAGATGAGAACAGGCAGGTGATTTGGTGGTTACCTGGTAGCTGTTCCCCCCGGCTAATGAGACTCTTCTGGGTCAGGTAAAGGCCTAATTGACTCCCCAACCTTGATGTCAGTGGCTTCCCTGGGCATCCGTGATTTTTCTTTCTGTTATCTGTGAATGAAAAAGGGGGTATCTAGTCTTACGGGGACCCCGCAAGTTTCTCCAGTCAGGGAGTGAACCTCAAAGGAAGCCCACGCCCCTGGGTGCTCTGCGGCCTCCCACTGGCTCTCCCCACCCACCGGAGGGGGCTCTCATGTTGGGGTCTCCCCACCTCGCAGTGCCCCAGGGCTCCTGGCGCTCCCGGGCGTTCTCTTAGACTCTGCTCTGCTGCCGTGAGTGAGGCTGCCTCTGAAGCGACAAGTTCTCTTGTAAATCCCGCTCCTCCAAGTGCAAGGTGGTCTCCTGGATTGGATTCTGGAAGAGAGAAAGAACATTCGTGGAAAAACTGGCAAAATTCCGATAGAGTCTGTAGTGTATTAATGGACTCGTGTGAGTTTTTGGTTTTGACAAAACGCACTGAGGTTCTATAAGATGTTGACCTAGCATCATCATTCTGGGTGAAGGGCGTACAGGGACCCTCTACACCACCTGTGCAGCTTTCCTGAAAAACTAAATTATTTCCAAGCAATCACCCGCTCTTGGAAGCCCTGGACCAGCCCCATTAGGTGCACATGATCCAGGCAGACGAGGGCGAGAGAAAGCTGAGAAGCAGCTGGTCTCCCACTAGTGAGCAGCAGAGGTGGCCAGCAAGACTGGAATGTCCTTCCATCTCTTCTCTCATGGGCCGAGTGGCAAAGGGCACTTCTGTGTACTTGGAAATATAGCAGAGGTGACCCCTGCCTGGCCAAAGAGCTTCTGTCCCCCTAACTCGGGTGGAGTGCTTTATGAAAACAGGAGAGGGGAGGTATCCTGATGGACTTCCCAGAGCTCGGCCTGTTGTAGGGGCGCAGGGATGAGCTACAGTAGCTTCCCTCTTCCTGACCGCCTGACTGGGGAGGAAACCCTGGCAGCTCTTTCCAGACCTTGTGGCGGCGTGACAGGTGGGTGTGATGGTGTGGCGTTCAGAAAGACATTCAGTGTGGCTTGCTCACACGCTCGCCCTTCCTGATGTGTCAGGCCAGCCTCCGTAGGCGCCTGGGAGAGCCCCACCGTCTCCTTCTATGCCTAGAAGACCCTGTGGATGGCAGGGAGGGGAAGGTGCACTGACTGGGCCGTCCAGGGTCCTGGAGGCCCCTCTGTGCATGCTCCCAGTGATTTGGGAGGCCCCGTGGTGGAGTTTGGAGGGCCGCAGGCCCTATCTCCAAGTGGCTACAACTTCCACGCCAGTTCTGGCTGGGGAGAAGGGCCAGGAACGAGGATGGCCAGTGGTCAATACCTCACACATTTGCCTCTCTCACCCCCCGTGTAGGAACAGAGCAGGCCCTGGCCGGTAGCTTCTTACACACCCTGTCTCCTCACCACCGCCCACAGCCCCGTCCACAGGGGACAGCCTGCCCCCTTCCCTGTCGGAGCGCCCGGGAGGCGGAAGCCAGAAGGCCTGTGCCTGGCCGGAGCCTCTGTCCCTTGGGATTGAGACCCATTTCAGAGTCCAATCAAAGTGCCCTCTCAGCCTGCTAGGACTTCACATTATCATTAGGTATTGATGATTTTAATTAAGCCCTCGTTCGTAACACGAATAGACGTTAAATGCTGGTCGTCACTCATCCTCAGCGCCTTTGCAGCTCCCACAGTCCAGAGTTTAGGGCATGTTTCATCTCCCATCTGGGATTTGCGCACCAGCACGTGGTCTCTGCCCCCCACGCTGGGACCCAGGCGGCCTCCGGGGCGTCGGCTCCAGCAACGAGGGAGATGGAGTTAGCCAAGAGTATTCAGACAGATCTTTTGGATGAGGAATACGGTCATGGAACAACTAATAAAAGATTAAAGGGTAGCTTTTCTCACTGGGTTTTGTGGGGGTTTTTTGTTTTGTTTTTTCCCAATTAAATGCCCCCCCCCCCATAGAGCTGGCCATGCCTGCTGGTAAAGGAAGTTTCAATGTGTCTATGAAAGATTTGCATTTTTTCCTAAGAATTGTTTCAGCCTCGCCCATAAAATTCCTATTTTGCTGCTTTTGCCCAGTTCCGTGATCTCCCACATGGGGACTATGGAAGAATGTGTGTTACGGAATTCCACGGACTCGTTTTCTGGGACCTGGTAGAAATTACGTAACAATGTGTTTTTCTGCATGCTGAGCACTTTTGGGTGTGACTGTCTTTGTGGAGTAACGTGGGTGCGTCGTGAGGACAGAGGACAGCTCCCTGGGCCACCTCCAAGGCCCCGGCCTGTCCATCAGGAGAGAGGGTGATCAGCAGTGCCCGGGGCAATCACCACACGGTGCCATCGGGAAGGAGGGATCTTGTAGGGTCTCCTGGAATCAACATCAGAAGGAGTAACCCCTGAAGGTGCTTCTAGAGTTCCAGAATCCCCCGGAACAACTAAAATATCCCAAGGGAGCAACACAGCAACTCCCACCTGCTGATCCCAGGGGCGCCGGGAACTGAGCTAAGCCACCAACACACGTTACCTGCTAAGTGCCCACCACGCTGCGATCACCCCACTCTACAGGTGTGCAGACTGAGGCACACACAGTTTAGGGTACTTGTTACGGCCAATAAGGAATGAAGTTGGGAGTGAAGCTCAACACTTGGTTATTCCAAAATCTCTGCTCTTAACCACTGTGCCCGGCTGACAGACCCTAGCCATAGAATATGAACGCGTGTTCAAAATACATAGAGTGTGGGGTGTGTAAAATATACATATGCATATTATGTGCATGTTATTTACCTCTATGGGGTATGGATGGGTGATGGATGTAGGTGGCAGCTAGACAGACGTAGATTGATGATAGACTGATAGATGGATGATGGCTGTAACAGCGATAGATTGTAGAGAAAGAGAGATGGATAAATAGGTAGATAAACAGGTGGGTGGACGGTGGGTAGAGACAGGCAGGCCGACAGACAGATGATAGTTGGAGAGATTACAGGGAGACATCAAGATGAGACAGAAACAGAACATAGGGCTTACAGTTGGGACACAGACACACGGCCTTGAATGCCCCCGGCTCCTTTCTCCACAAGGGCTGCACGGGCGGAGGAAGGGAGTGTCAGGCGGGCGTGTTCTTTTTAGGGGCTCTCCGCAGAGGGGCCGGCCTGTGCGCGTAGGTGATGGAGTGGCTCCTGGACCCTGAGAAACAAAGTGTGGACGGGCTGCTCTCAGTTCAGGCCCCCACACAATGATCAGGGAAGGCCCGAGTGGGCAGTGGGGAGCCCCATCCACAGACGGAGTTCCTGGAAACCACCTCCAGGTCCTTTTTGAAATCCCAGGCCGTGGAGGTGTACAGACGACAGCTTCGTAAAGCGGGGACACATGAGCAAGCCGGTGTTATTTTGAGCAGATGAAGAGGGTGTTGGAAAAGCGTTAGTCCTAACTTGAGGAAAGGTTTACTGAAACGGCCTGGGGAGTAAGAGGCCTTCCTCAGATGAGCTGTGCAGGAGCCCCCGTGGACCGCGGTGGAATGATGACACAGTCCATTTGTCCTGGGCCCACAGGGAGGCAGGTGAGATCTGTCCCACAGAATGGGAGCATCTGGGTTCGTGGCCCAGGACCAGGAGGTCACTTCCCCTCTCTGAGCCCCCTTTCTTCGTGGGTACAACAGGAATGCCAGTAACCGTGTTGCAAGTTCACGGTGACGTGGTTTATGTGAAATTCCTTCACTAAATGAACATGTTCGCTTCTTCTGGGCACAGTTATATACACGAATCCTCCCCAGAGCTCAGGTCTGGGTCCCACAGCGACACAGGCGGGAGCGGTGGGTAGGGTGATCTGAGCTCATGTGTGTGTCTGTGGGATAGGAGTTGTCCAACTAGCTGGTTTTTTTCAATTTCTGAGGTTGACTCTGCCACCTGGGATCATTCGTGTTTAGAGAGCAACCCGCAGAAGCTCAGCATGGGAGGCCGAGTTGCTTGCTCCTTTGACTAGTAGACTTTACCGTACGTCAGATTCATATGGGATTGTGTTGAAGTCCCACTCAAGCCTCGGAGCCACAGTCTGTTCCGCGGAACATGGAAGAAAGGGCGTGACTGTGATGGGGGCTTTCAGGGAGTGTGAGGCCAGGTGGGTCTCAGGTTCTAAATGTGCTTTTGCTACTTCCTGGCTGCATGACTTCTGACAAGCTGCTTAGCTTTTAAGCTTTAGCTGCATCTCTAAAACTGGAATAAAAATCGTTCTGCCTCGTAAGTGTGCTCTGAGGAAAAAAAGAAGAAATTGCCCATAAAGATGGTAGCAACCTTAGCCTTGTAGGGCTTGATAAATGCTAGCCAGTGGCTACTTGGTTTTAGGATCTTTTTTTAATTAAATATGGGTCTTCATCCTCAAAACATAAAAACTTGAAGCCAGAGAGAAAAAGTTCAAGCGTAAGCAGAATTTGGGGAGAGAACAGCTCTCGCAGGCCTTGCTGTCCCGACAGGGCGCTCTCTGTGCGGCCCTCACGGCAGGGGACGAGGCCTTGCCCGGCCCGCAGGCTGGGGCAGCGGGGAGCTGGGCCCGGACGCCAGGCCTGTGGGCCTCTGGCCCGCGGGAGGCATCGTGGGGAGCGAGGTGCGCGTCTTCTGCGCTGAGACCCCACCATCTTCACACACGCTGACAGGAAGCAGCTGTGACCCCAGGAAGTGAGCTGTGGATGTGTCGGGGGGCCACAGGCAAGACGGACGAAGGGACATCTCTGCCTTTGGACAGTTGTCTCCATTTTGTTGGGTTGGAGAAATATCTGCAAAGAAAATAATTTAAATTTCACTTAACCTTAGGTCGAGGTGTCACTAAATTATTTCCAGAACAAATGGAAAGAACTCATAAACAAAGAACAGTTTGTTCAGATAATTCTGAGACCGACGTATAATTTCACAAAGCAGGAAAACTCAAGAGATTTTGGTTTGGCAAAGCGACATAGAAAATGCACAGTAGAATCTGAGCATAGGATTTCTTTCTTGGAAGAGCAGAAAGACCCCCCTGCCGTGTCCTAGCAGGGCATTGGCCGTCCTCACTGTCGGCTACAGCTGCATCATCAGGATGGACAGGACACACAGACCAACCTGTTTCCTCCTCAGGCCCAGGTGTGGAAGGCCAGTGGGTGGAAGGTTCGAGCTGGGAATTCCAGGGAGGAAAACCACCTCCTTCCCTTTCTTCCTTACTTGGTCATTGTCCTAACTGTAACAACTGTGCAAGTTACAATGTAGCACCAAATTCGGCTGAGATCCTCTCCTTCCTATCTAAAAAACCACCTTCGCTTCCTGCTTATTCCTACCAGGTTACAAGCCCCCCTCCCCCCAATCCACCAAGACAATCTTAGCTCAGACAGGATTTCCTTCATCTTAGTCACCAGCTTTTATGGTCCAGCCTCCCCTTCCCGTTGCAAAACAAGGAGTATTAACAGCAGAGTCTGAAATGATTTGTCAGTCTTAGGCCAGTACGTGTAGACATCAGTTTCTGTGCGTGCTGACCAACATCAAGACGCCAGAGGTTGGAAAAATAAACGTTCCTCGTTGGTTCACTTGCTACAGTGAGTCTTCAGCTACCAGCCTTGGCTGTCCTAGCCTTGCAAAAGGGCAAACATTCATTTTCATTGCATTTCTAAAAAGCTGCAAAGTTTAAACAAAAAAGACAATTGTAGCAAACATCATTCATGTTTAAAATGAAGGCTCGTAAATGCTGACATTTCCTGCTGGTAACGGGTCTGGTTCCCACCATCATGTAAAACACGCCCTCAAGGCATGACATAAAGCATTTCCTGGGGCTTTGAAGAAGAATGCAGGCCTCGTATTCTCCCAGATGATTCCAGGGCAGTTATAGTTATAGGAACGATGCCTGTAGTTGTCGGATCCGCTCTTGATTAAAATGGAACCTCACCCGAGTCACTGACTGGGCCCTGGCTGCCTGCACAGGGCACAACGTGGGCACAGAACAAGCAACTGAGCCCCTGTTCTGAGTGCCCGTGCTGGCTCCCCGTCTCTCCCAGCACTGGCGGTAGTAGTAGTACCAGCAGTGGTAACAGTAGTAGTGGCAGTAGTACCAGTGGCAGTAACAGTAGT